>NC_048576.1:87173089-87498089 GCF_013265735.2 Oncorhynchus mykiss | reverse complement strand
AGTGATGGTGAAGAGAGAAAATTAAGTAGAGGGAGAATAACGGGGAAAGATAACTGAGGAGAGAGAGGGAATGCAGCAACATGGTCCAGTATTTCAGTGAGGTGGATCATATCTGCATGACTAACAGAGGATCTCTCTCTCTCTCTCATTGAGATATTTTAATGAACATGTCCTAATGGAGTTGAACATGACCCCTACCCTGTACCTAGGTGCTCCCAGTTGATCCAACCATAGAGGGGTGTCCCTGACTCCATGCCCTGTTGTCCCAGAAAGCCACCAAGCTAGAAAGAACATGTTAATTAGCTAGCGTGTGATGCTGGGCTGGGTTTCTATAGTCGTGTGTTCTGTTGTGCTTCAGCAGCCCTGTCTCCCAGATCACTGGGGATTGGAGCCTTTCAAAGCTGAACAGGTGACATGCTTTGACAAGAATAAGATGTGCTGCCAACACAATATTGTCTGGCGGTTTGCCGGTTGGCCTATCTGACCCTGTCTTGTTTTTGTGAACGTGATTGTTTTGCACAGAAATAAGATACAGTGTACTTGGAACCAGAGCCGTGTGTGTGTGTGTGTGTGTGTGTGTGTGTGTGTGTGTGTGTGTGTGTGTGTGTGTGTGTGTGTGTGTGTGTGTGTGTGTGTGTGTGTGTGTGTGTGTGTGTGTGTGTGTGTGTGTGTAGCGATAGTGGGCAATGTGAGACATGATGTGCTCAATTGGATTCAGGTCTGGGGAACAGGCGGGCCAGTCCATAGCATCAATGCCTTCCTCTTGCAGGAACTGCTGACACACTCCAGCCACATGAGGTCTAGCATTGTCTTGCATTAGGAGGAACCCAGGGCCAACCGCACAAGCATATGGTCTGAGGATCTCATCTCGGTACCTAATGGCAGTCAGGCTACCTCTGGCGAGCACTTGGAGGGCTGTGCGGCCACTAGAGTGAAAGCACCGCCAGCATTCAAAAGTGACCAAACATCAGCCAGGAAGCATAGGAACTGAGAAGTGGTCTGTGGTTACCACCTGCAGAACCACTCCTTTATTGGGGGTGTCTTGCTAATTGCCTATAATTTCCACCTGTTGTCTATTCCATTTGCACAACAGCATGTGAAATGTATTGTCAATCAGTGTTGCTTCCTAAGTGGACAGTTTGATTTCACAGAAGTGTGATTGACTTGGAGTTACATTGTGTTGTTTAAGTGTTCCCGTTATTTTTTTGAGCAGTGTATTACTGCATGTTCTATTACTGCATGTTCTATTACTGCATGTTCTATTACTACATGTTCTATTTCTACATGTTCTATTACTGCATGTTCTATTACTGCATGTTCTATTACTGCATGTTCTATTACTACATGTTCTATTTCTACATGTTCTATTACTACATGTTCTATTACTGCATGTTCTATTACTGCATGTTCTATTACTACATGTTCTATTACTACATGTTCTATTACTGCATGTTCTATTACTGCATGTTCTATTTCTACATGTTCTATTACTACATGTTCTATTACTGCATGTTCTATTACTGCATGTTCTATTACTGCATGTTCTATTACTACATGTTCTATTACTACATGTTCTATTACTACATGTTCTATTACTGCATGTTCTATTACTACATGTTCTATTACTACATGTTCTATTACTGCATATTCTATCGCTACATGTTCTATTTGAATTCATGTGATTCAGGAAATAAATTGAAATTCCAGTTCAAGAATGGAAACATCCTCATCAAAAATAAATGGCACTTGGAATTTAAATTCTTCTCCTAATAAATTGGCTGGATTGAAATGGTACTGACCCCAACCCAACCCAGAGTTCAGAATGAGGTTCATTCAAGGCCAGTGTTCCATACAGAATACATCAGAGAACAGAGTACTACAGAATACATCAGAGAACAGAGTACTACAGAATACATCAGAGAACAGAGTACTACAGAATACATCAGAGAACAGAGTACTACAGAATACATCAGAGAACAGAGTACTACAGAATACATCAGAGAACAGAGTACTACAGAATACATCAGAGAACAGAGTATTACAGAATACATCAGAGAACAGAGTACTACAGAATACATCAGAGAACAGAGTACTACAGAATACATCAGAGAACAGAGTATTACAGAATACATCAGAGAACAGAGTACTACAGAATACATCAGAGAACAGAGTACTACAGAATACTTCAGAGAACAGAGTACTACAGAATACATCAGAGAACAGAGTACTACAGAATACATCAGAGAACAGAGTATTACAGAATACATCAGAGAACAGAGTACTACAGAATACATCAGAGAACAGAGTACTACAGAATACATCAGAGAACAGAGTATTACAGAATACATCAGAGAACAGAGTACTACAGAATACATCAGAGAACAGAGTACTACAGAATACATCAGAGAACAGAGTATTACAGAATACATCAGAGAACAGAGTACTACAGAATACATCAGAGAACAGAGTACTACAGAATACATCAGAGAACAGAGTACTACAGAATACATCAGAGAACAGAGTATTACAGAATACATCAGAGAACAGAGTACTACAGAATACATCAGAGAACAGAGTACTACAGAATACTTCAGAGAACAGAGTACTACAGACACTGGTTCCAAAGAAAGCACACTGCTGAACACATCACAATAAAACACTTGTTACATTGTGTGAGGAGCTTCACACAGATACACACAGATACATACGCAGCCTCACAAGGACACAAACAGAAACACAATACAGATGAATTATATGTGAAGATGGCTGCAGTGTGAAAATAATAGGTTGGATCCAATCCCAGGCTTTACAGTACAGCTGACAGCTGCTGATCTCTCACTACAACTGAAGGAGGAAGAGTGTGACTGTGTCCATTATAGTTAGAGACAGGAGTTTTTCCTGACAATGGGATTACGACCTGATCTCCATGATGTGCAGGCCTTTGTTTTATCCCAGCCCGAACACACTGGTTAAAGAAAGGAAAAGAGGAGCAAAACATGGCTTGCTGATTAGTTGGCTTGATGTATCAGGTGTGTTAGTACTGGGCTGGAACAAAAACCTGCACACCCAGTGGCTCTCCAATGTAACTCCTCCAGCCCTGCTCTGTCATCTCCACCTAGTGAGCCTGTTCCTGTTCCTCTGTAGACAGTGACCATGTTCCTCTATAAACAGTGACCCTGTTCCTGGTCCTCTATAAACAGTGACCCTGTTCCTCTTTAGACAGTGAACCTGTTCCTCTATAGACAGTGACCCTGTTCCTCTATAGACAGTGACCCTGTTCCTCTATAAACAGTGACCCTGTTCCTCTGTAAACAGTGACCATGTTCCTCTGTAAACAGTGACCCTGTTCCTCTATAGACAGTGAACCTGTTCCTCTATAGACAGTGACCCTGTTCCTCTATAGACAGTGACCCTGTTCCTCTATAAACAGTGACCCTGTTCCTCTGTAAACAGTGACCCTGTTCTTCTATAGACAGTGACCCTATTCCTCTATAGACAGTGACCATGGTCCTCTATAGACAGTGACCCTGTTCCTCTTTTGACAGTGACCCTGTTCCTATTTTGACAGTGACCCTGTTCCTCTTTAGACAGTGACCCTGTTCCTCTTTAGACAGTGACCCTGTTCCTCTATAGACAGTGACCCTGTTCCTCTATAGACAGTGACCCTGTTCCTCTATAGACAGTGACCCTGTTCCTCTATAAACAGTGACCCTGTTCCTCTGTAAACAGTGACCCTGTTCTTCTATAGACAGTGACCCTATTCCTCTATAGACAGTGACCATGGTCCTCTATAGACAGTGACCCTGTTCCTCTTTTGACAGTGACCCTGTTCCTCTTTTGACAGTGACCCTGTTCCTCTGTAGACAGTGACCCTGTTCCTCTATAGACAGTGACCCTATTCCTCTATAGACAGTGACCCTGTTCCTCTATAGACAGTGACCCTGTTCCTCTATAGACAGTGACCCTGTTCCTCTATAGACAGTGGGCTGAAAAGGAATTCATCGTGAGGTCAACACTCTTCCGCTAGAGCAGCCTTTCCTCTCTCTTGATCTTTCTCTCTGACCCTAACTCTCGCTTTATCCTCAGCCTCCCTGGTCTCTGTCTTATCTGTCTGCCTCAATTCAGTTTCAATTCAAGGGGCTTTATTGGCATGGGAAACATAGGTTTACATTGCCAAAGCAAGGGAAATAGATCATTTAAAAAAGTTAAATCATTTACAGTAAACTTTACACTTACAAAAGTTAAAGTACAATGGAGAAAATAAATACACATAAATATAGGTTGTATTTACAATGGTGTTTGTTCTTCACTGGTTGCCCTTTTCTTGTGGCAACAGGTCACAAATCTTGCTGCTGTGATGGCACACTGTGGTATTTCACCCAATAGATATGGGAGTTTATCAAAATTTGTTTTCAAATTCTTTGTGGGTCTGTGTAATCTAAGGGAAATATGTGTCTCTAATATGGTCATACATTTGGCAGGAGGTTAGGAAGTACAGCTCAGTTTCCACCTCATTCTGTGGGCATTGTGCACATAGCCTGTCTTCTCTTGAGAGCCAGGTCTGCCTTCGGCAGCCTTTATTAATAGCAAGGCAATGCTCACGGAGTCTGTACATAGTCAAAGATTTCCTTAAGTTTGGGTCAGTCACAGTGGTCAGGTATTCTGCCACTGTGTACTCTCTTTTTAGGGCCAAATAGCATTCTAGTTGCTCTGTTTTTTTGTAAATTCTTTCCAATGTGTCAAGTAATTATCTTTTTGTCTTCTCATGATTTGGTTGGATCTAATTGTGTTGCTGTCCTGGGGCTCTGTGGAGTGTGTTTGTGTTTGTGAACAGAGTCCCAGGACCAGCTTTCTTAGGGGACTCTTCTCCAGGTTCATCTATCTGTAGGTGATGGCTTTGTTATGGAAGGTTTGAGAATCATTTTCCTTTTAGGTGGTTGTAGAATAGAAAGTCTATTTTCTGAATTTTGATAATCAGTGGTATCGGCCTAATTCTGCTCTGCATGCATTATTTGGTGTTCTACGTTGTACACTGAGGATATATTTGCAGATTTCTTCATGGAGTCTCAATTTGGTGTTTGTCCTATTTTTGTGAATTCTTGGTTGGTGAGCAAACCCCAGACCTCACAACCATGAAGGGCAATGAATCCTATAACTGATTCAAGTATTTTTTAGCCAGATCCTAATTGGTATGTCACATTTTATGTTCCTTTTGATGGCATAAAAGGCCCTTCTTGCCTTGTCTCTCAGCTCGTTCACAGCTTTGTGGAAGTTACCTGTGGTGCTGATGTTTAGGCCGGAGTATGTATAGTTTTTTGTTTGCTCTAGGGCAACGGTGTCTCGATGGAATTTGTATTTGTGGTCCTGGAAACTGGACCTTTTCTGGAACACCACTATGTTTTCTCTATCTGATGATAAACCAGAGGAGGCCATGAAAACAGATCCCAGCATGCTTGTCCCAGTCTGCAGAACACACACACAATTACACTCAACTCACACACACACACACCGCTGCCTCAGTAACACACACACACACCGCTGCCTCAGTAACACACACACACACCGCTGCCTCAGTAACACACACACACACACACCGTTGCCTCAGTAACACAGGGGATTATTACGTAATACAGCCAGTGGGAAAAACAATTAGCTGCCTGACCTCTGTCTCTCCTTTCCTTTCTCCGTCTTCATCTTCATCCTCTCTCTCTCTCTTTCTCTTTCTCTTTCTCCCTCCCCTCTGAGCAACGGGAGACCTGTGTGTGACAGAAACACACACACATTCTCTAATTTAGGGTGCAGAACTTCTGAGCACAGAGTCTCAGGGACACAGCAATTGCGTTATTTCAGACTGGCCTTACCAAACTATTTTCATTATGATGACTAGTTTTGTTTAGACCCATGACTATAGTTACACATAATGTCATGTTAATGCATAGCCTCACAGATATGAATAGACTTTGTGTTGTGGTTCTCCTGTAATTACTTTTAACACCTAATGAGATTGTGTCTGATTTTGAAAACTCCAAACTGTTGACCTGTTGATGACCTCTTATCTGACCCTTTACCTGAGGGCCACGCCCCCAAGGTGAGAACCGGCGATGTCAGTTAAACTGGCCGTGTTGGTTACACTACTGTCACCATGACAATACCTTGTACTCATGACATCAGCAATGTGCTACTGCTGAGGGCACATTCACTCTGTGATGATTTGTTAGCCGTGATGTCACTAGGGGTTGTAGCGTGTTCTGTACTATTCTGTGCAGTTAGTGTCTTTACAGAAAATGTTACAACCCTTTCTCCAGTTGTACTTGAGGAGGAATACTTGCCATGGAAAGTGCAATGACAAGCTTGACTTTCAGGAATGACCTTAGGAAAACTCATATGACATTTTTGGTATTTTTATGGCCTAAAGGTGAGTGTGCGAGGCGTCTGTGTGATTTATTTTACAATGCATGGTTTTGAATTATAATGACCTAACCGAAGCCGGAAGGGCGGGTTGTCCGCTTTGATGCCTCACTCAATTACAACGTATCTCACTTTTTTGAACTGGAAGAGGTAGCTAAGTGTTGAGCCTTTACCATACATGGTACATTAGACCAATTCATCCACTAATGGAAACACAACATCACTATGAGATATGGACTATCCTGCTAGCATACAGCCTGTCCTTTCCACCCGCCTCGCTCTGTCAGCCCGCCCGCTTCTGGGCTGTTTTCCACTTTAGTCGAATGTTTCCATATACAGTATGTGTGTATCACAGGTGGCTACTTAGGGGAGGACGTCTCATAGTAAAACCATGTGCTTGATCTGTCAGATACCATTCCATTCATTCCGTTCCAGCCATTACTATGAGCCCAATGAAGGTGTTTATGATTTTCAGGACACACTGCATACACTAACCTTTAGGGCTCATAAGAAATGTGATCCTCTTCTCCAGAGGATATTGGGTTAGCATTAATCCCCTAATGGAAATCATACAGCTGAATACTTCGATGACAACACACACACACATTAGGGATTCCCCTACTAGGTTACAGATAAAGCATCACCACATGCACGCAGACACACACACACACACACTCTTGTAAAACTAACCTTGTGGGGACACCCAATTCAGTCCCATTCAATATCCTATTTTTCCTTACACCTAAACCTAACCCTTACCCTAACATTAACCCGATAACCTAACCTTAACCCCAAAACTAACCCTAGCTCCTAACCCTAAACTAACCCTAGCTCCTAACCCTAAAAAACTAACCCTAGCTCCTAACCCAAACCCCAAAACTAACCCTAGCTCTGAACCCTAACTAACCCTAGCTCCTAACCCAAACCCCAAAACTAACCCTAGCTCCTAACCCAAACCCCAAAACTAACCCTAGCTCCTAACCCTAAAACTAACCCTAGCTCCTAACCCGAACTAACCCTAGCTCCTAACCCAAACCCCAAAACGAACCCTAGCTCCGAACCCTAAAACTAACCCTAGCTCCTAACACAAACCCCAAAACTAACCCTAGCTCCTAACCCAAACCCCAAAACTAACCCTAGCTCTGAACCCTAACTAACCCTAGCTCCTAACCCAAACCCCAAAACTAACCCTAGCTCTGAACCCTAACTAACCCTAGCTCCTAACCCAAACCCCAAAACGAACCCTAGCTCCGAACCCTAAAACTAACCCTAGCTCCTAACCCAAACCCCAAAACTAACCCTAGCTCCTAACCCAAACCCCAAAACTAACCCTAGCTCCTAACCCTAAAACTAACCCTAGCTCCTAACCCCAAAACTAACCCTAGCTCCTAACCCCAAAACTAACCCTAGCTCCTAACCCTAAAACTAACCCTAGCTCCTAACCCTAGCTCCTAACCCTAACCCCAAAACAAATCCTAACCCTAAAACTAACCCTAGCTCCTAACCCTAAAACTAACCCTAGCTTCTAACCCTAAAACTAACCCTAGCTCCTAACCCTAACCCTAAAACTAACCCTAGCTCCTAACCTTAAAACTAACCCTAGCTCCTAACCCTAACCCCAAAACTAATCCTAACCCTAAAACTAACCCTAGCTCCTAACCCTAGCTCTTAACCGCAAACCTAATTCTAACCCTAACACTAATTCTAACCTTAACTCCCTAGAAATAGCATTTGACCTTTTGGGGACCAACAAACTGTCCCCAGTTGGTCAAATTAGTTTACTATTCTTGTGGGGGACTTCTGGTTCTTCTTCTGGTCCCCACAAGTATAGTTAAACACGTCCACACACACACACTTATAATACACCACATTCACACACATTCACTTCACACACACACACTGGCTGGCACAGTCCTGAGTAGTAGTACTAGACAGAGAGTCAATGATCCTTGGTAGTGACAGGGTTAACAGTGGTCATGATCCAACTATCCCAGCAGTCTCTTAGTGAATAATTCAACAACAGCACCGATCTCATTTCATCAACCACAAACACACGTACACAGCCAGTGGTCACATTTGAGAAAACACACACACACATTGACACATGCTCCATCATAATCTTACTCACACACACACACCACATACTGTACAGACACACACACACGCTGTACAGACACACACTCAGGGCAGGTTGACGTTTATTGGGATGAGTCTTGTCCTTGAGGCAGGACTGGGGGCCTCATACAGAGACACACACATCACACAGGCAGGCAGGCAGGCCTAGGCAGGAAAGCATACCAGGGCCTAGTTCTGTTCTAATACCAGGGCCTAGTTCTGTTCTAATACCAGGGCCTAGTTCTGTTCTAATACCAGGACCTAGTTCTATTCTAATACCAGGGCCTAGTTCTGTTCTAATACCAGAGCCTAGTTCTGTTCTAATACCAGGGCCTAGTTCTGTTCTAATACCAGGGCCTAGTTCTGTTCTAATACCAGGGCCTAGTTCTGTTCTAATACCAGGGCCTAGTTCTATTCTAATACCAGGACCTAGTTCTATTCTAATACCTTGGCCTAGTTCTATTCTAATACCAGGGCCTAGTTCTATTCTAATACCAGGGCCTAGTTCTATTCTAATACCAGGGCCTAGTTCTATTATAATACCAGGACCTAGTTATATTCTAATATCAGGACCTAGTTCTATTCTAATATCAGGGCCTAGTTCTATCCTAATACCAGGGCCTTGAGTTGTTCCTGGTCAGGTCATGTGGTCAGGAAAAACTCCTGACCCTACTTACAGTGCATACTGTTTCCTGACAATGTGACTTGACCAGGAAAAGCCCTGCACTCAGCCTGACTGTGTTGTATGGATATCATGGAGGAGGAAAACATTCTGTTTGGATTTTCCTTTAGGAATCATTAGGATTTATGCCTGTTAGTTTCCAATGGCCGTGTTCAGAACAGAAACGTAGCTCACACATATTGGAATGGGAGTGGAGAATGTCATTCTGTACAGAGTTCCTTAACAGAGCACTTGATTTTCCAAAACAAGGTTTGAGTTCTCACCCTGAAGTTATTTCCTGATTATAGGCTTGTTTGCCGACAGAAGGGAAAAAGCAAAAACTCGATTTTGTTCTGTTTCTCATCAAAATATCTAAATGCCACTGACCCATTAGACACTGACCCATTTTTTTTCATTATTCTAACATGGATCAAGCCAAGTCTTTTCTACAGTGATAGCGTTGGAATAGTCCATTTTTCCCTCATAAATAGGGGTGGAGGTTGAAATCTGCCTAACCCCACCTGAAAAAGAACTAATGAAACTACCACATGAACACTGGCTTTATATCCATCCAGAATTACAGATATCATCATTAACCTAGATAGGAAATACCTCTTATTCTTGTTCCCAGTTGGCTCCAAAACTCCCACACTGTTGCCAAGTGGAGTTGGAGGAGTGAAGCCTGGAGGGCGGCCATATTTGGCAGTGTTGTGATTTATATTCTCTATCTCTGCTGGCTGTCAGCTCAACTAACCAGTCCTTCCACACCCGCCACAGGTGTGAGAGTGACTAGAACTGAAAGATGTTGTAACACCAAGCTCAGTGCAGTACACCACATGTAACAACCACTTCTTTAATGTGTGTATAAGGTACATCGTCTCATAATGATCGTGTCATAACATACATCGTCTCATAATGATCGTGTCATAACATCGTCTCATAATGATCGTGTCATAACATCGTCTCATAATGATCGTGTCATAACATCGTCTCATAATGATTGTGTCATAACATACTTCGTCTCATAATGATCGTGTCATCATGTCATAACATTGATTATTTTTCTTTGTTTATTTCTCCTCTGTTTTTCCTCCTTTCCTTTAATATATGTTATCTTGCCCTTCAGAAACAGGAGAAAACAATGACATGAACAACTGGCTTGCAGAAACAGAGAAATCCCATTTAGATATACAGTATTGTCAGAGTTGTTATGACCACTTGGATTGGACAGATCCTCAAAAGGCTTCTCAAATCTTCCAAGTCCCTTCTTGTTAACTGATGCATTGTTTTTCCTCCAAGCCAATCACCACTCTTTAATAAGATGTCTCCTGTTTCGCTGCACCTCAGCCTAGATTGGCCCTCACAGATGGTGCTGGCTAAGGTAGAGCGAAGAGGGCCTTTGGCACAGAAAGAGGAAGACACACACACGTACAGAGGGACGATGACATGGGCCACCCTCCAGGGGGTGATTAGTGCTGTGTGGACAGGCATCTAGAGGCAGTCAGAGGTTGGGTTGGCAGGGACGGCCGTCTACCCTCGCTAATGTCTACCAGCAGGGCTGTTCACACTGTTTATCTTACTCTCAGACCTTCCAGAACTCACTCACTCTATTTCAACTCTCTCGTTTCTTCTTTCTCTTTCATACACACACAACCTCTCTCTTTATATCCTCTCTTTCTCTCAATCTCGTTTTCCCCCTCCTCCATCTCTCTCTATGTGGATCCAGGACAGATCCCTGGGTGCTAATAGCTAAGTGACCTCTCTGTATTAAGCCCCACCCCTTCCTCCTGGCCTTGCGGTCACTTCCTGCTTCTCCGCCAATAAGAATTCATTTGAATGAAATCAGTCTGAATCATTCCATTGTACTCCACATCAGGCCTGGATGACTTTCTTAGGGCATCCTTCCCGGAACGCTGTTGGTTTAAGCAATTTTATGGAATTCTGTCCATGAAATGGGCCATGTTTTATATTTTGGTGTTGAGGAGAGAGAGATTTAGTAAGTATTAAAACAGATTTTCCCTCCCCTATTAGATATCTACCTCGTAATACTTCTAAAAGTGACATCCATACATCTGCGTACTCCTTCCATCCTACACCCATCCCTCCCTCTATGCCCAGCGAATGGCCGACCATTGTTGTCGTCCCCCCATATGAGCCAACATAGTGCACCACACCCTGTGTGTCTGTCTGCTAAAAATACCTTGTCAGGACTGGATGTATTGTCTGATGACAGGCGATGTATAATGCAGATATTGTGTGATAGTACACACACACACCACACACACACACTGATAGCGTGCTGCAGGTATGTGTTCTTCATTGGGTGTTTGAGGGATAGGGTCCCATATGGGGGTTAGCCCAGACCCCCTACACCCCCTTTACCACTCCTTATCACCCCACAGTGGAGGTGAGGTTACACCATGTCATTAAGAAGTCGTGACACTAGATGCTCAATGTGGCGTTTTACACAGATACTCAACACAATATTTAGTCCGATTCAGATGTACAGTGTAGTCTACAGTCTTAGAAAAAGGTGCTATCTAGAACCTAAAAGGGTTCTTCAGCTAGAATCGTTTTAGTTCCAGGTTCCTTTCCACCAGGGGCTCTACATCAAACACAAAAGGGTTCTACCTGGAACCAAAACGGGTTATCCTGGAACCAAATCGGGTTATCCTGGAACCAAAAAGGGTTATCCTGGAACCAAAAGGGGTTATCCTGGAACCAAAAGGGGTTATCCTGGAACCAAAAGGGGTTATCCTGGAACCAAAAGGGTTATCCTATGGGGACAGCTGAAGAACTTGTTTGAAACCCTTTTATCTCAGATTGCATATCACTTTCCTGATAATCAGTTATGTGTGGCTGTGGTTGAGGTGAGTGTTATGATGTGGTGTTGAGATGAGTTAGTTTTATACAAGGGGAAGGTCTTTGAGTTGGAGATTGTCTTTCTATACCTAAAGTCCAAATCATTGACATTACAACTATAGACTCAGTATAGAGCAGCTGCTGAGTGTTTTTTCCACTGATAGGCTAGCAGTGTTAAGGAGATACAGGCCTACATACAGTATGGGCATTCCTGTGGTGTGATAACTATTTGATTTCTTTGACAGTCATCTTACTGTAATAACATCAGGATGATCTGTCACGGAGGATTTCTCTCTCTGCTCATATGGCCTTAGTACATGTGCTGGTGTTGTACATAATATGTGTGGGTATCTTCAATCTGTTCTGCTTCTCTGACTCAAGTTAAACAGAATATACAGTAGATAGGTAGGGGTTGGGATCAAACAGAAGACACATTTCATTTCCCTGTGATAATGAACAACAAATTAAACACATTAGTGGTGTTTGTTTGGTATAGACCACAAACAAGCAATAAAGACTATTGGAGGGATCCAAACTTCTTCCTTCTGCACTTACATCTGACAGGACTTCTTTGAGTACTCAGTAGTGTATATGACTCAACTGTAGATGATATTGTGTATCTTTCTCTCTGTTCACTACAGGAGGCTCTTGCCCATGTTAATGCCCATGCCCAGGTGGCGCGGCCACCAGTGGACCCATCGGAGCTGTTCCCCAGGCGGTGCCACCTGGTGCGGGCCGAGACTGGCTACGGCTTCAACCTGCACAGTGAGAAGTCCCGGCCGGGCCAGTACATCCGCTCCCTGGACCCTGGGTCTCCAGCCGACCACGCCGGGCTCAGACCACAGGACAGACTCATAGAGGTGAGGAGAGAGGGGATGGGTGAAGGAGGGGAGAGGAGAGGGGGATGGGTGAAGGAGGGGAGAGGAGAGGGGGATGGGTGGAGGAGGGGAGAGAAGAGGGGGATGGGTGGAGGAGGGGAGGATTGGTGTTGAAAGAGGGCAAGTGGTTAGAGACTGAAGAAGATGGGTGGGGGACTGTGGAGCTCCATGAAGGGGTTTATTTTTCATGAAGGTGAGGAGGATAGGTGTTTGAGGAGGAGGCTGGGAAGAGGGGCTAGTCCAGGAGGAGGATAGGTGTTTGAGGAGGAGGCTGGGAAGAGGGGCTAGTCCAGGAGGAGGATAGGTGTTTGAGGAGGAGGCTGGGAAGAGGGGCTAGTCCAGGAGGAGGATAGGTGTTTGAGGAGGAGGCTGGGAAGAGGGGCTAGTCCAGGAGGAGGATAGAGGTGCAGGGGATTGGTGGGAGAGGGAGGAGGGAGTCAGATGTATTAATAATCACGGAACTATGGACCAGTAGAGGCTTGGTTTGTAAACTTTAGACAAGTGGTGAGAGAGAAGGAGACAGGCTCCAATCAGCTAGTTTACATTGGTCCTAATGAGACCCTAATGAGGTGGGCTTTGAGAAATGGGGTTGGAACACCCTAATTAGGGGGGTTTATAGAACAGAGAGAGAGAGAGGGGGAGTGGGGTGATTGAACATGTGTCTGAGATAAGGGATACAGAGTGAAACCCCAAGAGGCATTTTACTCCCCTATGTACATGCAAATGTATGTGTGCTTGCTTGTGAATGTTTGGGTTTATCAGTGTGTGTGTACACAGGTGTGACCTCGTGTGGCAGAAGTCTCAATGCTCATCCTTCATGCGTGTGCAGGGCCACATGTGCCTGGTTTAACCCCTCTAACGATACCACTGCTATAACACGGCCTGGACCCCAGCCTCATCTCACACATGTTTTAGTTGAGATTAAGGAGGACAGGCTGATAGGGGGGAGAGGTTGTTCATCAGTCTGAAAGCAGGATACAGACGAGAGAGAAACATATGAGACCTGAATGTGTGGGAGAAAGAAGGGATGGTGGGATAGCAGAGGGTCAGAGATAGAGGGATAGAAGGAGACACAGGGGAGAAGCAGACGTGTGAATCATACTGATCCTGCTCACCATACACCCTCTCAATCAGACCCCCAGACACATTCCCATGAGCCCTGACCCCAGAGCAGTACATCAGGGCCTAAGAAGGCCGCACAGGGCCAAAACAGGGTCAAATACAGGGTTAGACAGGGCCAAATACAGGGTCAGACAGGGCCAAATACAGGGTCAGACAGGGCCAAATACAGGGTCAGACAGGGCCAAATACAGGGTCAGACAGGGCCAAATACAGGGTCAGACAGGGCCAAATACAGGGTCAGACAGGGCCAAATACAGGGTCAGACAGGGCCAAATACAGGGTCAGGCCAGATGTAAAATACACTGCATCAAAAACACAGGGTCAAATGAAAGTCACACAGAGCCAAACAGAATCTAGCTTGGTTTAACTAAAGCTAACCTGGCTCGTAGCGTTACTTTGACGTTATCATGGTGTTGTGGTGAAAACACAATGCTAGAAACAGTAAAAACAGTGTAATATGGCAGGCAGAGCAGTTGGATACAGTAGACCCCAACAGGGTCAAAGAGAGACTCACACACACACATGCACGGCTATACCATTCCAGTCCTGCCCATACAGTATGAGTAACACGGACGGCTGCACACACACTGGCACTAGAGGGAGGAGTTGCTTTCAATGCTTTGATGTGCCTCTGTCTGTCCAGCAACAGGAAACAGGGAGAGTGATCTGTAGCTATGGGAGCTAGCTTCCTGTGTCTATTAGATGACAATAACAGGCAAGGTCACTCCCTGTCTATGTGCTCTATGGTCCATAAATAGGTTTTATCATGTTTATATAGAGACTAAAGAGTCCCTGCCCTGCAACCGAAGACACACATCCAGAGAGAGAGACAGAGAGACCTCGATCTTCTGCACAGATTCTGTCAGACCTGGGCCCTGACAGTAAATCTCAGTAAGACAAAAATACTGGTGTTGCAACAAAGGTCCAGTTCCTAATAAAGCCCCTTAAATTGAAATGTAATTGACAGAGATGACAGAGATACCCTTCCCTGAACCTGAATACACACACGCCCAGGGAGAGAGACAGAGATACCCTTCCCTGAACCTGAATAGACACGCCCAGGGAGAGAGACAGAGATACCCTGAACCTGAATACACACGCCCAGAGAGAGAGAGACAGAGACAGATGACTACACAGGACAGTAAATACAATGGGCTCCATTGGGTTAATACAGGGTATAGTTCAATGCAGTACTGTAGGACATTCCACTGACTCCCCTCCACACTGCTTAGATACTGTAAGCACTCAGAGAGGCCAAATACTTGAGACAATACAGTACTCTCTGTCTCTACTGTGCTCTTCAATTCATAACAATAGAATCTCATTCTACGTCTATGCATTACCTTCCCCAATATGTCTGCAAAGCAACATTCAGCAACCAGCTGTGACATTCCACCACGTCATATTCAAGAAGGTATTTGTAGATCAAGAACCTGTATTGGTGTCCTCCTCAGAACACAACAGTTAAACGACTTGGCCTTCTTCTTTCCTGTATGAATGGGGCTCAACAGTATCAGCTGTGTTTTGACAGGACCGAGTGAAAGGGATTTCTAATGAACACAGTCTGGGTGTACAGTTTCAGCTCAGAGTGGTTCGTCTATAGTCATTGAAACCCTGTCTGTGTTAGCTAGATTAGCGCTAAGTGAAGTTACTCCCTACCCACTGATTCAGGGTCCCTATAATCAGTGGTGGAAAAAGTACCCAATTGTCATACTTGAATTAAATTAAAGATACCTTGATAGAAAATAACTAATGTAAAACTGAAAGTCACCCAGTAAAATACTTGAGTTAAAGTTTTAAAAAACGATTTGGTTTTAAATATACTTAAGTATCAAAGGTAAAAGTATAAATCATTTCACATTCCTTATATTAAGCAAACCAGATGGCACAAGTTTCTTGTTTTTAAATGTACGGATAACCAGGGGCACACTCCAACACTCAGACATAATTTACAAACGAAGCACGTGTGTTTAGTGAGTCGGCCCAGATCAGAGGCAGTAGGGATGACCAGGGATGCTCTCTTGATAAGTGCGTGGACCATTTTCCTGTCCTGCTAAGCATTGAAAATGTAATGACTACTTTTGGGTGTCAGGGAAAATGTATTAAGTAAAAGGTACATCGTTTTCTTTAGGACTACAGGGGAGGAACATTTAAAGTTGTCAAAAATAGAAATAGTATAGTACAGATACACCAAAAAAACTACTTAAGTAGTACTTTAAAGTATTTTTACTTAATTACACCATATATACAAAAGTATGTGGACACCCCTTCAAATTAGTGGATTTGGCTATTTTAGCCACACCCGTTGCTGACAGGTGTATAAAATCGAGCTCACCGCCATGAAATCTCCCTAGACAAACATTGGCAGTAAGAATGGCTTTATTTGAGAGCTCAGTGACTTTCAACGTGGCAGCATCATAGGATGCAACCTTTCCAACAAGTCGGTTTGTCAAATTTCTTCCCTGCTAGAGCTGCCCCACTCAACTGTAAGTTCTGTTATTGTAAAGTGGAAACGTCTAGGAGCAACGACAGCTCAGCCACATAAGCTCACAGAATGGGACCGCCGAGTGCTGAAGTGTGTGGTGCGTTAAAATCATCTATCATCGGTTGCAACACTCACTACTGAGTTCTAAACTGCCTCTGGAAGCAACATCAGCACAATAACTGTTCGTCGGGAGCTTCGTAAAAATGGGTTTCCATGGCCGAGCAGTCGCACACAAGCCTAAGATCACCATGAGCAATACCAAGCGTCAGCTGGAATGGTCTAAAGCTTGGACTCTGGAGCAGTGGAAACGCGTTCTCTGGAGTGATGAATCATGCTTCGCCAACTGGCAGTCTGACGGACGAATCTGGGTTTGGCGGATGGCAGGAAAACACTACCTGCCCCAATGCATAGTGCCAACGGTAAAGTTTGGTGGAGGGGGAATAATGGTCTGGGGCTGTTTTTCATGGTTTGGGCTGGGCCCCTTATTCTAGATGATTCTGGGCTTCCAACTTTGTGGCAACAGTTTGGGGAAGGCCCTTTGCTGTTTCACCATGGCAATGCCCCAGTGCATAAAGCGAGGTCCATACAGAAATGGTTTGTCAAGATCAGTGTGGAAGAACTTGACCGGCCTGTACAGAGCCCTGACCTCAACTCCACCGAACACCTTCGGGATGAATTGGAGTGCCGACTGGAAGCCAGGCCTAATCGCCCAACATCAGTGTGCAACCTCACTAATGCTCTTGTGGCTGAATGGAAGCAAGTCCACACAGCAATGTTCCAACATCTAGTGGAGAGCCTTCCCAGAAGAGTGGAGGCTGTTATAGCAGCAATGTTCCAACATCTAGTGGAAAGCCTTCCCAGAAGAGTGGAGGCTGTTATAGCAGCAATGTTCCAACATCTAGTGGAAAGCCTTCCCAGAAGAGTGGAGGCTGTTATAGCAGCAAAGGGGGGACCAACTCCATATCAATGCGCATGATTTTGGAATGAGATGTACAGTGAGCAGGTGTCCACATACTTTTGGTCACTTAGTGTACTTTACATCACTGCCTATAATCATTTAGGTTAGGATCAGGAGTAGGCTGATCTGGTCCTAGATCTGGGGTTAAGGACTACTTTTACCTTATGCAGTTTCCCCTATACAGGTCAGTGTCAGTAAACTGTAGTCAGTGAAGCCCTGTTTCAATCAGTCATTGGTTTTAATGCTGTGTCTGTTCGTTCTAGCTGGATTAGTGCTAAGTGGCTAGGTCACTGTACCTGCTGAAACTGCAGGCAGAGCCCCGGGGGTTTGGCCTAGGTAACCCCAGGCAGGTATGTGGGCTCAGCGGTTGACTAGAGGATGATTATGTGTGTGTTATTCTCTGTGGCTAATGGAGGATGTCTCTGACCAAGCAACTGTGTGGCACGGTGCACTGCTTGGTCCATCGTCAGCAGCTCGTTAGCAAGGTGAAGACCCATTCTCTCTCACACACACACACACACACAAAGGTAAACCAATGGAAACATTCCAGGGTGTACAACCTAAACAAACACTGACGATTATGATTGTACCTTGAAAACGACTGCTCTGTAAAGCATTCAAACAGCACTGTATTCCAATGAAAAACAGCTTTGGCCCACTGGCACTACACTGACTGTTGTATTGTGTGGGAGTCGCCTAACGAACAAGGGCCCTATTAATTAGCTTGAGTGGGCTGGATTGTTTTGTTGGATTGTGAAGGATTGCTGCTGCTATGAAACATGACACAACACCTGCTCCCCTATCCCAACACAAAGGGGGCTTGTTCCTCCTCATACACTAGGGCTGGTATGATGAGACGATTCTCTACCAATTAGTGTGTGATGACTCCACTGAGCCTTATGTTCTGACACCTACTCTAATGGCGAGAGGGAGAGAGACAGAGAGAGAGAGACAGAGCGAGAGGGATAGACAGAGAGGGAGAGCGAGAGAAAGAATAGATAGAGATGTGTTTCTGATAGTGAAGGTGTCCGCACCATAACAGTTATCACTGCTTAACTCTCACTCTCGCTTTCTTTCATGCTCTTTCTTTTTTCTCTTTTTCTCTCTCACACACACAATACACACAACTTCTCTTGGTTTTACACATTCTTTCCTCCCTTTCTCTCTCTCTTTCCCTCCTTCTCCTAGTCTCTCCCTAGCCTTAACAGGCACTCACTAGACTTTTACATTTCCTATGTAACAGTTAGTTATGAGATAGTAGGAGGGTATCTAGCCATGCTGTTACAGTGTATTAGACCAGTCTGGTACCTAGCCGTGTTGTTCCAGTGTATTAGACCAGTCTGGTATCTAGCCGTGTTGTTACAGTGTATTAGACCAGTCTGGTATCTAGCCGTGTTGTTAGTGTATTAGACCAGTCTGGTATCTAGCCGTGTTGTTACAGTGTATTAGACCAGTCTGGTATCTAGCCGTGTTGTTACAGTGTATTAGACCAGTCTGGTATCTAGCCGTGCTGTTACAGTGTATTAGACCAGTCTGGTATCTAGCCGTGTTGTTACAGTGTATTAGACCAGTCTGGTATCTAGCCGTGTTGTTACAGTGTATTAGACCAGTCTGGTATCTAGCCGTGTTGTTACAGTGTATTAGACCAGTCTGGTATCTAGCCGTGCTGTTACAGTGTATTAGACCAGTCTGGTATCTAACCGTGCTGTTACAGTGTATTAGAATAGTCTGGTACCTAGCCGTGCTGTTACAGTGTATTAGACCAGTCTGGTATCTAACCGTGCTGTTACAGTGTATTAGACCAGTCTGGTATCTAACCGTGCTGTTACAGTGTATTAGACGAGTCTGGTATCTAGCCGTGTTACAGTGTATTAGACCAGTCTGGTATCTAGCCGTGTTGTTACAGTGTATTAGAACAGTCTGGTATCTAGCCGTGCTGTTACAGTGTATTAGACCAGTCTGGTACCTAGCCGTGCTGTTACAGTGTATTAGACCAGTCTGGTATCTAACCGTGCTGTTACAGTGTATTAGACCAGTCTGGTATCTAGCCGTGTTGTTACAGTGTATTAGACCAGTCTGGTATCTAGCCGTGTTGTTACAGTGTATTAGACCAGTCTGGTATCTAGCCGTGTTGTTACAGTGTATTAGACCAGTCTGGTATCTAGCCGTGCTGTTACAGTGTATTAGACCAGTCTGGTATCTAGCCGTGCTGTTACAGTGTATTAGACCAGTCTGGTATCTAACCGTGCTGTTACAGTGTATTAGACTAGTCTGGTACCTAGCCGTGCTGTTACAGTGTATTAGACCAGTCTGGTATCTAACCGTGCTGTTACAGTGTATTAGACTAGTCTGGTACCTAGCCGTGCTGTTACAGTGTATTAGACCAGTCTGGTATCTAACCGTGCTGTTACAGTGTATTAGACGAGTCTGGTATCTAGCCGTGTTACAGTGTATTAGACCAGTCTGGTATCTAACCGTGCTGTTACAGTGTATTAGACCAGTCTGGTATCTAGCCGTGTTGTTACAGTGTATTAGACCAGTCTGGTATCTAGCCGTGTTGTTACAGTGTATTAGACCAGTCTGGTATCTAGCCGTGTTGTTACAGTGTATTAGACCAGTCTGGTATCTAGCCGTGTTGTTACAGTGTATTAGACCAGTCTGGTATCTAACCGTGCTGTTACAGTGTATTAGACCAGTCTGGTATCTAGCCGTGCTGTTACAGTGTATTAGACCAGTCTGGTATCTTTGTTACAGTGTATTAGACCAGTCTGGTATCTAACCGTGCTGTTACAGTGTATTAGACCAGTCTGGTATCTAACCGTGCTGTTACAGTGTATTAGACGAGTCTGGTATCTAGCCGTGTTACAGTGTATTAGACCAGTCTGTTATCTAACCGTGCTGTTAGTGTATTAGACCAGTCTGGTATCTAGCCATGTTGTTACAGTGTATTAGACCAGTCTGGTATCTAGCCGTGTTGTTACAGTGTATTAGACCAGTCTGGTATGTAGCCGTGCTGTTACAGTGTATTAGACCAGTCTGGTACCTAGCCGTGCTGTTACAGTGTATTAGACTAGTCTGGTACCTAGCCGTGCTGTTACAGTGTATTAGACCAGTCTGGTATCTAACCGTGCTGTTACAGTGTATTAGACGAGTCTGGTATCTAGCCGTGTTACAGTGTATTAGACCAGTCTGGTATCTAACCGTGCTGTTACAGTGTATTAGACCAGTCTGGTATCTAGCCGTGTTGTTACAGTGTATTAGACCAGTCTGGTATCTAGCCGTGTTGTTACAGTGTATTAGACCAGTCTGGTATCTAGCCGTGTTGTTACAGTGTATTAGACCAGTCTGGTATCTAACCGTGCTGTTACAGTGTATTAGACCAGTCTGGTATCTAGCCGTGCTGTTACAGTGTATTAGACCAGTCTGGTATCTTTGTTACAGTGTATTAGACCAGTCTGGTATCTAACCGTGCTGTTACAGTGTATTAGACCAGTCTGGTATCTAACCGTGCTGTTACAGTGTATTAGACGAGTCTGGTATCTAGCCGTGTTACAGTGTATTAGACCAGTCTGTTATCTAACCGTGCTGTTAGTGTATTAGACCAGTCTGGTATCTAGCCATGTTGTTACAGTGTATTAGACCAGTCTGGTATCTAGCCGTGTTGTTACAGTGTATTAGACCAGTCTGGTATGTAGCCGTGCTGTTACAGTGTATTAGACCAGTCTGGTACCTAGCCGTGCTGTTACAGTGTATTAGACCAGTCTGGTATCTAACCGTGCTGTTACAGTGTATTAGACCAGTCTGGTATCTAGCCGTGTTGTTACAGTGTATTAGACCAGTCTGGTATGTAGCCGTGCTGTTACAGTGTATTAGACCAGTCTGTGTCACAACCAACTCCTACTGCCCTCACTTCATAAGCAGCAGCGTTACTGAATTTTAAAACAAAATCCCCCTCAGGACACTGATACCTGAAACCCACACTATTGGTTCAGCAGAAGCTAGGCATCAATATTTGATGGTGTACCAACGTTAAGGCAGGCAGCATCGTGCAAAGCTACAGTACTCGCTGAATAGAGTTAATGGAATATACAGGAGTCTGTGGAAAGTCACAGGGAGAAACTCTCCAACAGAAACTTGCTGATGTGTTAGTGACTGGGGTGGAGGTGTGAGGGCTTCTTCTTACCTTTCAGACACTCTCTCGCTCCCCTCACACACTCCCCCTTCACTCTTTTCCAGCTGAATTCACAAGTTGCCGAACCAATTAAAGAGGGTTTACTATGACCAAAGAGAGAGAGAAAAAGTGTTTGAAAAGGAAACAAATAAACTATGTTCTACTGTTAGAGCCCATTAGCTTACATGCTCGTTCCATCCTTGTTGTAATGGGGTATGGAATGTAAAGGTATTCTGTTCAGTTTGTACGTCATTAAGGAAGGAATGCAGAATATTCTCTCTATGCACCATCTTGCAAAAATGTGTGTCTGATTCCTCACAGGTTTTGTCCTCACTCTTCATTGAGTCCGGTGGAAAATGATTGTTTTGGTGCATAGTACCCTCTACTGTTTGGATCACGTAACGGTTTGCATACTCAGTTGATCCTTGTCTGAATAAATAAGTATTTTAGTTTAGGCTATACCATGGTTCTGGACAGTTGTGAATGTGTTCTCTAAAATGCTGGGTCAGGTAAAGAGAATGTTGTTGGATTGAGACTGGTGACCTGCTGCACTGGTCCAATGTGGACGAATCAGAAATCAACTGTAAGTCAATCAGTGTAAAGTCTGCACACCAGTAATGACAGACGACCGACCAACCAACATCACTAGTGTGCTTTTTTTAGAACTTGTTTTGGATACTTAGTTGTTCCTGTCTGAACCAGCAGCAGGATCTACAGTTCACTCTTTCTTTCCTACTGTATCCATATTCACAACCAGACAGCCTTGAACGTCTGTCAGGCATTGAAACATTGAGACAGTGAGGAGGCCAGATCACAGAGTCACAGACAACAGTATAGATGGAGACATGTAACATCACTCACCCATAACACCCTTTCTTCCCCTCTCTCTCCCTTCAGGTGAATGGGGTGAACGTGGAGGGCATGCGTCATGCGGAGGTCGTGGCCTTCATAAAGAGAGGAGGAGATGAGACCAGGCTGCTGGTGGTGGACCCTGACACAGACCATCACTTTAAGAAGATGGGCGTCACCCCATTGGCCAGCCACGTTAAAGGTAGGCCTACACCCCTGTTTATCTGTTAAACAGAATATTCATTTCAAGTGTACTCTTATAAACCACGCAAGTCTCTAGTCTAATTGTACATCTACATTTAACATATTACATAATATTACATAATATTGCATAATATTGCATATTGAGAAGGCAGTAATGGTGTTGATGATCCTAATCTATAGTGAAATGTTACGGTGTTGTTCATCAAAACCAGCATCAGATTACTGACCTCCAAATCTGAGCCTGTAATTCTGGGTGAAGTTGCCCGTAGGGTGGATCAGTTTTGCATTTCCTCCACTAATGGTTCAGGTTAGGATTGGGGGGGAGGAAAGGGTAGAGAAGCTGATCCTAGATCTGTACGTAGAGCGTAATTCTGACCCTTCTTTCCCAGACTTTGACGGTCCGTCCATATCCAACGGCTCCCCCAGTCCTCAGATCAACGGCAGCTTCACCAGCAGCTCCATCCAGTCACACCACTCTGACCTGAGCAGTCCAGACAACAGCCTGCAGGTGAGACGTGTGTGTGTGTGTGTGTGTGTAGTGTGTAGTGTGTGTAGTGTGTACAAACATTCAAGAAAGCATGCAAGGTGTGAGTATATGTGTGTCTGCATGCGTGTGTAGACTATATTGGAGTGTACAGTATATAACCTCTTGTTATTTCATATAACACATGTATCACATTAACACAGATATTATCAGAATTACACATCAGGGTTCTATTTCAATTCATTACATTCAGGAAGTAAACTGAGGTCTACCAATTTTACCATTCACACATTTGACCAATTCCAAATCATTGAGCAAATTAGAAGAATTGGAATTCCTGTTTACTTCCTGAATTGACTGAATTGAAATTGAATTGACCTCAACCCTGCCATGCGTGTGATTGTCATCCACACTATAACTACCAAGTAGTCTCTTCTCTGATCTGATCTGATCTGATCTGATCTGATCTGATCTGATCTGTCTGTCTGTCTGTCTGTCTGTCTGTCTGTCTGTATCTAGCTGGGAGAGGACGAGGCGAGCCGTCTGATGGACCCGTTTGCTGAGATCGGCCTGCTCCTGAGTCCCACAGCGGCTGAGGCCAAAGAGAAGGCCCACGCCAAGAGAGCCAAGAAGAGAGCCCCTCAGATGGACTGGGACAAAAAACACCAGCTCTTCAGCAACTTCTGAACTTTTCTGCCACCCAATGAGAGAAGCAGAAAGACTGTCGAATTTGACATTTCTGAAACTTACCTTCAACATTCCTACCCGTTACCCCACCACCACTACCACCCAATCCAACAGAAGAGAATATGCAGATAGAATGTTGTTCTTTGAACGTTGGCCATCCAACACCCACTCCCCCCTGCTTCCAAAATGGACTGGATGGAATGATGGACATCTCATCCTTTACCCCTCCTTCAATCCTCCCTTCTTCCACCCTTCTCTATACCCTCATCCCACCCAGAGAGAGCTTGTCTGCTGGACTGGACTGGAATAAGAGACTCAAGATTACCAGCTTCTTCTGAATCCTCCCGTCATCATCAGTCTTTCCCTAAACCATCCAATGGCCCTCCTCTTCTACCACTAACTCCCACCTCCTCTGAGGACTGCTCTGGAGAGAGGAGGCACTTATTTTTGTATTCAGAAAGTAGAAAAGCACCATGATAGGTGTTAGCCAGCCCAGCTATAAGGAGTATGGGGAATATGGACTATGTGAGATGTTTGTGAACACTGTGACCTGATCTTAAACATTGGGGTTTGTTTTGACCCTGTAAGAGAAGGAACGTACGCCCAAAGATGGATAAAACTTTTCCTCCCATGATCCTCCTGTGATTTTATTGTGTGATCGATGCGCCTCAGACTTCACGGATTCACTCACCAGGAAAAGCACAAACTGGAGGCTGAATAGCATTGCTTCTGTATCATCTCTGTTTGTATTTGTATCAAAGCATCTGTTTTCTCACAATGTCATAACATTTCCACTTTGCTCCCTATGTTGGATATGAACTGGTATTCATAGATGGTGTTAACAATGCATAGACAATCAAAAGCCTTACTCCACCCATCCCTCCCTCTCAATATGATAGCATTTAAGATACATGCATTTAGTCAATGTATGCGTGCACACACACACAAGCCCCCTATGATTCTCTAGACTATAGGCCTGCTTCACTCATTCTAAGGCAGTTTTAGTTTATTTAAGGGACCCTTATCTTTATGACATCAATGACATCCTCTCCACCATTTCATATCCCAATGTCCCCGACATAGAAATAGAATTACTAGAATGGGAATTCCTCAATCAAGTTAAGAGTGAATAGATCAAGCGTTGAGTTTTTTTTACACTGCCTGTCTAGTACACCAGGGGGTGCTAATAAGACACACAGCAACATGAAGCCACTCCAGTACACTGCTCAGAGATGTATGAGGATTGGGACATGAAAGTACCATAGCAGGAGAAGATAGTCTGGGGATGATATGACCACTTTAAAGATGTATGAGATCTATGTAACACCTTGTAACATTTACATAAAGCCTGCAGGTATGTGTTATTACTAGTTATGAGTATCTATCATGCTTTACCTGTTATAAGCAAATATAATGCTGCATTACTTGTTATGAGCATGTATAATGCTATATTACTTATGAGCATCTATGTTTTATTACTTGCTATGAGCATTGATAATGCTGTATTACTTGTTATGAGCATCTATGTTTTATTACTTGCTATGAGCATTGATAATGCTGTATTACTTGTTATGAGCATCTATAATGCTGCATTACTTGTTATGAACATCATCTATGAGCCGAACACCTTTATATGCAAAAGTATAGATACAAATAATGTATGAAATAACAAGATGGATATTGTACGGGATTGAAAGTGAGCCCAGCGTATCAAAGAAAGCTTACATCATTCAGTGTTGATGTGATGTTGTGGTAATGTTCTGCTCATGTTGTGGTACAGTGATGACAGACTGACATAGTGCTTGTATCAGCTACTCCAGACTGGGCTGTCTTTCTGTTTCACTTCAGAAGGGAAGGACACAGTTATTTTTGTACAACATGCCTGAATGCTGTGGATTGTGGATCGGCTGTGGTATCAGGGGCTTTGGTATGTGAGTATAGCCTGGTCGCAGATCTATTTGTGCGATATTGCCAACTCCTATGGTTATTATCAAGAGGCGTCACACAACAATAGCCATAGGAGTTGGTAAGACAGCACAAACTGATCTCGGACCAGGCTATTCTGAGCTATGGGGCTAGGGGCTCTGATCAGTGGGCCTGCCCAGTGGGGGCTGGGGTGGTGGGGCAGTGGGGTGTGTGGGAGAGGCCTATCCTGGAGGTCAGACTCAGAGATGCTCTAATGAATGAGACCAGGGGAGCCACAGGACTTATAGGAGATTAGTCCTAGCATAGGAAAGCATGGGGACAGCTGTCCTGCACACAGACACAGACACACCCCAGACCAAACCACTGTCACGCCTCATAAGGGGGGTGAAGGTTATCTTACTGTGTGTGTGTCATCCACTGTTACGGATAGTAATCTCAGGTCCCCCCGGTCATTCATATTGTGGTAGGATCTACACAAAGAGAACACTCCCCAGACCAAACCACTGCTACATCTCATACGGGGGTGAAGGGAGATAGAAGGGAAAGTTTGTCTCTGTGTCATCCATTGTTACTATTCACCCAGGGTCAATATAGTGCTGATCTAGGATCAGTTTTGCCTTTTAGATCATAATTAATAAGATTATATGGACAGGAGGGACCTGATACTAGTTCAGCACTCCTACTCTGAGACGCTTTCTGAATACGGGCCCAGGTCCCCCCTGGAGGTTCATATTGTGGTAGGGTCTGAAATGCGGGTCCCTGGTTGGGCTCGGTCTGAGGTACAGGCCAGGGTCAGCTGTGCTATGCGGCGCCGACACCACACTTAGGACGGAGAGAAATGTCTGATCTGTTTTCATTTATTGCACAATTTATTTTTGTTAATACGCATATTGTCATTACTATTACTCATAATAGTACAGATAAAACCGTTTTTATTTCTCTGGTTTCCATTTGTGATCTAGCACCAATGTGTTTGCATAAGGGTTTTTACTATTGGTCCATATGATAAGCTGACCGTTAAACCCTGAGCAGAATGGTATATGACCCATGTATATTGACATTTTAGTCATTTGGCAGACGCTGTTATCCAAAGCGGCTTAAAGGAGCAATTTGGGGTTAAGTGCCTTGCTCAAAAGTTTGTTGACAGATTTTTCACCTAGTTGGTTTGGAGATTCCAACCAGTGACCTATCGGTTACTGGCCCAATGCTCTTAACCACTAGGCTGCCTGCCTCCCTACAGTATATATACGGCAGGTTGTATTTTTTCAATAAAGTGTGACAATCTCCTTCTGGTCTATATGACATCATCTCAGTGTCATCCCTTCTTCTTCTGTAAGTCTGTTGTCTTGTCTCTGATACTAGTGGGGGAGGGGGGGTCATCTGTTCAATGAGCTAATCTTCCCACAGCTGTGATCCAGGAGTTCTCAGAGATACTCCTCCTCTTCTCTCTCAAGGTCTATCTCCCTCCCTCACTATTGTCCCGGTCCTCCTCCTTGCTTGCGCTCTCTATATCTCTCTCTCTCTCTCTCTCTTCCCCCCTCGATCCCTAAGGATT
Source organism: Oncorhynchus mykiss (assembly GCF_013265735.2). NCBI lineage: Eukaryota > Metazoa > Chordata > Actinopteri > Salmoniformes > Salmonidae > Oncorhynchus > Oncorhynchus mykiss. The sequence continues at coordinate 87,470,724 of NC_048576.1, read as the reverse complement.
ATGTGAGTGTTGGCATACAGTTTCACTCTGTTTCAAGAATTCTCTCGTGCCTCCAGCTGCCATGAGTACTCAGGCCCGTTAGAGGTCACGCAGAGGTCCAGAGTGTGTGTGTGTGTGTGTGTCTGTCTTGTTCCGCCGGTTGGGTTTCTTCATGTTGACATCCGTTTGCGCCAAACCCGGCGAGATTGACATTTCTGTTTTTTTACCACCTTTTCTCCCCAATTTCGTGGGATCCAATTGTTAGTAGTTACTATCTTGTCTCATCGCTATAACTCCCGTACTGGCTCAGGAGAGACGAAGGTCGAAAGCCATGCGTGAGATTGACATTTCTACGTTATATAGGCTGCGCATCAGCCGCCTTCCTTCCGACCGGAGGCCTTACTTACTCCCCACAATGCAACACACTTGTGGTATTCAAAGTTCCCATACAACTCCTCATATCTAGCTTTAACCCAGCCTTGGTTGAATGAGACGATGTTTGGCGTAATCAGCAGACTTCCCTACTAACGGGCCCTTCGGTACGCTCCATATCGGTGATGGAAGGCGGGGTACACTGTACTTCAATGGGTCCCTTGACCCAGACTGTACTCCTTGGAGCTAACCGCGTTTGAGACGGTGTACGGCGGCCAGGAGCAAAAACTCCCTATTAGTCTGGCCCAATGGAGAAACCCTGGGAGGACCAGGCTCCTTGGAGTGGCCATTCCTCTGAGGCTGTACTGAGTCAAGATAAGAAGATTTCACCAGTGGAACCCAACCCACTGGCGGCACCTTTTTTTGGCTGTCAGGAGGTGCATCCTGTGTTACATAGCTCACGTCGCAACCTGCTTCACTTAGTTATCCGCTCAAGGTCGCATTTAATTGGGCATATATCTGTGTGCGTGTGGTCAGTCAAGTGTGAAAGAGTCTCATTATAGAATGTGTGTCCTTTGTCTGCTACGGTTCTTCAGCAGACTGGCATTCAGAGCTTCCCAGCCTGTTTGTCCCAGACTCAGCAGTCTGGCATTCAGAGCTTCCCAGCCTGTTTGTCCTAGACTCAGCAGACTGGCATTCAGAGCTTCCCAGTCTGTTTGTACTAGACTCAGCAGCGTCAGCAGTCTGGCATACAGAGCTTCCCAGCCTGTTTGTCCTAGACTCAGCAGTCTGGTTTTCAGAGCTTCCCAACCTGTTTGTCCTAGACTCAGCAGTCTGGTTTTCAGAGCTTCCCAGCCTGTTTGTCCTAGACTCAGCAGACTGGCATTCAGAGCTTCCCAGCCTGTTTGTACTAGACTCAGCAGTCTGGCATTCAGAGCTTCCCAGCCTGTTTGTACTAGACTCAGCAGTCTGGCATTCAGAGCTTCCCAGCCTGTTTGTACTAGACTCAGCAGTCTGGCATTCAGAGCTTCCCAGCCTGTTTGTACTAGACTCAGCAGTCTGGCATTCAGAGCTTCCCAGCCTGTTTGTACTAGACTCAGCAGTCTGGCTTTCAGAGCTTCCCAGCCTGTTTGTACTAGACTCAGCAGAGACACTGACTGGTGCCTAGTGTCTGTGTGTCCTCCTACGCTTTCCCAGAAAGCCAGTCATGCATAGGTCAGAGGTCTGCGACTGGTCAAGTTAACGGTCAGACAGTGAGAACACAGTGATGACATGGTTACATGGGTCGTATTCATTAGGGCACACAGTAGCAGAATATTTTGAAATTGTCATTTAGCAGACACGCTTATCCAGAGTGACTTACAGAAGCAATTAGAGTTAAGTGCCTTGCTCAAGGGCACATCAACAGATTTTTCACCTAGTCGTCTCTGGGATTCGAACCAGCGACCTTTTGGTTAATTGCCCAGTGCTCTTAACCGCTGGGTTACCTGCTGCCCCTCCATTTGGTCCCTGGTGAATACGGCCCTGTTGTGGGAGCACAGTGATGACATGTACACATACCTATTGTGTCATTGTTGAGGCTGTGTCTGAAGTGGAGGTGGTGAGGTCTTTCCAGAGTCAGGTCAACAAATAGACAAGACGTGGGCTGTCTAAGAGATTACTAAAATGTTATGTTGACTTTGTAAATCCTAATCTCAAGAAATAGGCAGCATTTTCAAAACATCCCTATATCAGCAGAACCATCGGAGTTACAGACATTGAAACCACCAGAAATCACTAAAATACTTTCTCTGGCCACATACAACTGTACACTAACTGTAAAAACTGTCAAAATAACTGTACAGTAACACTCAGAAAGACAACAATACACATTCAGTTAGCTAGGTGGAGCAATGGCAACAGTGCAAACTAGGCTGTGTGTGTGTGTGTGTGTACACGCATGCATGCTTGCCTTGTCTGCCAACATGTATGTTTGCGTGTGTGTGTGTGTGTGTGTGTGTGTGGAGCCCGGTACACCCAGTGCCATACCTGGTCTTTGTGGTAATGTGATGCCACACGAGGACAAATTAAGCCCCCCAGAGGTGCTGGTGGAGACTGACTACGTTCTAGATGTGAAGCCAGGCAACATCAAAGGATGGACAAGTTCAAAGCAGGCAGCAATTTATCAGAGCAGTAAAAACGGATAAAGGATCCACAGGTGATCATTTCTATTCAGTCTGTCTATACAGGCATGTTTAGCCTCTCCTATTCAGTCTGTCCTTGTCTATGCAGGCATGTTTAAACTCTCATTGTTGTTGGGTTTGATGGGGTATTGCGCTCTCTTTCCCTGTGTCTGTCTGTCCTTTTCTTTCTCTCTCTGTCTCTGTGCTCTCACGCACTCGCTCTCTCTCTCTCTCTTCAAGAACATCACTCTCCCGACTTGCTCACTCTTTGCCTCTCTATTTCTCTCTCTCCCCCATTCCTCCATTTATCCCTCCCTTCCTCCCTCCCTTCCTCTCCTGCCCTGCCCAGGTTGGAGTAGGGCCCCAGTAGGGCAGCTGTGCCCAAGAGGAGAAACCGGAGCCGAGCCACGGAAGCACACGGGTAGAGGAGGGGGAGAGTAAGGGGGGAAGAGGAGGCGGGAGTCTCCGTAGCCATGGTGACTGTGTGTTTTTGTTAGCGGCGCGTGAGTCAGCCGAGCGATGAGTCACAGTCAGGAGGAAACACACACAGAGGCACTACAGACACACTCACATGCACTCCCACTCACTGTGGAGCCAAACAAGGACAACTACACTAACATGCACACAGAGAGAGTAGAAGGAGAGAGAGGAGAGTAGAGAAGGAGAAAGGAGCATGAATGAAGAGAAGGAGAGGGAATAAGTCAATCTGACTATGAAAAAGAAAGAGAAGCGCTGAACAATTAAAAATAGAGAGACATGCAGAGAAAAATACAAAATAAGGGAGTAGAGAGAAGAGAGAAAGAGAGAGTGGAACCACAAGCAGACAAATGTGGATGGAGGGAGGAGAGGTTGGAAGAGGGCACATACCTACCTCTTCCCAGGGGCACACTTTATGAGGGAGTCAGGGCGGAAATGAACACACCCTGTTAGTGCACACCTTGGCTTAGCTGACTAATCCTACAGTTGACTTAGGCAGTGATTCCCAACTCCAGTCCTCCAGTACCCCCAACAGTGCACATTTGTTTGTAGCCTCAGACAAGCACACCTGATCCATCTTGTCAACTAATCATCAAGCCCTCAACGAGTTGAATCAGGTGAGTTTGTCCGAGGCTACAACAAAAATATGTACTGTTGGGGATACTGGAGGACTGGAGTTGGGAAACGCTGCCTTTAGGGATTGTCCTATATGCCTACACATATACAGTTCCCTCCTGAATTATTGGCACCCTAGGTAAATATTAACAAAAATGGCTGTGAAAAAATGTCATTGTTTGTCAGCTTGATCTTACACTCAAAATATAATATGCATCTAACCTTTGCTTAAAGAAAAAAATATATATATATTTTTAAACTTTATTCAAAAACATGCATGTCACAGTTACTGACACCCCTAGAAATGATTATGAACCAAATCTAATTGATGTATATTCCGATTAAGATTTTACTTTTTAAAGTTTATCTGATTCTATGGGAACTCTCAAGTGGTCATCCATGACTTCCTGTTTCACTGGGGAATAAATATGCGGTGACACACAGAGTAAACTCCCTTAGTCATCCTTCAACATTGGAAAGGCCAGAGAACACACAAATTAAATTATACAAAAGGTTGCTGACCTTCACAAATCAGGCAATGCCTATAAAAAGATAGCTACACACCTGAAAATACCCATCTCCACTATTAGGGCAATAATGAAGAAATGTTAAACAACTGGAGCTGTGATGAACCTGCCTGGAAGAGAACACAAGTGTGTTTTGCCAACACGAACAGTGAGAAGGATGGTTCATATTTGGAGAATTGCAGAAGTTGGTTACATCTTGGGGTCACCAAGTCTCCAAAACTACAATTAGACGCCACCTCCATGCCACCAAGTTATTTGGAAGGGTTGTCAGAAGAAAGCCTCTGCTGTCACCAAACCACAAGCGTAAGCGCCTGGAGTTTGTTAAATGTCATTGGAACTTTGATTGGAACCAGGTTCTATGGTCTGATGAGACTAAAATAGAGCGTTTTGGCAACAAACACCAGAGGTGGGTTTGGTGTAAAAAAAGATCCATGGTCATGCAGCAAAGAACCTAGTCCCCACTGTGAAGTATTGGGGTGGATAAGTGATGTTGTGGGGCTGTTTTACTTCCAAAGGCCCTGGAAACCTTGTTAGGATACCTGGCATCATGGACTCTTCAAGTACCAGGAGATTTTAGACCAAAACCTGTCTGCCTCTACCAGGAGGCTAAAACTGTGTCGTCGCTGGATCTTCCAGCAGGACAACGATCCAACACATTACCTCCAAATCCACATTAAAATGGTTCACTGACCATAGAATCAAGATTTTGCAATGCCAGCCCAGTCCCCTGATCTAAACCCCATTGAAAACCTGTGGGGGGTGAGCTGAAGAGGAGAGTCCACAAGCAAGGACCAAGGACTCTGAATGATCTGGAGAGTTACTGTATGGAGAGATGGTCTCAAATACCTTCCTATGTGTTCTCCCACCTCATCTAACATTATAGGAGACGACTTAGAGCTGTTATCTTGGCAGAGGGAGGGTGTGTTCTCCCACCCCATCTAACATTATAGGAAATGACTCAGAGCTGTTATCTTGGCAGAGGGAGGGTTCTCCCACCTCGTCTAACATTATAGGAGATGACTCAGAGCTGTTATCTTGGCAAAGGGAGGGTGTGTTCTCCCACCTCATCTAACATTATAGGAGATTACTCAGAACTGTTATCTTGGCAGAGGGTGTGTTCTCCCACCTCATCTAATATTATAGGAGATGACTCAGAACTGTTATCTTGGCAGAGGGAGGGTGTGTTCTCCCACCTCATCTAACATTATAGGAAATGACTCAGAACTGTTATCTTGGCAGAGGGAGGGTGTGTTCTCCCACCTCATCTAACATTATAGGAGATGACTCAGAACTGTTATCTTGGCAGAGGGTGTGTTCTCCCACCTCATCTAACATTATAGGAGATGACTCAGAGCTGTTATCTTGGCAAAGGGAGGGTGTGTTCTCCCACCTCATCTAACATTATAGGAGATGACTCAGAGCTGTTATCTTGGCAGAGGGAGGGTGTGTTCTCCCACCTCATCTAACATTATAGGAGATGACTCAGAACTGTTATCTTGGCAGAGGGAGGGTGTGTTCTCCCACCTCATCTAACATTATAGGAGATGACTCAGAGCTGTTATCTTGGCAGAGGGAGGGTGTGTTCTCCCATCTCATCTAACATTATAGGAGACGACTCAGAACTGTTATCTTGGCAGAGGGTGTGTTCTCCCACCTCATCTAATATTATAGGAGATGACTCAGAACTGTTATCTTGGCAGAGGGAGGGTGTGTTCTCCCACCTCATCTAACATTATAGGAAATGACTCAGAACTGTTTTCTTGGCAGAGGGAGGGTGTGTTCTCCCACCTCATCTAACATTATAGGAGATGACTCAGAACTGTTATCTTGGCAGAGGGTGTGTTCTCCCACCTCATCTAACATTATAGGAGATGACTCAGAGCTGTTATCTTGGCAAAGGGAGGGTGTGTTCTCCCACCTCATCTAACATTATAGGAGATGACTCAGAGCTGTTATCTTGGCAGAGGGAGGGTGTGTTCTCCCACCTCATCTAACATTATAGGAGATGACTCAGAACTGTTATCTTGGCAGAGGGAGGGTGTGTTCTCCCACCTCATCTAACATTATAGGAGATGACTCAGAGCTGTTATCTTGGCAGAGGGAGGGTGTGTTCTCCCATCTCATCTAACATTATAGGAGACGACTCAGAACTGTTATCTTGGCAGAGGGAGGGTGTGTTCTCCCACCTCATCTAACATTAGAGGAGATGATTCAGAACTGTTCTCTTGGCAGAGGGAGGGTGTGTTCTCCCACCTCATCTAACATTATAGGAAATGACTCAGAGCTGTTATCTTGGCAGAGGGAGGGTTCACAGTACTACATGTACTAAAAGCAGGGGTGGTAATCATTGTGACATTTGTTTTCAAATAAAATAATGATTTTTTAAACTAAATTAAAGGTTCAATGCAAATTATATTTTGAGTTTAAGATCAACCTGATAAACAACAATTACATGTATTTTTTCACAGTGTTTTTTGTTCATATTTACCTATCCTAATCTCTATAATAGAGTGGTATCTGCTTTTGTAATCATATAGGCAGTGTTTCATCCTAGTTAGGGATAGTCCTACACCTACACACCAAGAGATGAACACCATCATCTCTATAACAGACAGGTTTCTGCTTTTATCCTATAGACCCATCAAACTCAACTCTGGACCTCCAAGGCAGTTACACTCCTTATTTTCATTGTTCCCCTCTAATCAGGGACTGATTTAGACCTGGGACACCAGGTGTGTGCAATTAATTATCAGGTAGAACAGGAAACCAGACGGCTCCAGCCCTCATAGTTAAGAGTTGAATGCCATTGCTGTATAGACAGTGCTTCATCATATAGACAGTGCCACGCCTACACACCTATACAGAGATGTACACCATAATCTATGTGATAGATCTTTTAAACGTTCTACTCTATGAAGGGCTGTGTGGTAAGAGTGGTAGAGTTAAAGAGAGGCATTAGACACTGTCATTTTTATATCCTTGGTTCTTTTTGGATGTGTTTCTTTTCCCACGGCGTGTTGTTTGAGCAGAGGAGCCCGGCGCGCACACACACACACACACACATACACATAAACATCATCATCTCTTGTGTTTATTCTGAAGGGCTTGTGTAGGCTGAGGTTTATACATAAGGCCTATGGAGAGCAGAGCTGGCCCGGCGAGACAGAGTTGAATGTGTGTTTTGGCTGCTGTACCTCTGGAAGAGTGGCTCAGTACATACATCTCAGGGGGAAAGAGAGTGTTTCACATGTCTATGAGAGAGAGTGGAGATTGTGATGGAGGCCACACGGTACTACCATTTAATACATTTCATCTATTATACACACACAGTACATTAGCCCCTAGGCTTGGGAAGTATACCGTATATACCGTATACAGGGGTATTTTGAATTTCAGACAGTATGATTTTAAGTACTGATTTCTTTTCACAAAAATGTAATTGAGCCACATGGTATGTTAGTTTACAAAGAGCACATGGTATGTTAGTTTACAAAGAGCACACGGTATGTTAGTTTACAAAGAGCACATGGTATGTTAGTTTACAAAGAGCACATGGTATGTTAGTTTACAAAGAGCACATGGTATGTTAGTTTACAAAGAGCACATGGTATGTTAGTTTACAAAGAGCACATGGTATGTTAGTTTACAAAGAGCACATGGTATGTTAGTTTACAAAGAGCACATGGTATGTTAGTTTACAAAGAGCACATGGTATGTTAGTTTACAAAGAGCACATGGTATGTTAGTTTACAAAGAGCACATGGTATGTTAGTTTACAAAGAGCACACGGTATGTTAGTTTACAAAGAGCACATGGTATGTTAGTTTACAAAGAGCACATGGTATGTTAGTTTACAAAGAGCACACGGTATGTTAGTTTACAAAGAGCACATGGTATGTTAGTTTACAAAGAGCACATGGTATGTTAGTTTACAAAGAGCACATGGTATGTTAGTTTACAAAGAGCACACGGTATGTTAGTTTACAAAGAGCACATGGTATGTTAGTTTACAAAGAGCACATGGTGTTAGTTTACAAAGAGCACATGGTATGTTAGTTTACAAAGAGCACATGGTATGTTAGTTTACAAAGAGCACATGGTATGTTAGTTTACAAAGAGCACATGGTATGTTAGTTTACAAAGAGCACATGGTATGTTAGTTTACAAAGAGCACATGGTATGTTAGTTTACAAAGAGCACATGGTATGTTAGTTTACAAAGAGCACATGGTATGTTAGTTTACAAAGAGCACATGGCATGTTAGTTTACAAAGAGCACATGGTATGTTAGTTTACAAAGAGCACATGGTATGTTAGTTTACAAAGAGCACATGGTATGTTAGTTTACAAAGAGCACATGGTATGTTAGTTTACAAAGAGCACATGGTATGTTAGTTTACAAAGAGCACATGGCATGTTAGTTTACAAAGAGCACATGGTATGTTAGTTTACAAAGAGCACATGGTATGTTAGTTTACAAAGAGCACATGGTATGTTAGTTTACAAAGAGCACATGGTATGTTAGTTTACAAAGAGCACATGGTATGTTAGTTTACAAAGAGCACATGGTATGTTAGTTTACAAGGAGCACATGGAGCAAACGGACTGATGATCCCCCGTTGAGCAGCAGAAAGTTGATCAAGTTACACGTGAGATTCTCTTGTAATGTTTGCCAGCTAACTACAGAGCCTTCAGAAAGTATTCACTCCTCTTAACTTTTACCACATGTTGTTGTGTTACAGTCTGAATTTAAAATAGATTCAGTTGAGATGCTGTGTCACTGGCCTACACAAAATACCCCATAATATCAAAGTGGAATTATGTTTTTTACAAATTATTTTAATATGAAAAGCTGAAATGCCTAACTAAGTTCAGGAAAAAAGAATGTGCTTAACAAGTCACATAAGTTGCATGGACTCTCTGTGTGCAATAGTAGTGTTTAACATGATGTTTGAATGACTACCTCATCTCTGTACCCCACACATACAATTATCTGTAAGGTCCCTCAGTCGAGCAGTGAATTTCAAACACAGATTCCACAACCACAAAGACCAGGGATGTTTTCCAATGCCTTGTGAAGAAGGGCACCTATTGGTAGATGGGTAATGTTTTCCAATGCCTCGTGAAGAAGGGCACCTATTGGTAGATGGGTAATGTTTTCCAATGCCTCGTGAAGAAGGGCACCTATTGGTAGATGGGTAATGTTTTCCAATGCCTCGTGAAGAAGGGCACCTATTGGTAGATGGGTAATGTTTTCCAATGCCTCGTGAAGAAGGGCACCTATTGGTAGATGAGTAATGTTTTCCAATGCCTCGTGAAGAAGGGCACCTATTGGTAGATGGGTAATGTTTTCCAATGCCTCGTGAAGAAGGGCACCTATTGGTAGATGGGTAATGTTTTCCAATGCCTCGTGAAGAAGGGCACCTATTGGTAGATGGGTAATGTTTTCCAATGCCTCGTGAAGAAGTGCACCTATTGGTAGATGGGTAATGTTTTCCAATGCCTCGTGAAGAAGGGCACCTATTGGTAGATGGGTAAAACAAAACAAAAACAGACATTGAATATTCCTTTGAGCATGTTGAAGTTATTAATTACACTTTGGATGGTGTAGTACTACACCCAGTCACTACAAAGATGCAGGCAGATACAGAAAGAAAAGAAGGAAGCCTGTAAAGAATCAAAATATTCCAGAACATGCATTGGAATAAGGCACTAAAGTAAAACTGAAAACAATGTGGCAAAGTAATTCACTTTAAGTCCCCCTTTGTTTTTACACTGCTGCTACTCGCTGTTTATTATCTATGCATAGTCACCTTACCCATACCTACATGTACAAATGACCTTGACTAACCTGTAACCCCGCACATTGACTCGGTACCAGTACCCCCAGTATTTCCTTTTTTATTATTATTTTTTTACTGTAGTTTATTTAGTAAATATTTTCTTAACTCTATTTTTTAAAAACTGCATTGTTGGTTAAGGGCTTGTAAGTAAGCATTTCACAGTATTGTGAAAAAAACTTTTGATTTGATTTGAATACAAATCATTATTTTTGGGTCAAATCAAACTCAACACATCATACTTGCATCATGTTATGGGTATGTTTGTCATCAGCAAGGACTAGTGAGTTTTTTAGGATGAAAATAAAATGAATATAGAGCTAAGCACTGGCAAAATCCTAAAGAAAAACCTGGTTAAGTCTGCTTTCCAACAGACATTGGGAGACAAATTCACCTTTCAGCAGGACAATCATCTAAAACACAAGGCCAAATATTGCTTACCAAGATGACATTGAATGTTCCTGAGTAAACTAGTTACTGTTTTGACTTAAATTGTCTTGAAAATCTGTGACAAGGCTTGAAAAGGGCTGTCTAGCAACGATAAACAAATAAACTTGACAGAGCTTGAATACTTTTTTAAATAATAATGAGCAAATAATATATACAATCCAGGTGTGCAAAGCTCTTAGGGAATTACCCAGAAAGTCTCACAGCTGTAATCCCTGCCAAAGGTGATTCTAACATTCTAACTCAGGGGTGTGAATAGTTATGTAAATGAGCTATTTTGTATTTCATTATCAATACATTTTCAAAAATGTCTAAAAACATGTTCACGCATTTTGTGTAGTTGGGTGAAAAAAAGTGTTTTATCCATTTTGATATCAGGCTGTAAAATAAAATAAAAATGAATTAAGTCAAGGCTTATGAATACTTTATGAAGGCACTGTATCTTAGTTAACTATCTAAGATGTACCAAATACATTTTCTCCAGCTCAGGGCTCCAGCTATGCATTTGGTTTGCTAACTTGCTCGCTATAGGTGGCTAGCTTGCAAGATCAAGCTTCTTGTTTACAGCAGAGACAATCAATCCCTTGCAGGATCAGGTGTGAGTAGCCTTTTGAGATACTGTAGTTGTATAACTTTATGAGCTGGGTTGTCTATCCATGTATTAAATCAAATCAAATCAAATGTTTATTTATATAGCCCTTCATACATCAGCTGATATCTCAAAGTGCTGTACAGAAACCCAGCCTAAAACCCAAAACAGCAAGCAATGCAGGTGTAGAAGCACGGTGGCTAGGAACAACTCCCTAGAAAGGCCAAAACCTAGGAAGAAACCTAGAGAGGAACCAGGCTATGTGGGGTGGCCAGTCCTCTTCTGGCTGTGCCGGGTGGAGATTATAACAGAACATGGCCAAGATGTTCAAATGTTCATAAATGACCAGCATGGTCAAATAATAATAATCACAGGCAGAACAGTTGAAACTGGAGCAGCAGCACGGCCAGGTGGACTGGGGACAGCAAGGAGTCATCATGTCAGGTAGTCCTGAGGCATGGTCCTATGTATTTAGTTCATGTCTGCTTGCGCTAGTTAGCATTTAGCTAGCGTCATCTATAGCAATTCACTAGTAATTTGATAGCATTTGTTAGCATAAAAAAAAACGTTTGGAAAGAAATAGAGCCCATTTTTATGTTTGGAAAGAAATGGTGCCCCTTGTGTGCACTGCCGGTAATACTGTATACCACAGTATGGTACAGGAATGGTATGGAAATCTGGATACTGCTCAGCCCTAGTAAGCCCTGCTCTGTTCTGTCCTGTTCCCTCCAGTGACATACATCTCCTGTTTTTACACTATCATAAAAGCAGTGATACACTCAAGTACTCAACACTGAACATCATACATTTTTTCTCAGAGTGGCCCCGACTCCCCAACTGATGCTAAGATATGCTATACAACTGCTTTGCAGGACAGCCAATGAGATAGCAAGCTATAAGTCTTTACTATTTTCTGACCATGTGACCTGACCACCAAAAACTCCTATTAAGGCCCTATAAATAGTCTTCTAGCCCAGTCAGTATGGCATCGACAAGATGGCATTACATGTTCTACCGTATGGTCCATTAGATCAGAAGGCTAATTGAAATGTAAATATGTCATACAGAGTGTGCAACTGTTTGTTCTGTGTGGCCTGCCATCCATCTGTTGAATGTCATGGTCATGGTAAATCAGACAACTCTATTAATATGGGGTTGTCCATGCAGGACTGACATTGTTACAACGAAGACTTCTGACTGGAGTGGGAGGTCAGTGGGCAATGAGGAATAATACATGGATTTTAACACAGAGAGAGGTGGGGGCGGAGCAAGAATGTGACAGAGATCATGAGAGAAAACATTGTGTGTGAGGGACTTAGAGAGATAAGTGTGTGTGCCTATTTACTTGCATATATGCCTGCGTATGAGTGCGCCCGTTGTGTGGCACGCTCGTGTGTGTGTGTGTGTGTGTGATAGAGAGACCTTGCAAGAGCTATTTGATTAATGAACAAGAGGAAGTCACTGGACTTGTGTCATTACAGATGACCTCAGACAGTTGAATGGAGGAACAGAACACAGACTCCCCCCCCCCCCCCCCCCCCCCCCCCCTTACCTCAACAGTTTACTCACGCCCACACAGTTTAACAATTAACTCAGTCAGTTCACTAGGATACCACTGCAATACATTCAATACAACACATTTCACTTCCTTCCTTTTCATTACCGTCACTGCTGTTTCACCACGGCTTGCAACACTCCAATTGTGGGTTTGATTCTCGTAGGGTCATGGATATGGTTTCCACAAATAATAAAATACTTGTTGTTTGAAAAGAAACACAATAACTTTATATAAAGTCTTCAGCTAAATGACCATATCATCACCATCACTATCATGATCATCATTATAGTTGTCATTATCATCATCATTATCACCCTCTCTTCCCAGTGTTGTTCAGCTCTGCTGGAGTAGTCGACATAGAAATAGAATAAATAGACTAGACAGAGAATAGCTTCTCTAATCATTCCCAAAATTACCTCATCTCTGGAACATCCACACCACAGTGTCTCTATTAGTGAGCTGACATTAGTCTGTGCAGTGTTCATAACATGCAGTGTGTGTGTGTGTCTCGGGACTGGGTGGAAAAGCCTTTATCAGAGGGACAGGAGTCAATATCATTTAATTACAGATATTAACTAAGTAGAGAAGGAGACAGAGAGAAGGTGAGGGATACATGAGAGAGGAGAGGGGGAGCAGGATAGAGAGAGAAAGAGAAATATAACAAAGGCGAGGAGAAAGAGGGAGGAAGGACAGAGAGAGGGGAGAGGGGGAGGCAGAGAGAGGAGGGAGAAGAAGTAGAGGGGGGAGGGGGAGGCAGAGAGAGGAGGGAGAAGAAGGAGGGAGGAGGGGGAGGGAGAAGAAGGAGGGAGGAGGGGGAGGCAGAGAGAGGAGAGGGGGAAGAAGGAGAGAGGAGAGGGGAGAGGGAGAGTGGGAGGCAGAGAGAGGAGGGAGAAGAAGGAGGGAGGAGGTGGGGGGGAGGAGAGAGGAGAGGGGAGAGGGAGAGTCGGAGGCAGAGAGAGGAGGGAGAAGAAGGAGAGATGAGGGGGGGAAGAAGGAGAGAGGAGAGGGGAGAGGGAGAGTCGGAGGCAGAGAGTGGAGGTAGAAGAAGGAGAGGGGAGAGGGGAGAGGGAGAGTCGGAGGCAGAGAGAGGAGGGAGAAGAAGGAGAGAGGGAGGCAGAGAGAGGAGAGGGGGAAGGAGGAGAGAGAAGAGGGGAGAAGGAAAGGAGGAGAGAGGAGAGGGGAAGGAGGATGGAGGGGAAGAGATGAAAGGAGAGAGGGCAGAAGGATTGAGAGAGGGAGAGAAAAGGGGGACGAGGGAGAGAAAAGGGGGATAAGGGAGAGAAAAGGGGAATGAGGGAGAGAAAAGTGGTTATGGCAGGATATATTTAGCCAGTGAAGGGGTAGAGGGCGGTCTCTTCTCAAGGGGTTTTCCAGGGTATATTTAGGCTAGGCCTCCGCTAAAAGAGAAAGAAAAGGAATGATGTGCTTACAGTACAGAAGGACCACCAGTCTGATGTAACACTGTGCAATAAGGGACACGCCCCACTTTTCATCAGGGACACATGCTTTTGCTAACAAGTTAACAACACAAGACAGATTTTAGACTGCCAAATAACACAAGGCAACTGTGGACCCCATTTTATTTCAATATTAAAACTGCTTGAGACTTTTCAACACGTCCACCGACACTCAACTCCCAGACACCACAAACGGAGTGGACAGGGGGTACCGTCAGGAGCCAGTCCACAAGTCTGTTTTCCCCACACAAATGTAGCTAACGTGGTGAAAATGAGAGTAAGACAGACACAGCTGAAAAGTCATGCTAATAATAATGAGGCCAAAACTGTGCGGTCTCAGTAGCGATAATAGCATGCGTACTGGCCGGGGAGCGGTGAGTGGAGAGCGAGCACCGAGCCGCAGTGACGTCATTGTGGTTCCACAGCACTTCCTGTCTCTGCTCTGCTGCAATGTTTGTGTGTCTTGTCTCCATGGCGACTGCCAACACATAAATACCAGAGCGAGAGTAGACAAAAAGAGGGAGAGAGAGAGGGGGGGAGAGAGAAATGAGAAAGAAAGAGGGGGAAAGAGGTAAAGAAAGAAAGTATGAGCGAAAGAGGGCGAGGGAGAGGGAAAGAAAGAGAGCGAGGGAGAGAATAGGAAAGAGTGTGAAGGGAGAGAAATAAAGTGAGTGAAAGAAACGAAAAGAGACAGAAAATGAGGACAACCTCATTACCTACAAAAGTCAAGTGGACCCAATCTGGCCCTCAGTGACTGGTTAACTGGACCCAATCTGGCCCTCAGTGACTGGCTAACTGGACTCAATCTGGCCCTCATTGACTGGCTAACTAGACCCAATCTGGACCTCAGTGACTGGCTGAGTGGACCCAATCTGGACCTCAGTGACTGGCTGAGTGGACCCAATCTGTGTCCCTCAGTGACTGGCTGAGGGAGGCATGATGGTCTTGACTTTACTACCCTGCACTGAGCCTGGACAGCATTCTGTTGACGTAGTACCAAGAGAACAGAGACTGTGACCCCAAGTGCCCAGGTCTGGGTCTGTTCTGGGTCTGGTCTGGGTCTATACAGTGCCTTAGGAAAGTATTCAGACCCCTTGACTTTTTCCACATTTTGTTACGCTACAACCTTATTCAAAAAAAAATCCTCATCAATCTACACACAATACCCCATAATGACAAAGCAAAAACAGGTTTTTAGAAATTTGTGCTAATTTATTAAGAATAAAAAACTGAAATATCACATTTACATAAATATTTAGAACCTTTACGCTGTACTTTTTTGAAACACCTTTCGCAGCGATCACAACATCTCTCAACAAGTCTGGGCTCTGGCTGGGCCACTCAATGACATTCAGAGACTTGTCCCAAAGCCACTTCTGCATTGTCTTGGCTGTGTGCTTAGGGTCATTGTCCTGAAGGTGAACCTTCATCCCCATTCTGAGGTCCTGAGCGCTCTGGAGCAGGTTTTCGTCAAGAATCTCACTCTGTACTTTGCTCCGTTCATCTTTGCCTTGAACCTGACTAGTCTCCCAGTCCCTGCCGCTGAAAAACATCTCCACAGCATGATGCTGCCACCACCATGCTTCACCGTAGGGATGGTGTAAGGTTTCCTACAGACGTGATGCCTGGCATCCAGGCAAAATGGTTCAGTATTGGTTTCCTCAGACCAGAGAATCTTGTTTTCCATGGTTTGAGAGTCTATAGGTGCCTTTTGGCAAACTCCAAGCGGGCTGTCATGTGCCTTTTACTGAGGAGTGACTTCCGTCTGGCCACTCTACCATAAAGGCTTGATTGGTGGAGTGCTGCAGAGTTGGTTGTCCTTCTGGAAGGTTCTCCCATCTCCACAGAGGAACTCTGGAGCTCTGTTAAAGTGACCAAGGCCCTTCTCGCCCAATTGCTCAGTTTGGACGGGTGGCCAGCTCTAGGAAGAGTCTTGGTTGTTCCAAACTTCTTCCATTTAAGAATGATGGAGGCCACTGTGTGGGCTTTAGCCATTTAGTCCTCTGCATGACAACGGTAGTCAGAGGAAGTTGGTGAAAGCATGCATTCAGATCTGGGACCAGTCTAACAAAACCTTCAGAAGTTTGCTGAAACACATACAGATCTGGGTCCCATCCTCACTGAGTCTCAGTGTATTCCCAGTGTAGAGGGAGTGAGAGATGAGGGAGTGGAGTCAGGTTGTAGTTCGGTCCAGTGGAGGGACGGTCTCTCTCCACTCTCCCAGAGGAAGACCTATTTCCTCTCTGGAATGCTTGTATAATTAGATCCCTGCTGTCATGACAACCAAACGGGATCTTTTTTTTCGTATCCCGGGGCTGAGTTTAGAGTCACTTATAGTTGTGTGACTCACTGTCTGAGACACACTGACTCTGACACTTCACATGACTACCTCACACACACACACACACACGCACGCACACACACACACACACACACACACACACACACACACACACACACACACACACACACACACACACACACACACACACACACACACACACACACACACACACACACACACACACACACACACACACACACACACACTTACTCTCACATTCATTTTGAAGTCAGATTCGAAAAGATAAGTATTTTAATTTTGGAAAGTACTTGGAAATACACTTGGAAAGTATTGGAATGCATTTGAAAATACTAAAATACCCATGCATTTAACCCAGGTATTTGAAAATAGCACTTAAAATAAGTAACCTATTTATAGGAAATTATTTTAAAATACTATAAAATACTTCCAATAGAAGAAGTTGATTCGGGCCACATTATAAAAAAATGCTCAAATACACAGAAAATTTGTATTTAACTAACAAATAATCGAATACACATTTTAACCCAGGTCTGACACACACACACACACACACACACACATACACACACACACACGAAGAGTCATGTGTTACACATTTCTCTCAATAAACTGAGCTGAAGGTGCAAACTGACCCAGCGTGAACATGTACAGTAACATAACGTCCACATTCATTTCACTGCACTACGACCCCTACATGTTGCAAAACAGGCATTCCATTATGACCCCCCTACCCCTTACACACATACACACCACAGACACACACACTGACACACACATTGAGCACACAATCCCATGCATGCACCTTGCACTGTGAACCTGGACCCTCAAGGACACACTCACACTCTACTTGAGCTTTGTTCTAGATTATAGCTCGGCATTCTATATTAGGACTCACATGATTACTTTTTCTGTCTAGACCATGACATTTCATATGCTACGACAGAGGAGCCTTCTTAGTGCTGAGACACACCACTGATTCAGTATCAGGGAGACAATACAGACAAATACAGCCCATCTGACCCTGACACACTCACGCACGCAACAAGTTTTTTTTCAGACAGGTCTTACACACATACACTCACACACGTACACACACACACACACACACACACACACACACACACACACACACACACACACACACACACACACACACACACACACACACACACACGCACACACACACACGCACACACACACGCACGCACGTACGCACGCACGCACACACACACATTATTACTGACATACAGTGGGGCAAAAAAGTATTTAGTCAGCCACCAATTGTGCAAGTTCTCCCACTTAAAAAGATGAGAGAAGCCTGTAATTTTCATCATAGGTACACTTCAACTATGACAGACAAAATGAGAAAAAAAATCCAGAAAATCACATTGTAGGATTTTTAATGAATTTATTTGCAAATTATGGTGGAAAATAAGTATTTGGTCACCTACAAACAAGCGAGATGTCTGGCTCTCACAGACCTGTAACTTCTTCTTAAGGAGGCTCCTCTGTCCTCCATTCGTTACCTGTATTAATGGCACCTGTTTGAACTTGTTATCAGTATAAAAGACGCCTGTCCACAACCTCAAACAGTCACACTCCAAACTCCACTATGGCCAAGACCAAAGAGCTGTCAAAGGACACCAGAAACAAAATTGTAGACCTGCACCAGGCTGGGAAGACTGAATCTGCAATGGGTAAGCAGCTTGGTTTGAAGAAATCAAATGTGGGAGAAATTATTAGGAAATGGAAGACATACAAGACCACTGATAATCTCCCTCGATCTGGGGCTCCACGCAAGATCTCACCCCGTGGGGTCAAAATGATCAGAAGAAGGGTGAGCAAAAATCCCAGAACCACACAGGGGTACCTTGTGAATGACCTGCAGAGAGCTGGGACCAAAGTAACAAAGCCTACCATCAGGGACTCAAATCCTGTAGTGCCAGACGTGTCCCCCTGCTTAAGCCAGTACATGTCCAGGCCCGTCTGAAGTTAGCTAGAGAGCATTTGGACGATCCAGAAGAAGATTGGGAGAATGTCATATGGTCAGATGAAACCAAAATATAACTTTTTGGTAAAAACTCAACTCGTCGTGTTTGGAGGACAAAGAATGCTGAGTTGCATCCAAAGAACACCATACCTACTGTGAAGCATGGGGGTGGAAACATCATGCTTTGGGGCTGTTTTTCTGCAAAGGGACCAGGACGACTGATCCGTGTAAAGGAAAGAATGAATGGGGCCATGTATCGTGAGATTTTGAGTGAAAACCTCCTTCCATCAGCAAGGGCATTGAAGATGAAACGTGGCTGGGTCTTTCAGCATGACAATGATCCCAAACACACCGCCCGGGCAACGAAGGAGTGGCTTCGTAAGAAGCATTTCAAGGTCCTGGAGTGGCCTAGCCAGTCTCCAGATCTCAACCCCATAGAAAATCTTTGGAGGGAGTTGAAAGTCCGTGTTGCCCAGCAACAGCCCCAAAACATCACTGCTCTAGAGGAGATCTGCATGGAGGAATGGGCCAAAATACCAGCAACAGTGTGTGAAAACCTTGTGAAGACTTACAGAAAACTTTTGACCTCTGTCATTACCAACAAAGGGTATATAACAAAGTATTGAGATAAACTTTTGTTATTGACCAAATACTTATTTTCCACCATAATTTGCAAATAAATTCATTAAAAATCCTACAATGTGATTTTTTGGATATTTTTTTTTCTCATTTTGTCTGTCATAGTTGAAGTGTACCTATGATGAAAATTACAGGCCTCTCTCATCTTTTTAAGTGGGAGAACTTGCACAATTGGTGGCTGACTAAATACTTTTTTGCCCCACTGTACACAGACAATACATGCTTCCCACAATTCAAAAGTTCTATGACAACATAACAAATCCACACAAATACATGAACACTATCAAATTTATCAGCTGTAATGTCATCCAAAAGACCCATTTCAAGACAAATATATCTCGTTTATCATCTGCCTTACGGTAAGAATCATTACATATGCCTTTGTTAGTGTTGCTTAGAAACAACCCATGTGTGTGTATATGTGTGTGTATATGTGTGTGAGGAATGTGTAACGTACACACTGTGCTTACTGGGGCGTGGTCATCTAAGTAAGGCTCTTTCCTCACACAGTACCCAGCCTGAGACTTGTGGCGGTAGGGGAGGAGTGGATGGAGGGAGTAAGGAAAGTCGTAAAGTCTCTAATAGCCTCTCTCAGAGGCTCGTCTTACCCGGGGGTGAGGAGAGGAAGGAGCAGGCAGGGAGGGAGGCTGTGTGGACCAAACCACACAGGCCCTCTCCTTCCCTCCCCGCCCCCCCAAGAGTTACCAACCACTGAGCCTCACAGAGCCATGAGGACTCATAAAGATAGTGGTCCCTAAAAAAATCTAAACGAGCACCTGTTGCTTCACAACAAAAACAGAAAGTGAAAACACATTATACTTAATTGGACAGCTTTAAAATAACAGAAAGAAGGGCCTCCTGAGTGTCGCAGTGGTCTAAGGCACTGCAGCGCTAGCTATGCCACTAGAGATTCTGGGTTCAAGTCCAGGCTCTGTCACAGCTGGCTGTGACTGGGAGACTCATGGGGCGGTGCACAAGTTGTCCAGGTTAGGGGAGGGCTTGGCCGGCAGGGATGTCTTTGTCCCATTGCACACCTCTGTGGTGGGCCGGGCACAATGCACTCTGACATGTTCACCAGGTGTACAGTGTTTCCTCCAAACACATTGGTGCTTCTGGGTTAAGTGGGCATTGTGTCTAGAAGCAGTGCAGCTTGGTTGGGTGGTGTTTTGGAGGACGCACGGCTCTCGACCTTCGCCTCTCCCGAGTCCATACTGGAGTAGAAGCGATGAGACAAGACCGTAACTACCAATTGGATACCACGAAATTGGGGAGGAAAAAGGTGTACGTTTTTAAAATAATAAATAAAAACAACAAAAAAGACAAAAATACGAGGCTTATTGAATTTGTGGACTTTGGTTCATAGTTTTCCACCTCGAGCATAATCTGTTACTGATGCAGTAACACAAAATGAAGAGCATAATCTGTTACTGATGCAGTAACACAAAATGAAGAGCATAATCTGTTACTGATGCAGTAACACAAAATGAAGAGCATAATCTGTTACTGATGCAGTAACACAAAATGAAGAGCATAATCTGTTACTGATGCAGTAACACAAAATGAAGAGCATAATCTGTTACTGATGCAGTAACACAAAATGAAGAGCATAATCTGTTACTGATGCAGTAACACAAAATGAAGAGCATAATCTGTTACTGATGCAGTAACACAAAATGAAGAGCATAATCTGTTACTGATGCAGTAACACAAAATGAAGAGCATAATCTGTTACTGATGCAGTAACACAAAATGAAGAGCATAATCTGTTACTGATGCAGTAACACAAAATGAAGAGCATAATCTGTTACTGATGCAGTAACACAAAATGAAGAGCATAATCTGTTACTGATGCAGTAACACAAAATGAAGAGCATAAGTCAGTGATTTCCATTGCAAAGAAAACAGGTCAACCTAAAACAGTAAAGTATGTTAAGCATGGTCCAAGACATTACACAATAACACCCCATAAAATGTTATCAGTCTCGGTGAAATAGCATTGCCCCTTTATTACCAGCATTACAGCTAATTGCCTCCCTGCCCCCTTTCCTGTGTGTTACAGCGATGTGGGGAAGGGGTGGACCCAAGCTTTGACGTTTACAAAAAGGAATCCCCTCAATGGCTGGGGCTGGGCTGCCCGACTCACTCAACCCGTCTGGCTCCCAGACACACACGCACTCACACACTGTCTGTTCTGGGAGAGAGACAGAACAGAGAGAGAGAGAGAATGAGAGACACTACAACCTTGAAGTTCAACTCAGTCTCTGGGAGAGAGAGAGAGTAAGAGAGTGAGAGAGAGGCAAACAGTCTCCTCTCAGGTATGTAACACTTCTATCTTCTATCACATAGGATGTTCTTTTTTTCACCATTGTCCCAGATAATGGTCTTATTGGATTATTGACGACTTTAGCTTTGTTTTGTTTTTTAAGTGAGGATATAGGCCTAGGTGTATGTTCCAAACAGGGGAGGGAACCACTTCACTTTTCACCAGCTGTTTGTACAACAACCTGTGGATCAGGCTTTTTACTTTCTCTAGTGAACAGTGGATATCTTTATCTGGATCTGCTACTCAAGTGTCGTTTGGATATGCGACATATCGCCCTGATCTAAGAGTAATCTCTGCCGCCAATGTGAACATCCACCCAAAGGTCATGCTGTAAATAGTTTCATTGTCTGTGACAGTCTGTCTAGTCTGTCCGTATGTCTGTCCGTCTATCTATCTGTCCGTCCGTATATCTGTTAGTCTGTCCGTCTGTCTGTCCGTCTATCTATCTGTCCGTCCGTATATCTGTTAGTCTGTCTCTCGCTCTCTCTTGTTGTAAGCCTGTCTGCCTATCTGTCCGTCTGTCTGTCTTCGTCTGTCAACCAGGCCTGAGTTAGTTGGGGGCTGAGAGACAGAGCACAGCGGATGTCATAAAAAGTTTGTTGGAAAAGCAGGCGAGAGAAGGACGTGGAGCAGAGAGAGAGAGGGAGAGAGAGGGGGAGAGAGAGGAGAGCTCTGAACATTCCTGTCATTGTTCAGAAGTCCTGTAAGTCTGCTACAGCGGCCCAGAGAGGAGAGAACCTCCATGAAAGGGAATTATACAGATCACGGTTCTAGTCAAGGGTTTAACCAGCCAGGATGTCTGTCTCTGTCTCTCATTGCTTGGGTCTCTACTGGGCCTCCAGTCCTAGACCTCCAGGCAGAGGGAGTGGTGGGGGGGTGATCATTTATCCTCTCACACTGTGCTCATTAAGACTGCAAGTGTCACCGGACATTGGGGAGAGGGGTGGAGGAGCGGAGAGGTGGGAAGGTGGAAGGGCGGATGGTGACAAAGAGGAGAAAAATAGATGGAAGGAAGGGAGAGAGAGAAGAGGGAGGTGGAAGAGGGCAAGGAGAAGGAGAAGAGGTGCCGGACAGGAAGGTGGAAGAGGGCGAAGAGAAGGAGGAGAAGTAGAAGAAGTACTTTGGGGCATCTGCGTGTGCGCGTGCGTTTGTGTGTAAGGCGGCGTGGGCGTCCGTGGCTTGGTACGGTGGTGGTGGGGTTTGGCAGGGGATAAGGCCCAGGGTAGGGTTACAGCCGCTGGGCTGAAGGGAGAGAAGGATTGGCCGTGCTGAGCTGGGCTGGGTTCTGGGCTGGTACGGCCATCAAGCTTTTTGTCTGGAAATACTTTTTATTTTCATGCTAGTGTACCATTTGTGACGTGTTCCCTTGGTTGTTGGTTCGACTTCCAGGGAACTTTGAACTTTGATTCTGTTACCGCTGTTAAACATAACAATGACATTGACATCTTTCTGTGAATGTCATTGAATGTCACGGAATCAGCACTAACTATGCCCTCACGCATGCAAACACACACACACACTTACTAGGAGGAAATGGAGGCAAGCACACACAAAGGAACGGGTGTGGTAGTGTATCAAGGTGTGTAGGTCTACAGAACTAGGTTAAAGCGAGTGTGCCACACAGTGATTCTGCTGTGTCACACACACTACTTCAGCTCTCTTGATTGAAGGACTGATTGAAAGGCTTAAGAGGATTCATAGTAAATTACGGTAGGCCTCATCCAGTTTGTGACGATGTCATCTTAGCAACACCCCTGATCCCTGCTTATTTACAGTATTGAGCATCATGTAGATCATGGCAATACAGTAGTTTTCCATAGTAACACATAGAAATATAACTAAACTAGACATTATGTTCCAGTCTATATTCATCTGTCTATGTACAGCAGTGGAGGCTGTTGAGGGGAGGACGGAGCATTCACTCCATTCCAGACATTATTATGAGCCGTCCGTCCTCCCCTCAGCAGCCTCCACCGATGTACAGTATGCTGTAGTCTGTAAAAACACAGTATTACACTTAATGGTACGGTTGGTCCAGTTGGTTCTGTATTAGGCTATGGGAGCCAGTCCACACCACCAAGTTGAGTATGATGTCAGGCTGCTACAGTATCGCTTTGGATTCTGTTCTCCTTTTATGAGTCGCTAAGGTCAGAGTGCTGCTAACACCTCACTGTGTTTTCTCTAAAGGACATTGTGAAAAAATGCTGTTTGTATATTGATTATATGCATACTGTGTGTGCATTGTACTCTGAAGTGTACTCAGCAGCGACTGTGTGTGTGTGTGTGTGTGTGTGTGTGTGTGTGTGTGTGTGTGAGATAGGCTGATTGGATAGGCACATAGGGAGAAGATATGTTTAGAGACAACACACATTGAGATCCAGCTGTCTTCACAGAGTGTTTTCCACTTAGCGTTATGCCCTTGTGTAAATGGCTGTGTAAATGCTACTGCTCAACTCACACACACTACCCAAATATCTGAGAACAGAGAGATTGGTGGCAGGAGGAGTCCACGTCTACACATAGAGAAACACAGACACACACACACACACACACACACACCCTATACTCTCTTTTCCATAGAACACACACACACAGCTTGTCATTGCTAAGATACATCTGCTTCTGAACATCACTCAGTCAGTGATGACATTTTCCTCCAATTCTCCGCTTCGCTCGGGATTCACAAATTACCAAATTATGATTAGTTGAGAATTAGCCAAAAACTCGTTGACTCAGAAGGAATGAGAGGGGGAAAGCAGTGAGAGATAATAGCCGTCTATCCCTTGAATAAGTGTTTGAGGTGAGGCGGCAGGGCGGCGTGCGTCACCAGCCATGCTGTCATTAAGAGGGGAAGAGGGAAGGAATGAGCTCATAGGTACTAACGGCTGGGGGTTAGAATGGGGAAAAGAAGGCCATAATGGGGGGGGGGGGGGAGAGAGAGAGAGAGAGAGAGAGAGAGAGATAGAGATGAAAGTACATATGGGTACACAGTGTAACTGACTGATATGCTGCCAGAGAAGAGGTTCAGTTATGGTCTTTCTTATAAGGGCGCTGACTTTGAATGACCTTCTGTCTCCAGGAGACTAAAGCTTTAGTAAATGTTATGAACATGAAACTGTCTTGACGGCAAAGTTATTCATATGTAACTCATACAGTTAGAAGCATAGATGCAATAAAAGACATCAGATACAACTCAATGATAAAAGGCTAGACATACTGTAGCCTAAACTGTGAAGAAATGTTTGTATTTCTCTAAATCAACTTGCAGCATCCCTGTGTCCACTGAAATGTGAACCAACAACAGGGCTCTCAATGATGCAAAAACGATAACTCAGCAGTTAATTGAATCTGTCCCCAAATTGAAGTCAGTCACACTCCATACTGTAAGCAGGGAGAGCCAGAGCTAGAGAGAGAAGAATGACAGACAGAAACTTCTAGTTGCTCGGTTTCTTCCCAGCAGCCACCCGATCACGTCTAGTCCTGCGCTGTTAATCAAGCTTTGATTGGTTAATTGACCCACAGAGAGCAGCAGTGGTGGGACAGAACGTTGGTTTGGCAGAGCAACCCAGGTTTTGGTCAGAAAGAGAGAAGCTTGTTAGCATTAGCATGTACTCATAGGGCTGTTATGCACCAGTACAGAGAGAGCGAGAGACGTTTGTTAGCATTAGAAGCGCTCATAGGGCTAGTCTGTCCCATCAAGAGATATTATTAGCATGTGCTGGGCTGGTCTGTCTGTAGGCTACCCAGAGATAAGAGAGATACGTTTGTTAAAGTTAGCATTAGCATGCCAACCTGCAGGCTACACAGAGATGTTTGTCAGCATTAGCTAACAATGAGCACTCATAGGGCTGCTTTACACACAGTTCACAGCGTGACCCGGTATGGAGTATAGAATCTTTATCTCTGTGGAATCTTATCTCCGAGGGACCATTTAGTCCGGGTAGTTCAAATACATACAAGTTACATTTAGACATAAATAGTAACTGTATAACAACATTTTGAACACAATCAAGTGAGCTGTGTACACATTTTGTAGTGAGTGTTTATTTCACTGTTTATAATCTTTGTGTTTGTGTTAAAACCGCCGGTCTGTTAGACATCAATGACACACTACATTAGCTAATTATAGTCTGACACTACTCTTCATTCACAGATCCAGCTTGGTAAAAGTATATTAGGAACTTTACAGCTTTTAGTGCTACAGCTAGCATTAGCATCTGCCTATACAGACGACAAGTTAGCATTAGCGATGCTAACACGGGTGTACTTTGGCTGGCACAGCAGGCCTTGTGTACAGACACCAGACTAACTTATTTAGGGCCTGGAATTCCCCCCAAAAGGTGCTCTAATACTGACTCATATGGTGTGATCCAGAATCACTAGACTAGAATAAAACAGCTCTCTAAAATTGATATCCGTCCATTAGGTAATGGTTAAATATAGCACTTTGTTAATACTGGATGTACCAAACTCAGTCTTGACGTGTCATTCACTGTGGCAGAGGAAGAACCCAGCTCCTGTGAGGTTTTGTTGGGACAGAGTTATGACAAAACCCCAGCTCCTGTGAGGTTTTGTTGGGGCAGAGTTAGGAGTAAAGTCCCAGATTCTGTGAGGTTTGGTTGTGACAGAGTTATGATAAAACCCCAGCGCCTGGGAGGTTTGGTTGAGGCAGAGTTAGGACAAAACCCCAGCTCCTGTGAGGTTTGGTTGAGGCAGAGTTATGACAAAACCCCAGCTCCTGTGAGGTTTGGTTGAGGCAGAGTTAGGACAAAACCCCAGCGCCTGGGAGGTTTGGTTGAGGTAGAGTTAGGACAAAACCCCAGCTCCTGTGAGGTTTGGTTGAGGCAGAGCTATGACAAAACCCCAGCTCCTGGGAGGTTTGGTTGACGCAGAGTTAGGACAAAACCCCAGCTCCTGTGAGGTTTGGTTGAGGCAGAGTTAGGACAAAACCCCAGCTCCTGGGAGGTTTGGTTGGGACAGAGTTAGGACAAAACCCCAGCTCCTGTGAGGTTTGGTTGAGGCAGAGTTAAGAACAAAACCCCAGCTCCTGTGAGGTTTGGTTGGGACAGAGTTAGGAGTAGTCCTGTCCATTGTGAGGTATGGTTAGGGCAGAGTTAGGAGTAGTCCTGTCCATGGTGAGGTATGGTTAGGGCAGAGTTAGGTGCAGATCCACTATGAGGTATGGTTGGGGCCGAGTTAGGAGTTAAGAGCAGCGTACACTGAGTCAGTTTCCCCAGTCAGGGGCACAGAGAGGGGCACAGAGGGTACTGTATAACATCTTAATGGGAGTGACAGAGAGAGGGGCACAGAGGGTACTGTATAACATCTTAATGGGAGTGACAGAGAGAGGGGCACAGAGGGTACTGTATAACATCTTAATGGGAGTGACAGAGAGAGGGGCACAGAGGGTACTGTATAACATCTTAATGGGAGTGACAGAGAGAGGGGCACAGAGGGTACTGTATAACATCTTAATGGGAGTGACAGAGAGAGGGGCACAGAGGGTACTGTATAACATCTTAATGGGAGTGCCACTTGGCTATACATCCTTCTGACTGAATTCTCTACACTATCCTTGAAAAGCTATTTTTAAGAGGCCACAGGAAGCTGAGTCTTCAAGAAGCCACAACACACTGCTGAAAAAGGATATCAACAATGACCTGTGAATGACGAAGATATGACAGTGCTGAAGAAACACACACACACACACACACACACACACACACACACACACACACACACACACACTGAGCTGGCTGGAGTTGTAGACAGTGTGAAAGGAGGGACCAGAGGAAGATCCAGAACAACACCCTCATGGACTTAAACAGAAACTATCTGTGGGTTTTCATCTGGTGTCTTTTAGGATAGCACATCTTAGTGTGCCATGGACCTACACTTTTACCACAAGTTACCATGGACACAGACACACACCTCCACCACAAACGCCTCAAGTCTAGTCAACCATGCTGCCGGCCAGGGGAATTCCTGGTAGAGTGATTTTTAAGACTAAAGACTGAATCACATTGCCAGGGATTTCCAATGGCCGGCATGAAGTATGCAACCTGGATCTATTGGGAATAAAGGTGTGTGAACAAACATTTATATATATACACACACACACACACACCTGGTTGCGCGGCGGCAGGACTTAGCACACATGTGAACACTGTACGTTTACCTCCATGTTCACAGTGGTTAAGTTCTGCCGCCCTGGGGCCACAGCCTGTATGTCTGAACCCAGGAGAGGAGAGGGGGCACTGGGGAGGATCACTGGGACCCTTACCCCAGCCTGGATCTCTGAGAATGGACTTTAGTATTGCCAAAGTTCAACCAGTTAGTGTTTACGCCATTGTAACAGCACACATTGATGGACCTATTTGAAGCATGACATTAGGTAACACTTCATTTGGTATGTAGATGTTCAATAACTGTCAACAACATTTCAGCTAACTATCCATCACCCGTAACCATCTACAGATCATCTGTTTGGGACTCTGTAAATAAAGTGGGGCCTGACATTATCATGGCTGTTTATATGTCTGTCTGTGATTCTGATGGTCGCTCCTTTCTCTCTATCAACTGGCTGTGTGACCAGGTGGGAAGTCTTTCATCCTCTCCAGGTGCATTAATGCTTCTCGGACTGTATTCATGCATGAATAAAACAAGACTTCATAGTCATCCATCACAGTTTCTATTCTCTGTGTGTGTGTGTGTGTGTGTGTGTGTGTGTGTGTGTGTGTGTGTGTGTGTGTGTGTGTGTGTGTGTGTGTGTGTGTGTGTGTGTGTGTGTGTGTGTGTGTGTGTGTGTGTGTGTGTGTGTGTGTGTGTGTGTGTGTGTGTGTGTGTGTGTGTGTGTGTGTGAGAGAGAGAGAGAGACCCCAGTGCTTGTAATAGAAGTGTTGGTCTTACTTGTGGTTTTAGCAGGGAGTGTTTGTGTACCCACTGTTTCCTGTCATCCAAACAATACAAATTGAATGCTTTGATCTCTCCGTGTGTAACTAAAACTGTGTTTGGTTACTAGTCTCCATTTGTACAGTTTAGGACATGTAGTGTATTCAAAGAACTGTGAAGGTCTCTCTCTCTCTCCTCATTAAGAGTAGTAGGTCAGCTATCTCACTGCTGTATCTTCCTGCTGGGGTAGCTACTGTATGTGTTAGCATATTAACTACTCTGTGTGTGTGTGTGTACATCCGTGCCTGCATGAATGTGTATTATGTGTGTGTGTGTGTGTGTGGTCTCTCTCTGCCCCCTCACTGGGCCTGTCTCCCGTGCCTGCTGTGCTGATAATCAGTGTGTGAGGTTAGCTGGCTCAGTTCAGCAGGAACAGGGGCCTGGCCCATCCACAGTGGCTGGAGGCCAGAGAGAGACATACTAGAACAGGTGAACCATCCCGACCTGAGACCAGTGTTTCACTCCACTAAACCATCGGCAAGAGAATACAGTGGTGTATTCATTAGTGCAAAACATTTTGCAACAAAAATGACAATTTCTTATAGAACAAATTCAAGGTTAGTCCCTCTCAATTTGTCCAGTGTACTTGTTTGGTTCCTAGTGAATACACCCCCGTCTTCCTCCATCATATCATCTCCATCAACAAAAACATAGCCATGGTTCTTGTATTGAAGTACAGGACAGGTGAACAGAAAACAGATTGAATTGTTGCATATGTTTTAATGTTATATTACATCAAATATATAAATGTGTGTGTTTGGTATGAAAGTATGCAAATAAAAGAATACTCTAAAATGCATGATGTTTTTCTTTGTGTTATTTCTCAAGTTGGTTATTTCCAATGAATACCACGGTAACAAAACCTATTCTACAGGTTTATAACAAGATGTACTATCTCTATTTATCTCTCTCAATCTCTATGTTCCTATCCCTGTCTTTCTTTATCTCTGTGTCCCTCCTCTTTATCTTCCCCAATGTCCTCCTCCTGTTTTATGATGGTATTGTCCTTGTACTGTAAACTCTCTCAGCCCTCACAGCAGATGTGATGTGGATTGAGTAACAACGGCAAAATGGAAAACTTCACATAATGCGCTTTCAGTTACATGTGCAAGTTGTGAAACTTCCTAACTTAGAAAAAATGTTTTTTTTATTGTCACATATACCAGCTAGGTGCAGTGAAATATGTTGTTTTACAGGGTCGACCATAGTAGTACGGCACCTCTGGAGCCATTTAGGTTTCAGTGCACATTGACAGATTTCTCCCCTTGTCGATTTCTGTAAAGGAACCAGCGACGTTTCGGTTACTGGCCCAATGCTCTAACCACTAGGCTACCTGCCCCCTGAATAGACTAGTACATGTCATAATGTACTAACTACATTGGTGAGCTATATTTCTCCATTGGGACTTAATCTGTAAATATCTCAATATATTTGTGATATTAATCAATATTGTAATGATGAATAAAGGTTGCTAGAACAAAATAACTCACAAATATTAAACAAAACACCACACACTAAAGACGATGCCTGCAGGCCACACCCTTCTAGCGCAAATCATTTGCAATGATGAAATGACTGAAGCTTAGCTATCTGAACACATCATATAACACTTGTGGTGAACTAGAACATGGTGAACCGTGTTGTGAACCAAAAGGCAACATGTCTCAACTGAATATCACACCACAATATTACATCACAATCATCTTTTCTGACTTGAGGCTAACGTTTGTAAAAACGCTGTCTCTTTTACGTATATGGAGGTAGTGTTGCCAGATTTCATGACACTTTACAGATGAATCTGAGCCAAAATCCCACCAAGTCCATTAAAGGGAGCCCAGTTGCAGGTGAGGAAAACTGCCCAATCTGGCACCACCATATGGGGTAACAAAAGACAGATGAGAGGGTGACAGAGTCCATGTCTTCTTGTATGTAGAGAACTTGATGGCTGTCTATTTTTTTATTTTTAAATTGAACCTTTTAACTAGACAAGTCAGTTAAGAACAAATTCTAATTTACAATGACGGCCTACGCCAGCCAAACCCGGATGACGCTGGGCCAATTGTGTGCCGCCCTATGGGACTCCCAATCACGGCCGGTTGTGATACCCTGGTTCGAATCCAGGCTGTATCTGTAGTGACTAGCTAACTGTGGGAGGTTATCCACAGCAGGTGAGACAGGGTCAACCAAATGATCTATATCAATGGGGTCATATTATCACTGACTTCTACAACCACCAACCAACCCCACCCAGGCGCGCCAGCTGTCGAAGCTAATGACCATAATGGGAAAGATGATAATGACACCGATTATAGCGGCAATGACGATAATGCTGATGATGGAGGTAAAGAGTTTAGCATCGGTCCAGATGTTTGTATTTTCTGAGTCGTTGCCGGGCCAACGGAGAAAGTCTCCGTCAGCAGCGGCAGCTGGCTGCGTCAGCGGTTACACCGCATCAATCAACTTCCTGTTTCTAAGAAAGCAGTTTGTAGGTGAGGCTAAAGCTCTCTCTCTTTTCACTCTCTAGGTTGACTCCCTCTCTCTCTCTCACTCACTTTCTCTCTCTGTTATTTATTTTTATTAAAAAAATGTACATGACAAATCAAGTGCCCCCCGCACTCCCTCACCTGCTGCCACCTCTGCACGTAGAGGCATCATGCCCATAGGGGGCACAGGGGCACATGCCCCCTCAGATTTGTCCTGTAAAAATAAATGTATAATGAATAACAGGGTTTGTATTACAAATATAAAATACAAAATGGAGAGGGGAAAAAGTTACATTTTTGGTTGTTGTTTCTCTGTAATACTACAAGCAACCTAGCAATTTTATGAATTTGGCTTTAACTAGCCCAGATAGGTTCCCAATCTCCAAATCTCATAACTAGCTACCAAGAAGCCATTTCAGGCTGTCACTCAAGTTAGAGTAGCTAGCTTGTCAAACTATCTACGATGGGATGCCTGCTAGCAAGGTTGGTAGACTTTAGAAAACCAAGCAATTACTGAATAAAACTCACATTCCTTTCAATACCAAAAAATATATAACCACCAGTCTGGAGGACACAGACAGCTCAAGAGATATGCTTAGAAATGCAGAAAAACAACCTTTTTTTTTTTTACATAGAATTAAGCATAATGATTATGGATCTATATTGCAGGAAAAAGCTGTTTAAGATGTTTGAAAAATGCAAAATTCTCCAACTTCCAGCAGGAGGCCTATCCCCTGTCCGAGTCACCCCTCAGCCATCCTCACATACTTTGTGCCCCCTCAGATTTTGGGGGTGAATGACGCCCCTGTCTGCAGGTTAGCTTGGCATGGATCCAGGGTGTGAGTCCCCATGGCAACATAACAGGTAAACAGTGAAGCAGATAAGGGCATGAGGATGAGGGCATGAGGATGAAGAGTGTACAGACAGGACATACACACACTACATACATAGAAAAATACGCATAACAACACACACACACACTACATACAAACAGAAAATGCACAACAACACACATACACATACACACTACATACATAGAAAAATGTGCACAACAACACACACACACACTACACACATAGAAAAATGTGCACAACACCACACACGCTGCACTAGACTCCCGACAGGCTCAACCCACCCTGCAGCTGTGCAGCCAGTCATCTTTCACTTTCCCTCTTTCTTTTTTCCTCCTCCCTCTCCCTTTCTTTCTCTCTCTCGCTCTCTTCTCTGTCTCTCTCCCCCCTCTGCACTCTCTCTGTCTCTCTCTCCCTCCTTCCCTCCCTCTCAGCAGATATCTGCCAATCTGGCTGCTGAACAGACATAATTGCCATTATGACTGTTGTGGCCCCCACATCACACAGAGTAGTGATTGTTCAGCGAGAGAAGGTCCTAACACTGTCCGCTCTGTGGAGACGTCACACAACATTATCATAGCGTGACTAGATAATGCACACACACACAGCCCTGAGCATGCACGTGCATTCACACACACACTGCCGTGAGCACACATGCCCACACACACACACAAGACAACTATCCACGCAATATCTTCTCTCTCTCAGACTTTCTGTCTCCTCATCATCCAATAAAGCGCTAAACAAACATAAGCATCTAAACGTGATGGAAAATCCATACAGTGTGGCCTTTGTACTGTCAATCTAATGTCTAGCCCTTGGTAAACACACCCTACAGCACACCGTGCCACACACACCCTACAGCACACCGTGCCACACACACCCTACAGCACACCGTGCCACACACACACACCATACAGCACACCGTGCCACACACACCCTACAGCACACCGTGCCACACACACCCTACAGCACACTGTGCCACACACACCCTACAGCACACCGTGCCACACACACACACCATACAGCACACCGTGCCACACACACACACCATACAGCACACCGTGCCACACACACACACCATACAGCACACCGTGCCACACACACCCTACAGCACACCGTGCCACACACACCCTACAGCACACCGTGCCACACACACCCTACAGCACACCGTGCCACACACACACACACCATACAGCACACCGTGCCACACACACACACCATACAGCACACCGTGCCACACACACACTACAGCACACCGTGCCACACACACCCTACAGCACACCATGCCACACACACCCTACAGCACACTGTGCCACACACACCCTACAGCACACTGTGCCACACACACCCTACAGCACACCGTGCCACACACACCATACAGACACCGTGCCACACACACCCTACAGCACACCGTGCCACACACACCATACAGACACTGTGCCACACACACCCTACAGCACACCGTGCCACACACACACCATACAGACACCGTGCCACACACACCCTACAGCACACCGTGCCACACACACACCATACAGCACACCGTGCAACACACACACACCATACAGCACACCGTGCCACACACACACACCATACAGCACACCGTGCCACACACACACACCATACAGCACACCGTGCCACACACACACACCATACAGCACACCGTGCCACACACACCCTACAGCACACCGTGCCACACACACCCTACAGCACACTGTGCCACACACACCCTACAGCACACTGTGCCACACACACCCTACAGCACACCGTGCCACACACACCATACAGACACCGTGCCACACACACCCTACAGCACACCGTGCCACACACACCATACAGACACCGTGCCACACACACCCTACAGCACACCGTGCCACACACACACCATACAGACACCGTGCCACACACACCCTACAGCACACCGTGCCACACACACACCATACAGCACACCGTGCAACACACACACACCATACAGCACACCGTGCCACACACACACCATACAGCACACCGAGCCACACACACACACCATACAGCACACCGTGCCACACACACACCATACAGCACACCGTGCCACACACACACACCATACAGCACACCGTGCCACACACACACCATACAGCACACCGTGCCACACACACACCATACAGCACACCGTGCCACACACACACACCATACAGCACACCGTGCCACACACACACCATACAGCACACCGTGCCACACACACACCATACAGCACACCGTGCCACACACACCATACAGCACACCGTGCCACACACACCATACAGCACACCGTGCCACACACACACCATACAGCACACCGTGCCACACACACCATACAGACACCGTGCCACACACACCCTACAGCACACCGTGCCACACACACACCATACAGACACCGTGCCACACACACCCTACAGCACACCGTGCCACACACACACCATACAGACACCGTGCCACACACACCCTACAGCACACCGTGCCACACACACACCATACAGCACACCGTGCAACACACACACACCATACAGCACACCGTGCCACACACACACACCATACAGCACACCGTGCCACACACACACACCATACAGCACACCGTGCCACACACACACCATACAGCACACCGTGCCACACACACCCTACAGCACACCGTGCCACACACACCCTACAGCACACTGTGCCACACACACCCTACAGCACACTGTGCCACACACACCCTACAGCACACCGTGCCACACACACCATACAGACACCGTGCCACACACACCCTACAGCACACCGTGCCACACACACCATACAGACACCGTGCCACACACACCCTACAGCACACCGTGCCACACACACACCATACAGACACCGTGCCACACACACCCTACAGCACACCGTGCCACACACACACCATACAGCACACCGTGCAACACACACACACCATACAGCACACCGTGCCACACACACACCATACAGCACACCGAGCCACACACACACACCATACAGCACACCGTGCCACACACACACCATACAGCACACCGTGCCACACACACACACCATACAGCACACCGTGCCACACACACACCATACAGCACACCGTGCCACACACACACCATACAGCACACCGTGCCACACACACACACCATACAGCACACCGTGCCACACACACACCATACAGCACACCGTGCCACACACACACCATACAGCACACCGTGCCACACACACCATACAGCACACCGTGCCACACACACCATACAGCACACCGAGCCACACACACACCATACAGCACACCGTGCCACACACACCATACAGCACACCGTGCCACACACACACCATACAGCACACCGTGCCACACACACACCATACAGCACACCGTGCCACACACACACCATACAGCACACCGTGCCACACACACACACCATACAGCACACCGTGCCACACACACCATACAGCACACCGTGCCACACACACCCTACAGCACACCGTGCCACACACACCCTACAGCACACCGTGCCACACACACCCTACAGCACACAAAGCCAATAGAAAATGAAAGGAAGATTAAATGGATGGAAAAGCAGTTTGTGCAAAAAGAGGAACTGCAGAGTGTGGGGTGAGGACACATTGAGGCTGAGGTTTGGGAAAATGGACCTTGTCCCAAAATTCTATTCTGTTTTGTTTTATTCCCATCTTGGAAAGGTCATATACATTTTGGGCAAAAAATAAATAAAACATTCCTGACGTCACTGTGGCTTTTCATGAATAAACACATTTGTTTTTGTTTGCAAATGTTCCATTTAAAAGGTTGGAATATAATGGGTCTGCATGGTGATGTGTAGAGTGGAGATTTGGGTATATGGAACTACGATTAGACACTGGAAGGCTCAACTCCCCTTAGGAGAACACTGATGGTGCTATTTCAATGAGAGAAGAGTACATACTCTCTCTACTATTGAGGTGAAGTATATAGTGTGACGTGACTGATGTCAGACTCATAAAAGCTGAGAATGTGCTGAAAATTATTTCATCGTTATGTAATACAGGTTTTTGGTTTTACTATCCTTGTGGGGACCAGAAGGAAAACTATCTGTCCTCCGGCTACACCATGGTGCTACTCTACAGAGTGCGGTTGAGACTACTGTACACCATGGTGCTACTCTACAGAGTGCGGTTGAGACTACTGTACACCATGGTGCTACTCTACAGAGTGCTGTTGAGACTACTGTACACCATGGTGCTACTCTACAGAGTGCTGTTGAGGCTACTGTACACCATGGTGCTACTCTACAGAGGGCTGTGGAGGCTACTGTACACCATGGTGTTACTCTACAGAGTGCTGTTGAGGCTACTGTACACCATGGTGCTACTCTACATAGTGCTGTTGAGGCCACTGTACACCATGGTGCTACTCTACAGAGTGCTGTTGAGGCTACTGTACACCATGGTGCTACTCTACAGAGTGCTGTTGAGGCTACTGTACACCATGGTGCTACTCTACAGAGTGCTGTTGAGGCCACTGTACACCATGGTGCTACTCTACAGAGTGCTGTTGAGACTACTGTACACCATGGTGCTACTCTACAGAGTGCTGTTGAGGCTACTGTACACCATGGTGTTACTCTACAGAGTGCTGTTGAGGCTACTGTACACCATGGTGCTACTCTACAGAGTGCTGTTGAGGCTACTGTACACCATGGTGTTACTCTACAGAGTGCTGTTGAGGCTACTGTACACCATGGTGCTACTCTACAGAGTGCTGTTGAGGCTACTGTACACCATGGTGCTACTCTACAGAGTGCTGTTGAGGCTACTGTACACCATGGTGCTACTCTACAGAGTGCTGTTGAGGCTACTGTACACCAAGGTGTTACTCTACAGAGTGCTGTTGAGGCTACTGTACACCATGGTGTTACTCTACAGAGTGCTGTTGAGGCTACTGTACACCATGGTGCTACTCTACAGAGTGCTGTTGAGGCTACTGTACACCATGGTGTTACTCTACAGAGTGCTGTTGAGGCTACTGTACACCATGGTGCTACTCTACAGAGTGCTGTTGAGGCTACTGTACACCATGGTGTTACTCTACAGAGTGCTGTTGAGGCTACTGTACACCATGGTGTTACTCTACAGAGTGCTGTTGAGGCTACTGTACACCATGGTGCTACTCTACAGAGTGCTGTTGAGGCTACTGTACACCATGGTGTTACTCTACAGAGTGCTGTTGAGGCTACTGTACACCATGGTGCTACTCTACAGAGTGCTGTTGAGGCTACTGTACACCATTGCAAAACAGTGTTTTTATCAATTATTTGGAGACGTGAATATATTTAGTAGTTTTATCTAAAAAGGATAACTTTGTTTCACTATTTTTATGAAATTCATTGAGGAGGATGTTCCTCCCCTTCGTCCTCTGAGGAGCCTCCACGGCTCATGGTTAAATTAAGACACCCGGGAGCTGGCGGAGATATGGGTTCGAAAACATACCTCAATGCAGGGATGGGATATGCCAATGTACTCCAAATTTAACCTTTATCCACACTGATAGAGGAGATTGAAATACTGCTAGTTTTCCCGGAAAACTGTATTTTTCGTCCATATGCTATATGAAGTGCCATTCCATAATGGCTGTTGTGGCTACTGCTAGCCAGCATGAGGACAAAAAGGGCAGTTTTCCAGGAAAATAGGCAATATTTCAATCTTTTTGATGGACCAGTGTTGTAGAGTAGTGGTTAGTTTTAGTGTTAAGAGTTAGGGTTCTAATCAAGTCAAATCAAATTTTATTGGTCACATACAGCAGATGTTATTGTGGGTGTAGCAAAATGCTTGTGCTTCTTGTCCCGACAGTGCAGCAATATCTAACAAGTGATATCTAACAATTTCACAACATGTACCCAATACACACAAATCTAATTTCACAACATATACCCAATACACACAAGTAAAGGAACGGAGTTAAGAATATATACATATTTGGACAAGCAATGTCAGGGCGGCATAGACTAAGATACTGCATTCTATACTTTTCTACTGTATCTAAATATGAGATGAGTAATGCAAGAAATGTAAATATTATTAAAGTGACTAGTATTCCATTTATTAAAGTGGCCAATGATTTCAAGTATGTGTATGTAGGCAGCAGCCTTGAGATAGAAGCTGTTTTTCAGTCTTTCGGTCCCCGCTTTGACGCATCTGTACTGTCCTCGCCTACTGGATAATAGCAGGGTGAACAGGCAGTGGCTCAGATGGTTGTTGTCTTTGATGATCTTTATGGCCTTCCTGTGACATCGGGTGCTGTACTGTAGGTGTCCTGGAGGGCAGGTAGTTTGCCACCGGTGATGCGTTGTGCAGACCTCACTACCCTCTGGAGAGCCTTACGGTTCTGGGAGGAGCATTTGCCGTACCAGGTGGTGATACAGCCCGACAGGATGCTCTCAATTTTGCATCTGTAACAGTTTGTGAGGGTTTTAGGTGACAAGCCAAATTTCTTCAGCCTCCTGACATTGAAGAGGTGCTGTTGCACCTTCTTCACCACACTGTCTGTGTGGGTGGACCATTTCAGTTTGTCAGTGATGTTTACGCCCAGGAACTTAAAACTTTCCACCTTCTCCCCTGCTGTCCCGTCGATGTGGATAGGGGGGGGGGGGGGGGGGGTGCTCCCTCGGCTGTTTTCTGAAGTCCACGATCAGGTTAGGTTAGGGGAAAATAGGATTTTGAATGGCAATCAATTGTTTAGTCCCCGCAAGGATAGTAAAACAAACGCATGTGTGTGTGTGTGTGTACAACCGGTAACAACAGACATTTCCACAGAACAGCCCACACGCGACGCATACTTCCTTCATTAACTCTTCAGGGGAACTGGGAGGGGCGGAACCACACAGACAACAGCAGTGATTGATGGAATGGTTACCTGACATGGCCTCTTGGATCTGGAAACGCATTCAATAACACCCACCAACTGAAAACAATACACTACCACACATCTCACCCCACAGTAGCATGTAATTGCAGTGTTAATGCCAATATCCTCTCACTGTCAATAACTATACCCTTGACTTGTTTTGAGCTTCATAACTTCCTACGACTGTGATAGCCAGGTGAGACAACAACCTATCTTAAGATGAACACACTAATGTAAGTAGCTCCGGTTGCCAGAAGATACTGACCCTACCATTACGCTTGTTTACACTGAGCTGCACTGGGGTCAGAACACAATCATGGTTAGGAGCTGGCGCCAGATACGGGGTTGAAAATGTGCGTCAATGCAGGGATATGCCACTGTACTACACAGTTTACCTTTATCCACACTGATACATCGAGAAGATTGAAATACTTCCCTTTTCGTCCCCATGCTAGCTAGCAGTAGCCACCGCAGCTATTTTGGAATAGTGGTGTCAGCCAATCAGTTCCTTTGTTGTTCAACATGACATGCCTTTCCATAGTGGCTACTGGTAGCTAGCAAGAGGACCAAAACAGCTATTTGGATAAAGGTACAATTTGGAGCATAGTGGCATATCCCATCCCTGCATTGAGGTACGTTTTCCAACCCATATCTCTGGCCGGGTCCATGGTGTCTTCATATAAAAACGATTGTATTCCGACCCCAGTGCTGCTCAGTGTAAAGAAGCATAATGGTCAGCACACATTCAACTCAGAGGGCTTGTTGATTAGTTAAATCAGGTGTGATTGTCCAGGGCTACAATAAAAATGTGTTCTGTAGGGGGACTTGAGGACTGGAGTTGGTAAACACTGTGCTAAATTACTAAAATGTAGTGTTGCTGGTTTCTGGTTATTACTTTAATCTAAGACCTAGACAACCAGGTCAGGGGAGTTCCTTACTAATTATTGACCTTATTTCATCAATGAAGTACAAGGGAGGAGCGAAAACCCAGACACTCAGCCCTCTGTGGAATGAGTTTGACATATGACGTAACTGTTGTGCTGCTGTCATGTGTTGCTCCCATGTTGTTATGTTGTTGCAACCATGCTGTTGTTTTAGGTGTTTCCTTAATGTAGTGTTGTCTCGTCATGTGTGTTTTGTCCTATATTTTTATCTTTAATCCCCAGTCCCCGCTGGAGGCTTTTTGCCTTTTGGTAGGCCGTCATTGTAAATAAGAATTTGTTCTTAAGTGACTTGCCTAGTTAAATGTTCAATAAAATATTAAATGTATAACGGTGCACAGCAAAATTGGGCTGCCCAATTTATTTATTTATACACTTGGACTTTTAACCAATCAGATCAGCGCTTTCTACAATATTTGGGCAAAATATCAGAATTGAGCTGCCTGTACTCAGCTGTAGATTTGCTCACATGATGCTGATTCATGTAAAGTATAAACATTCTGACTGATTGGCAAGTACATCCATGTACACAATGGTAGCTAATGCCTCCAGATCACTGTCAGAGATGATATGCACTGTAGCTGGAAGAGTTGCGGTCAAGGACTATTGTATATGTGCGTGCCCAAAGTGGGTGAGGCAGGGGAGACCCCTTATGGTCATTTCAAGTATTGCCGAACATTTTTGGGAGAAGAAAACAAGAGGTAGTAAGACAACATCAGATGTTTTATTCTGTAATAATGGAAACATTGAGGTTGTTTTTATTAATTTACTGAGATATACATGAGTAGGTACTAGGTAATAAATAAATACATTTAACCTCAGTAAGCATTTCTTTGAATAACAGTGCATGCTCCCCTAAAGAGACCCTCTCACTAACTTAAAATAACATATCTTATAAGTTTACCATATAGTAATGTCTCACTCAGCAATGTCATTCTCAAACGTGCCAGTATGCACGCATACACACACACAACTCATTGGTACATGGCAATTCACGTCATTC
The DNA here is from genome assembly GCF_013265735.2 of Oncorhynchus mykiss. Lineage (NCBI taxonomy): Eukaryota > Metazoa > Chordata > Actinopteri > Salmoniformes > Salmonidae > Oncorhynchus > Oncorhynchus mykiss. The sequence continues at coordinate 87,430,309 of NC_048576.1, read as the reverse complement.
AACAACAAAAACACTTACGCGAAATGTACCCCGTAGCAAATAGTTATTTCAGAAAAAATGGCGAGAGAAGTCCGTAAACAGAACATCATGTCTAAAAATAGACGCAGAGACAGATCACTGTCATATGATGCATCATCATGATGAGGCAAGTGAACTAACCTTCTGAAAGGTCTATATCTTGAAAACTTGATTGCTGACATGCAAAACATTTTGGGGCTGTATCAACAGTTGACTAATGAAACAAAAAACGTGTTTCTTTGTGGATTATTCCTTTAAGTGTGGAGTGGGAACACCTTGGTTAGTTTGGTTATTCTTTCTTGTCAGGAATCAGCTTGTCAGCATGGTGGGCAAACGTCTCAGCTACCAGCAGTGGGAAGACTATGGAAGCATCAGCGTACACCTGGAGAGAGAAACAAAACACAGAAAGGAAACAGAAGCCCAAACATACAGATCTCTAAGAGAAATCTCTGGAGATGGGAATGGAAAGAGCCATTGGAAAAGGTTCAACGTGAGTTTGTGTTTTATCTTTGGTCGATCTAATGCATCTATCAAGAGTTCTGGGGGCGCTGCTCTCCTGCTTGACCCCAAGTTACACTTTCACTTCATCTATATTAGCATAAGGTGAGGCCAAAAGCACATTTCCATCTTCGGATGGCCAAATAAGTTAGATTATTTTCTATTCCATCCATTAACCTTCAGACTGGGGATAAGATAGCTGGTGAGTTACCTTGACTGGCTTGGCATCCATGCGGATCTTCCCCCAAGACACTGCCTCATCAGGCCTGGCCCCTGAATCGGAACCATCAAACTCCTGCCCAGTGTTCACAAACACTGCATAGTCCGCTCCATTCCTCTGAGGAGGGAGGGGGGGTTACATTATAATAAAATGGTTTGACCTGGTTGGTTAGTTAAGGTTGCTAAGCACCTGTGTTGGGGAAGCTACTCTGAAAATATAGTTTACCAAGCTATCAACTACTTTGAAAAAGTAGTTCACTACATCCAAACTACTACATGATAAACTATAATATCTCAATCTGAAATGTTCTGGACTACAAATGGTAAGAACAGTAGTTCGCTACACCACTACATGGCAGAAAAGTCATTAACTACTGGAAACACTACCAATATTTTAATGTAGTTCAACTACCACCAAGCTACTGCAAAATGTACTTACATTACTACATGTAATTTACTACCAACACTGCTAAGCACGTCAACTTTCTAACTGGTGAGTTGCGACAGAACAAAATGATAGGAAAATAGGTGAATTGAACAGTTCATCATTTACACCAACATTATAATTAAGGAATATGATCATAGAGAACATTTTATAGTTGTAGTAATAGTAGTTACTTACCATCAGATTGGCATTGGCTATATGGTGTTTGACCAGGCCCCCACCCAGAATAATCATCCCTGTCCGTTTGGCAAACACTGCCTTGCTGTTCAACCTGCGGATATCTACAACACAGACCGTGTTATCAGCACAATACATTACATACCACCCTTCAACTACAAAACCAAGCACACAACCCTTCAACTACAAAACCAAGCACACCATCCTTCAACTACAAAACCAAGCACACCACCCTTCAACTACAAAACCAAGCACCAAAACAGTGACACATACTATTGAATGCATAGATATCTGGAATGAATGTCACCAAGTGGCAAGTTTGTGATGGATGAGATATGTACAGTAGAAGTCGGAAGTTTACATACACCTTAGCCAAATACATTTAAACTCAGTTTCACAATTCCTGACATTTAATCCAAGTAAAAATTTCCTGTCTTAGGTCAGTTAGGATCACCACTTTATTTTAAGAATGTGAAATGTCAGAATATTAGTAGAGAGAATGATTCATTTTAGCTTTTATTTAATTTAAATCAAATTCCCAGTGGGTCAGAAGTTCACATACACTCAATTAGTATTTGGTAGCATTGCCTTTAAATTATTTAACTTGGGACAAACGTTTCAGGTAGCCTTCCCAACTTCCAATAAGTTGGGTGAATTTTGGCCCATTCCTCCTGAGAGCGCTGGTGTAACGGAGTCAAGTTTGTAGGCCTCCTTGCTCGCACATGCTTTTTCAGTTCTGCCCACAAATTTTCTATAGGATTGAGGTCAGGGCTTTGTGATGGCCACTCCAATACCTTGACTTTGTTGTCCTGAATCCGTTTTGCCACAACTTTGGAAGTATGCTTGGGCTTAATTGTCCATTTGGAAGAACCATTTGCGACCAAGCTTTAACTTCCTGACTGATGTCTTGAGATGTTGCCTCAATATATCCACAATTCTCCATCCTCACTCAGGACTTGAATGCCGGAGCGTTTGGTAGGTGGAGGTGCTCAGAGTTGACCCATTTTGCATACCATGCCATGGGACATCCGTGTCTACATCTGCCATCTATTTAGTGAAGTGCACCAGTCTCTCCTGTTGCAAAGCACCCCCACAACATCATGCTGCCACCCCCGTGCTTCACGGTGGGGATGGTGTTCTTCGGCTTGCAAGCCTCCCCCTTTTTCCTCCAAACATAACGATGGTCATTATGGCCAAACAGTTCTATTTTTGTTTCATCAGACCAGAGGACATTTCTCCAAAAAGTACAATCTTTGTCCCCTTGTGCAGTTGCAAACCATAGTCTGGCTTTTTTTATGGTTGTTTAGGAGCAGTGGCTTCTTCCTTGCTGAGAGGTTTTTCAGGTTATGTCGCTATAGGACTCATTTTACTGTGGATATAGATACTTTTGTATCCGTTTCCTCCAGCATCTTCACAAGGTCCTTTGCTGTAGTTCTGGGATTGATTTGCACTTTTTACACCAAAGTACGTTCATCTCTAGGAGACGGCGGCGTGCGTACTATTGTTTGTACAGATGAACGTGCTTCCTTCAGGGGTTTGGAAATTGCTCCTAAGGATTAACCAGACTTGTTGAGGTCGACAATTGTTTTCTGAGGTCTTGGCTGATTTCTTTTGATTTTCCCATGATGTCAAGCAAAGAGGCACTGAGTTTGAAGATAGGCCTTGAAATACATCCACAGGTACACCTCCAATTCACTCAAATTATGTAAATTAGCCAATCACAAGCTTCTAAAGCCATGACATAATTTTCTGGAATTTTCCAAGCTGTTTAAAGGCACAGTCAACTTAGTGTATGTAAACTTCTGACCCACAGGAATTGTGATAGTGAATTATAAGTGAAATAATGTGTCTGTAAACAATTGTTGGAAAAAGTACTTGTGTCATGCACAAAGTAGATGTCCTAACCGACTTGCCAAAACTATAGTTTGTTAACAAGAAATTTGTGGAGTGGTTGAAAAACCAGTTTTAATGACTCCAACTGTATTTACAATGTAAAGCAAGGCAAGTGTGTGGTCTCACATCACCAAAGGAAAGAACTGGCAGCAGCTAGCCTAGCGGTTTGAGCTTTGGGCCAGTAACCAAAAGATTTGAATCCCTGACACGACAAGGTGAGAAATCGGTCAATGTGCCCTTGAGCAAGGCATTTATTCCTAATTGCTTCGGTAAATCGCCATGGATTACAAAAATTGGAATGTACACAGACAGAACCCCAGTCCTCATGTCTCCTCTCTCTCTCTTACCATCTACTATATCCAGCACCAGCCCAGGGTTTTTATATGAGTGGAAATAGATCATGTCCCCAATGGATCCATCTGTCAGAGCAGGGCTGAACACTGGGATGTCATTCTGCAACAGAGGTTGAAAATCTATTGATTATATGAACACAGCCTATTGTAACTCAATGAGGGCTTCAGGGAGGGAGGGAGGCAGAGAGAGAAAATGTGCACGACAATTTAGTATATTAGACAGTACCCACAAACAACTGATACAGCAACAAATATGAACAATAATATTATGATCCGTTAACCTTGTAGAGGTCATTGTGATAGTGTAAGGTGAGGCCAATGAGGGGCTTGAGCCCCCTACTGTACATTATACTGGTGAGTTTAGAGAGGGGAATGATAAAGATACTTCACAAATGGAGAGATAGGGCAAAGAGCACTGGTTTCAATTCATTCCACTGATATCACCTGTTCTATATCAAGGACAGGCTGATGAGAACAGTAAGCCCCTCCAGTCCTCACCTTATAGGCCCAGTAGTAGACAGACTCTGGGTTGTTGATCTCTTTGCCCAGACGGTGGATCATCTTGGACGGGGTCCAGTGGGTGCCCTAAAGGGTTAAGAGGTCAAAGGTCAAATGAATGTGACAATACCAGCAACACCAGGATGATAAACTTTTTTGATACATTTTACCCCAATGAATACAACCCAGACACGGAAGATGACATTTCCTGTACAAAGGGTTAAATTAGCTCACCTCATCTTTCTGCTCCTGCACCATCTGGTCCAGAATGGGCATCAGCCAGTCCTCAAACTTACAGTAGTTATCATTAGGTACCAGGAGGTTACCTATCCTAGAAAGAGAGCGACAGCGGAGAGAGGAGAAAAGAGAGAAAAGATTAGTGACAATTTAGTGTATTAGACAGCACCTACAATAATAACAACTGGGTGGTTTGAACCCTCTTCACCGTTAACTCAGACACCAGCCAGCTTCAGCTCGGTCAATCCCTGCCAGTCTGCACAGCGCGATATCAACCCAGAACATATCAGACTTTTTCTCTACCAGATCACCGGATTCCTGCCGCAAGCTCTGGATCATTACACCGGAGCTAGCTAGCTGCAACCGAGTGGCTACTACTGGCTAACGCCTCTGTCCCGAAGCAAGCACCGAAGAGGTCTACCAGCTAATTATTGGGCTACAATGCTTACTTTGTCAATTGGCCTGGCCCCTTTTTGCCGACACGGAGCACCGCTTGATCCATTACAACTGGTCTGCAGACGTAATCGTCCGAGGTGGTTTCAACAGGCTTTTCCGTTGCGATGCCGCTGAAGACCATCTGCTAGCTTTCTGAATCGCCGTGTCTCCAGCTCACCAAGTGTAGTAGCGACTACCGAATGGCTCCCTGACTCACCTATTGCTGCTCATTGGACCCTATGATCACTCAGATACACATGCCTCTCCCTAATGTCAATAAGCCTTTTCTACTGCCATTTCGGTTAGTTATGATTGTCTTATTTAACTGTAGAGGCCCCAGCCCCGCCCAACATGCCTTAGATAGCTCTTTTGTCCCAGCCCCACACATGCGGAGACCTCACCTGGCTTAACATGTGCCACCAGAGACACAACCGCTCTCATCATCACTCAATGCCTAGGTTTACCTCCACTGTACTCACATCCTACCATGCCCTTCTCTGTACATTATGCCATGAATCTATTCTAACATGCCCTGAAATCTGCTCCTTTTATTCTCCGTTCCCAACACACTAGACGACCAGTTCTTATAGCCTTCGGCCGTACCCTTATCCTACTCCTCCCTTCCTCTGGTGATGTAGAGGTTAACCCAGGCTCTGTAGCCCCCAGAATCACACCTACTCCCCAGGCGCTCTCATTTGTTGATTTCTGTAACCGTAAAAGCCATGGTTTCATGCATGTTAACATCAGAAGCCTCCTCCCTAAGTTTGTTTTATTCACTGCTTTAGCACACTCCGCCAACCCTGATGTCCTAGCCATGTCTGAATCCTGGCTTAGAAAGCCCACCAAAAATTCTGAAATTTCCATCCCCAACTACAACATTTTCCGACAAGATAGAACTGCCAAAGGGGGCGGAGTTGCAATCTACTGTAGAGATAGCCTGAAGAGTTCTGTCATACTGTCCAGGTCTGTGCCCAAAGAATTATAGCTTCTACTTTTAAAAATCTACCTTTCCAGAAATAAGTCTCTCACCGTTCCCGCTTGTTATAGACCCCCCTCAGCCCCCAGCTGTGCCCTGGACACTATATGTGAATTGATTGCCCCCCAGAGTTCGTACTGTTAGGTGACCTAAACTGGGATATGCTTAACACCCCGGCCGTCCTACAATCTAAGCTAGATGCCCTCAATCTCACACAAATTATCAAGGAACCTACCAGGTATAACCCTAAATCCGTAACCATGGGCACTCTCATAGATATCATCCTGACCAACTTGCCCTCTAAACACACCTATGCTGTCTTCAACCAGGATCTCAGCGATCACGGTCTCATTGCCTGCGTCCGTAATGGGTCCGTGGTCAAACGACCACCCCTCATCACTGTCAAACGCTCCCTAAAACACTTCAGCGAGCAGGCCTTTCTAATCGACCTGGCCCAGGTATCCTGGAAGGATATTGACCTCATCCGGTCAGTAGAGGATGCCTGGTCGCTATTTAAAAGTGCTTTCCTCACCATCTTAAATAAGCATGCCCCACTCAAAAAAATGTAGAACGAAGAACAGGTATAGCCCTTGGTTCACCCCAGACTTGACTGCACTTGACCAGCACAAAAACATCCTGTGGCGTACTGCATTAGCATCGAATAGCCCCAGCGATATGCAACTTTTCAGGGAAGTTAGGAACCATTATACACATTGAGTTTGAAAAAGCTAGCCTTAACTTTCCTAATTGAAATTTGCATCCTGCAGCACTAATTCCAAAAGGTTTTGGGACACTAAAGTCCATGGAGAATAAGAGCACCTCCTCCCAGCTGCCCACTGCACTGAGGCTAGGAAACACTCACCATCGATAAATCTACGATAATCGATCATTCCAATAAGCATTTTTCTACAGCAGGCCATGCTTTCCACCTTGCTACCCCTACCCTGGCCAACAGCTCTGTTTCCCCCGCAGAAACTTGCCCAAGCCCCCCACCCCACTTCTCCTTCACCCAAATCCAGACAGCTGATGTTCTGAAAGAGCTGACAAATCTGGATCCCTACAAATCAGCTGGGCTAGACAATCTGGAACCTCTAAAATGATCCACCGAAATTGTTGCAACCCCTATAACTAGCCTGTTCAACCTCTCTTTCGTGAAGTCTGCGATCCCCAAAGATTGGAAAACTGCCGCGGTCATCCCCCTATTCAAAGGGAGAGACACTCTAGACCCAAACTGTTTATAGACCTATATCCATCCTGCCCTGCCTTTCTAAAATCTTCAAAAGCCAAGTTAACAAACAGATCACCGACCATTCGAATCCCACCATACCTTCTCCACTATGCAATCTGGTTTCCGAACTGGTCATGGGTGCACCTCAGCCACGCTCAAGGTCCTAAACGATATAACAGCCATCAATAAAAGACAGTACTGTGCAGCCGTATTCATCGACCTGGCCAAGGCTTTCGACTGTCAATCACCGCATTCTTATCGGCAGACTCAATAGCCTTGGCTTCTCAAATGGCTGCCTCGCCTGCTTCACCAACTACTTCTCAGATAGAGTTCAGTGTGTCTAATCGGAGGGCCTGTTGTCCGGATCTCTGGCAGTCTCTATGGGGGTGCCACAGTGTTCAATTCTCGGGCCGACTCTTATCTTTATATCAATGATGTCGCTCTCGCTGCTGGTGATTCTCTGATCCACCTCTAAGCAGACGACACCATTCTGTATACTTCTGGCCCTTCTTTGGACACTTAAAACCTCCAAACGAGCTTCAGTGCCATACAACTCTCCTTACGTGGCCTCCAAATGCTAGTAAAACTAAATACATGCTCTTCAACCGATTGCTGCCTGCACCCACCCGCCCGACTAGCATCACTAAGCTGGACGGTTCTGACTTAGGTATTTGTAGTTGTCCACATATTCTAGGTGTCTGGTTAGACTGTAAACTCTCCTTCTAGACTCACATTAAACATCTCCAATCCAAAATTAAATCTAGAATCAGCTTCCTATTTCGCAACAAAGCCTCCTTCACTCATGCTGCCAAACATACCCTCGTAAAACTGACTATCCTACCAATCCTTGACTTTGGCGATGTACTTTACAAAATAGCCTCCAACACACAGCAAATTGGATGCAGTCTATCACAGTGCCACCCGTTTTGTCACCAAAGCCCCATATACTACCCACCACTGTGACCTGTATGCTCTCGTTGGCTGGCCCGCACTACATATTTGTCGCCAAACCCACTGGCTCCAGGTCATCTATAAGTCTTTGCTAGGTAAAGCCCCGCCTTATCTCAGCTCACTGGTCACCATAGCAACACCCACCCATAGCACGCGCTCCAGCAGGTATATTTCACTGGTCATCCCCAAAGCCAACACCTGCTTTGGCCACCTTTCCTTCCAGTTCTCTGCTGCCAATGACTGGAACGAACTGCAAAAATCACGGAAGCTGGATTTATATCTCCCTCTCTAACGTAGAGCATCGGCTGTCAGAGCAACTTACCGATCACTGTACACAGCCCATCTGTAAATAGCACATCCCCATATTGCAATTTATATATATTTTTGCTCTTTTGCACCCCAGTATCTCTACTTGCACATCATCTTCTGCACATCTATCACTCCAGTGTTAATGCTAAATTGTAATTATTTCGTCTCTGGCCTATTTACTACATTTGCACACACTGTACATAGATTTTTCTATTGTGTTATTGACTGTACGTTTGTTTATCCCATGTGTACCTCTGTTGTTTTTGTCGCACTGCTTTGCTTTATCTTGGCCAGGTCATAGATGTAAATGAGAACTTGTTCTCAACTGGCCTACCTGGTTAAATAAAGGTGAAATTATTACTATTATAAAAAAATATATACATTTTTAAATATGGTCAATATACCACGGCTAAGGGCTGTATCTAGGCACTCCGCGTTGCATCATTCATAAGAACAGCCCTTAGCCGTGGTATATTGGCCATACCACACCGCCTCGTGCCTTATTGCTCAATTGTATTATGATCTGCGATCCATAGTAGAGGTGATAGTGCTCTACCTGTTGATGCCTCTCTGTCTCAGCTCCTTGCCAGACAGGCTGAACTCCCCCAGGTAGGTGGGGGCCAGACACTTGATGAAATCCTCCTCGACTCCCCCCGCTGTAGTCACTATCACGTCCACCTGTTGGGAAGGCCCACAAACACATGTAGCATTTTACTAGTGTATACGATCACCTATATGCACTGGCATCTTGAAGTGAGTGTTTATGTTGTAGGGGTGTCAAACTTCATTCCTGGAGGTCTGCAGTCTCTGCTGGTTTTTATTTTCCATAGGTGTCCAATTAAGACCTAGATAACCAGGTGGGGGCAGCTCCAACTAATCAAACACCTTCATTGATCAAGTAGATCAAGTACAAGTGAGGAATGACAGCCAGCAGACACAGTGCTGGAGGACTGGAATTTGACACACGAGTGTGGGATGTTTTATAGGACTGTACCATTTTGTGCTGTGCCAGGTAGCGGATGGACTCCCTCACTCCAGAGCTGATGAGGTTGGAGGTGTACCCCAGGAAGATGGTACAGCCCGAATGGGAAAGGGAGGAGCCGCATCCTTCCTCTTCCTCCAGCGGCTCCAGACGCTTCTCAATCTGTGGTTATAAATAGATGACAGAAGGAGAGAAATATAGACCACATACAGTATGATAAAAGCTCTCTCTAATAAAGGGCTTTAAACATTTCTCCCTCTTCTTATTCCTCTCCCAATCCCTCAAAAAGCAAAGCCTAGAATCAGACAAGGAATGTCTTATGTCTACATAAATGGCAACAACTTGGATGCTAACATAACTCTCCACATCCCCAATTACTAGGCATCTTATCCCCTTATACGTCCTGGGATGTTTGGAGTAGGATCCGTAGTTCCCTCCTGTACACTGATCTTAGGTCAGCTGATTCTAGATCTGTACCTAGTAGATCAACTCCTACACAGAGCGGGACATCCTCTGACCCAATGACAACACTAGCCTGCTCCCAGATCTGTTTGTGCTGTGTTGTCAACTCCTATGGTCATTGTGAGTTGTCAAGACAACACAAAGAGATCTGGGACCAGGCTCTGAGAAGGCATCTGAACTCCCTAACCTCTAGAGATGGATATCATCTAGCCTGGAATACAACCTTTTATGCTCCGTTTCACCATAGTTTTACTGAGCATATCAGTTAGGATTCCAGGCTAGATGGCCTCCAGTGAGTCTCACCATCCTGTTGATCTCCTGTATGGCATGGGCCACACTGCTAGCCTGGAAGCCTGTGGTGAGGAAGGACTGGAGCAGGGCATGGTGGTCCACTCCCTGGTTGAAGTCATAGCCCTTGATACGGGGCATGTCGTCTGGGAGGGCCGTGCTGGGCATCAGCACCGCATCCATGGCCACGAAGGGGGCGTGTTGTTCCGCCATGCCGTCTGTCAAACACAAGGAAACAAATCAAAAAGGTATGCAACGGTTGCATAAAGAGTGCTGAACATTAATGTTACCTAAGTGTATGCAAAGATCGTTTTAGTGGCTTTCAACCTAGAATAGCTACAAGCAAAATGATCTGACCGCTGGAATCCTGTAGTTCATGTTGAAAAGGTTTGCAAAGTGTCAGCACCATTATCAACTCCTTAAATCAACAGTCAACTCTCTTCAGTAGCTAGCTAAATCAACTGTCAACTCCCTGAACGATTCTGATTCTACTGTATAGCTGGTGGCAAGCAACAATATTAGGATCCTGCCTTGTATTGTGCTTAGTAGCAACTTATAGAGACAGCATTCTAATCAAAGTATAGCAGACGTTAGTTAGCAACTAACACTCCAATGCCTGCGGACTGCCTGGCTTGCAACTAGCTAGCAGCTAGCTAGCTATCCATTCTCTATTGGCTTAAAAACAATTACACCCACTGACAAATGAAGCAACATAACGTTTTTTGAATTAGAGAATGCTGAAACTAAAAAGGTATCATTGTATAAAGACACGCAAAACATTAGCAACACACCACAGGTCTAGAGCTCTGACATTCCCCATGTAGCACACGAAACAATTACGGAAAGCGCAAAGGTTCAAACGTAGCAACGCATTCTGGTGAAAGATTGTCTTCTGTATGCATCCTTCCTATGCTTATCATTATGTGTGTCAACATTAATCTCACTCACACAGTCTCTTTTATTATCAGTGAGGGATGTGTGATGTTGATGTGACATTTCCAGGACTGTGTGTGTAACCTTTAAACCTGACACACATCACAGCAGCTTTGAAGTGGCCTCCACACTAACCACAAAGAGCAGAGGGGGAGACCAGAGGTTAAAAGGGAGGCCAGATCAAATCAAATGGATTTATATAGCCCTTCGTACATCAGCTGATATCTCAAAGTGCTGTACAGAAACCCATCCTAAAATCCCAAACAGCAAGCAATGCAGGTGTAGAAGCACGGATGCCACTGACAGAAATTGGGACCTCGGTTGGACGTAGGCTCACATAGCCTAGTGTTAGAGTATAACAGCAACTTTCACATTATTATTTCAAATCTAAATCCATATTTGGAGGTGGAACAGGTTTCTGTGTGTTCGGCAGGTTTAACATTTTCAACTCAACAATTGATTGCAATTCCATTAATTTATTTCTCTCACTTTGGAGTGGAAAGAGGTGGAGTTTCAGCTTGCTGTCTGGGACTAAAAGTGGGAGTCTCTCTGGAGGAGGAGATGTCAGGGAGGGTGTGCAGCAATAACAGTGTGATGCAGGCACGGAGGACTGTGGAACAACTACGAGTGGAGGCAAGCATGGAGAGGATCAAGGTGAGAGTACACTAAAGTAGCCTGTGTGTAATGAATTAGTTGGAAGTAGAATTTCAAATTAATTTGGAGAATGACAATTTTGTTGATCAATACTTTCATTTGATGAATCAAAAATAAGATAAATTGTGGGAGCAGTGCAGAGCAGTCTGATGCAGAACGGATCAAGGAAAATGTGAACTTACCCCCACACTCGTCTTAGGACACATCAATAACTCTGTATTGGGCATCACCTTTCTTCTGAATGTACAATAACCTCAGCTTTGAGACAAGCTTTAAGTTATGGCTGTTCCTTACTTCTTCCTCCCAGATCTCCACAGCAGCTGCCCAGCTGGTGCAGTACTGTCAGGAGCACAGTCGCAGTGACCCCCTCCTCACCGGCATCTCTGCCTCCTCCAACCCCTTCAAAGACAAGAAGACCTGTGTCCTGCTGTAGAAAGGCTGCCCCGGGACACCGCTCTCTGGTGCTGCATTCAACAGTGCTTCATCATCAACAACAGTGAAACGTTTTGATGCCAGGCTACTTCATCATGTCCTACTTCAACATGTCCTACTTCAACATGCCAGACAAGACATTAACATGTTGGCTAAAGCATAAACTGACTGGTTGGTACAGTATTGGTCATGCTGTAACTTCAGCATGTGGCTTGCAGTCCAGAATGTCTCAATAACAAAAGGAGCAAACTGTTCACATCTTCTTCTTGACATTACAGAACCACAGGGTACACTGGTAAACAATGAATTGATTGAGTGTAAACATTTTATTCATAACAAAAGAAATCACACATCGCATATTCACAAAAGCATATTTACAAAATCTGAATCATTTGGGTATTTTTATGCAGTCAGAGGACTATCTTGCAGCAGGTGAAGAAGGGTTGCAGATAAGGAGTTGTCATGGAGATTGATTGTTGCTAAGGACAGACACTGTTGCCTCAGACTATCAGTGTGTGTAATAAAAAAAACTTGTAACAAATAATTAGTGAACAATGCAGTACTATTGGGTTTTGCACTCAAATGAGCCAGTTGAGCGAGGTTGATGCTGGGACACTACAGATTCAAATCAAAGTTTATTTTGTCACGTGTGTAACAGTACAGCGCTTTCCTCAACAGTGCAGAATTAAATAAAAACGTTAAGAGTTGGTAAAGTAGTTACCCTAAGAGAGAATGACAAAGAGGAAGAACTCAAAACAGTGTAATTGACAAACAAGTGCTGTGGTACTGAGTATAAGAACGCCACTACACACATTATGACAGTTAGACCAAAATACTTTACAATCAGTGTGTCAGAACGACTTGAATCATTCTTTCCATTGTGTTTCCGAATCTGTTTCAATTGTCAGAGAAAAATACTTAATCTGTTTTCTAGAGACCAACTGTCTGGAATGCTGGTGGTGGAATGTCCTCATTTTAATTAACAAGCTAAAATCAGGCCAATGAAAAATCAAATCATGTACAAGTGTTTAAAACCCTTCAGTAGTGCTGTGCCTCAAATTAACTCCCAAATCCAGTTTATGTGAAATCGTTTGAACGAGTGCTGGGTCAACAACACAGGGACTCACAGACAGAACTACACTATACCATGAAGTGCTATTATCTTAGGCCTTTTCTTTTACATTTCTGTACATTAGTTAAGGAAGCCTTTGTGTGTTATTTTCTTATTTTCTTTGATAAAATACACGGGAATCACACAGACACACTAAATATGTTTGGCTTGTATATAGTTTTTGGGGTAAAGCTAAGAGCACTGGTCCTTCACGGCAACATTCTCACAGCATACAGTATGAGAAAGTAGATCATTTAAATGACAGACCATTATACGTCAGTCATCTTGCATCACTTCAGGAACGTAAGTAGATTAGGGTGGGTGTGGCCCCCCTCACCTCCTGGCCCTCCACACCTCCACACACATTTCTCCTGACGCGATCGCCAGCACTCCTGCTTCGACACTCAACTACAGAGACAGAAAGAGGACAGAGAAGAACAGAGACCGAGCGAGAGAGAGGAGAGAGGAACAGAGACCGAGCGAGAGAGAGGAGAGAGGAACAGAGACCGAGCGAGAGAGAGGAACAGAGACCGAGCGAGAGAGAGGAGAGAGGAACAGAGACCGAGCGAAAGAGAGGAGAGAGGAACAGAGACCGAGCGAAAGAGAGGAGAGAGGAACAGAGACCGAGCGAGAGTAAAACAGATCTTTCTTCAATCAGATCAAGGTAGGAGGCTAAGGAGAGAGGCTATCAGCCATCAGAATCTCAAAAGGAAAAATGTGATGCGAGAGACTCACCCCATTGACGCCTGCCTGGTGGTGCAGTGTGCACAGCGTCCTTGGAGGGGCACAGGGGAGGTGCACCTGGAAGATGAATGGTTGATAAGATAGGAACAGGGATTGAAGAAACATGGATGTGTTCATTCATGTCATCAATGCACACGCTCTTTGATAATGGTTTAATGTTGTTTGTAACCGAATGGGCAGTGAAAATGATTTTCCTCTTTGAGGACAATAAAGTAGCCTAACCATGCATTTAAAACCCCCAAACAGAACACCATTACAACAGAGCTGAATAGATATTACTACACATGTTCAAACAATTATTGTACGGTGAGACCAAAGAAAAAGAACCATCCTCAGATGGACAATAAAGACATTGTATTGTCGTGGGCTCCAGGGTGTAAGCCTGACTAATACTGGGCTTACACCACACAGGTTCTAAATCTTAACTTGGACCCGTTCTTTTATTCCACCCATCCTCAACCCCGGGACGTGGGTGCTCACATTACTCGATGATTCCTTAACTGACCCAACCCTGCGTTTCTCGGTTGTCGTAGGAAGAAAATGCTGACGCGCAAACAGTGAGCTGCTTTACAAGTGTGCACATTATTATGTGCAGAAACTGAGGCCCAGAATATGGACTTAATATGAAATTCTCTTTTTGGTTTCTGTCATGGTAGGACGCAGATATAATATTTATGGAATTTGTTTTGCAGGGGCCTGGCCACTCCCAGGTGGGTGGAGATTTCACTTAAGGACCAATGGAATGGTCGGAAATAATCAAACTCCGCCCAACCGGGGCACCGAGCCATGTAAAACATCACCACGGTCCATGTCGCTGTTGCTTTCGGTCTCACATACTGAATGCTCTGGCTATTGGCAGCCGTCCTCGCCCAATCGCGTTGTAGCACTGCTCATACTACAAGATACACAATCAACATTTCTGACGTCAAAATTGATTGGGTCCTCCGACAGGGGTCTGGAGAACGGAACAGCAATCATTGGTGAGTCCTTGACCCGCTCAAACAAACTACATGAGTCCAAATTAATACGATTTCACCCCGATCGTGAAAATTATTCTGGGACAGCAAAAACGTGGCGAATTCATGGCAAAATCGTGTAGTGTATGCCTGGCATAAACCAGAAAGAATGCCATGCCCACCATTGTTTCACAGCATTCAGACTGGTTTAACCAGGCTAACAGGACGTACCTTGATGGTGCGGTCAGCGGAGCAGGTGTAGAGGCTCCCAGGGGACCTGTGGATGCCAGTGACCAGTGAGGTGTGTCCCACGTCGAACTGGGAGAGGGGCTTGAAGAAACCGGCCTGCATGGAGAAGGCATGGAGAATGCCCCGGTTGTCCCCCGCCCACACCTCACTGTCACTGTAGCACATTGACAGCAGGTAGGAGCCCAGCTGGGAAGAGAGAAGACAAACCAGAATGAAGACACACATACTAACATATTATAGCCTGGTCCTGGATCTGTTTGTGCCAACTTGCCAAATCCTGTCACTGTTGAACCAAATAAGACAAAACAGCACAAGCAGAAGGGTGAGAAATGAAGGAACTTGTCTGTCGGCCCTGCATTAAAGACCAAAATGAGTTAAAGAACATTTTAATAAATAAAGTATACCAGTTTAAGGACCAAAAACTTGACAGCTGTGACAGAGATTTGCGATGTACACGTGGTTTATGAACTGATATGCAAAACGACACCGGATTCAAAATGTAGAATGTTTTAACTATTATACAAACGTCTTGCAACCCATAGAATGTTAAATATATGGGGGATTCAACCATTCCAGCTCTGTAGATGTTGCTGTGACGAGAGAGAATCTTTAGATCACTTGTTTTGGTACTATCCACATGTAGCTTGTTTTTGGTCGCAGGTTCAGGAATGGCTGAAAAAAAGTTTACCTGGAGCTAACTCTGCAAATAGCACTGCTGGGTGGTTTGAGGAGTTATAGTCAATCGATCAACAATATAATACTTTTAGTAAAAAATCTTTAATTTACAATCTGTAGAAACTATGATAACAGAAAGGTTCAGAACTTTTGTGAAACATCACAGCACAGTTGAAAACTATATGGACAGAGTTAAGAGATAGATGGGAGGGATTGAGTGGAGCTGAAGGGTGGGACTAAAAACAACAAGATAGCTAATGTCAAATCATATGTACCTGTAAAATGTATATAGGTTCAGAACTTTTGTGAAACAGCACAGTTAAAAACATATGGCAAATAGAAATCAAACTGGATGGTCTTCAGATATAGATGGGAGGGGTTGAGGGTAGCTGAATGATGGGATTAAAAACAAACAAATAAGTTTGGACACACCTACTCAGTAAAGGGTTTTTCTTTATTTTTAATATTTTCTACATTGTAGAATAATAGTGAATACATCATAACTATGAAATAATACATACGGAATCATGTAGTAACCAAAACAAGTATTAAAAAAATCCAAATGTATTTGAGATTCTTCAAAGTAGCCACCCTTTGCCTTGATGAGAGCTTTACACACTCATGGCATTCTCTGAAACAGCTTCATGAAGTCACCTGGAATGCATTTCAATTAACATGTGTGCCTTGTTCAAAGTTCATTTGTGGAATTTCTTTCCTTCTTAATGAGCCAATCAGTAGTGTTGTAACAAGGTAGAGATGGTATACAGAAGATGGTCCTATTTGGTAAAAGATCAAGTCCATATTATGGCAAGAACAGCTCAAATAACCAAAGAGAAATTACAGTCCATAATTTCTTTAAAGACATGCAGGTCAGTCAATACGGAACATTTCAAGAACTTTGAAAGTTTCTTCAAGTGCAGTCACAAAAACCATCAAGCACTATGATGAAACTGGCTCTCATGAGGACTGCCACAGGAAAGGAAGACCCAGAGTTACCTCTGCTGCAGAGGATAAATTCATTAGTGTTAACTGCACCTCAGATTGCAGCCCAAATAATTCTTCAGAGTTCAAGTAACAGACACATCTCAACAGCATCTGTTCATAGGAGACTGTGTGAATCAGGCCTTCATGGTCAAATTGCTGCAAAGAAACCACTACTGAAGGATACCAATAAGAAGAAGAGCATTGCTTGGGCCAAGAAACACGAGCAATGGACATTAGACTAGTGGAAATCTGTCCTTTGGTCCTATGAGCCCAAATGAGTCTAACCGCTGTGTCTTCGTGAGACGCAGAGTAGGTGAACGGATGATCTCTGCATGTGTGGTTCCCATCGTGAAGCATGGAGGTGGTGGTGTAATGGTGCTTTGCTGGTGACACTGTCAGTCATTTATTTAGAATTCAAGGTACACTTAAAACTTAAGGCTAGGGGGCGGTATTTTCACGTCCGGATGAAAAGCATGCCCAAAGTAAACTGCCTGCTACTCAGGCCCAGAAGCTAGGATATGCATATTATTAGTAGATTTGGATAGAAAACACTGAAGTTTCTAAAACTGTTTGAATGTTGTCTGTGAGTATAACAGAAGTTATTTGGCAGGTGAAACCCCGAGGACAAACCATCCAGGAATTTGTTTTAGGTCAGGTTTTAGGTTTTGTTTTGGGTCGAGTGAAGTGTACTGTTTGATAGAGGCGTGTGACCTGAAAAGCTCACTCCACTTTGTTTTCCTCCAGTATTGAACACAGTTTATCCTGTCTTAAATTGTATTGATTATTTACATTAAAAAAATACCTAAAGTTATATTAGGAAAGTTGTTTGAAATGTTTGGACAAAGATTACAGGTAACTTATGAGATATTTTGTAGTCATGTTGCACGAGTTGGAACTGGTGTTTTTCTGGATCAAAAGGGCCAAATAAATTGACATTTTGGATATAAAACGACGGAATTAATCAAACAAAAAAGGACCATTTGTGATGTTTATGGGACATATTGGAGTGCCAACAGAAGAAGCTTGTCAAAGGTAAGGCATGAATTATATCTTTACTTTTGAGTTTCGTGTCACGCCTACCGGGTTGAATTATGATTGTCGGTCTTTGTTTGATGGGGTGCTGTCCTCAGATAATAGCATGGTTTGCTTTCGCGGTAAAGCCTTTTTGAAATCTGACACGTTGGTTGGATTAACAACAAGTGTAGCTTTAATTTGGCTTATTGCATGTGTTATTTCATGAAAGTTTAATATTTATAGTAATTGAATTTGGCGCTCTGCCATTTCACCGGATGTTGTCAAAAATCGATCCCGCTAAAGGGATTTGATCCATAAGAAGTTAAACATGGCTACCATGGCATTCGGCAGCGATACGCCATCCCATCTAGTTTGCGCTTAGTGGGACTATCATTTGTTTTTCAACAGGACAACGACCCAAAACACACCTCCAGGCTGTGTAAGGGCTATTTGACCAGGGAGAGTGACGGAGTGCTGCATCAGATGACCTGGCCTCCACAATCACCCGACCTCAACCCAATTGATATGGTTTGACATAAGTTGGATCGCAGAGTGAAGGAAAAGCAGCCATCAAGTGCCCAGCATATGTGGGAACTCCTTCAAGACTGTTGGAAAAGCATTCCAGCTGAAGCTGGTTGAGAGAATGCCAAGAGTGTGCAAAGCTGTCAAGGCAAATGCTGGCTACTTTGAAGAATCTCAAATTTAAAATATATTTTGATTTGTTTTACACTTTTTTGGTTACGACATGATTCCATGTGTTATTTCATAGTTTTGAGGTCTTCACTATTAGTTTACAATGTAGAAAATAGTAAAAATAAAGAAAAAACATGGAATGAATAGGTGTGTTCAAACCTTTGACTGGTACTGTATGTATATTATTATATATAAATAACAGTATTCATTTTTATATCTGTGTCTACACATACCTGTGATGACTTGAAGTACCCAAAAATACTTTGAAAGTCTCCAGTAATATACCCTCCCTTTGCAACCCTAAATATAATAATATTCTTATACTGTGTGTATGTATGCGGGTTTGTACCTGTAGTTTCTGTAGGGTTTTCCCAGCTCTTCGGTCGTAGATGACCACAGTGCGGTCTTTACTCCCAGAAAGGATGTACTGCTCGTCCGCTACCAGGCACAGCACCGCGTTGCTATGGAGACGCAGGCTCTTTACCAGAGGCTCCGCCACTGCAGTGCAGACAGATCATGACCTCATCATCCAGCGACATCTGACAATGTTAGTCTGTCAAATTCCATAAACCTATTGATAGTTTCTGGATTTGCTCTAATCAGATGATATATTCTGAATGGGCAGTTCATTTGGCCAACCAAAGGATAACACATAGAAATATAAATTACTAGAACAGGTAAAGGTCCTTAGTCCAATTACCCCTCAGTAAGTCTATTTCTATACGATAACCATTAGTATTGTTTGTGTTCACTTTTATTGACTGATATAATCTAATTTAATAGAACAGAGACTACAAGTACCCATCTTATGAATCACTCACCTCTTGTGTCGTAGACGCTGACCTTCTTGTCGTAGGTGCCGGCCAGCAGCACGTCCTTCTGGGGGAGGGCCAGGCAGAGCACGGCAGCCCGGGCCCTGATTAGGCCTCTCTCAGCTCCTTGGGCCCCCAGGTCCCATAGCCTCACTGTGCTGTCGAAGGAGCCCGAGGCCAGCAGGGGTCCCCGGGCCGCCAGGCACCAGACCCAGCCTTTGTGGGTGCTGAAGAGGCCCTGGCCCCCCAGTGTATGGAGCAGCCTGCCCGTGGAGCCCCCGTCCCGTAGGTCCCACAGGTTCACGTTCCTGTCACGTGAGCCTGAGGCACACAACGCCCCGTCGCCCCCTACCAAGAGGACCGAGTTGACCTCAGCGATGTGACCCGAGGGGAGGGAGAGGCGCTCCAGGGCTGGGGGAGGACTGGGAGCGCGGCTGGACCTGTTTCTCTCCCCCTCGCTTCCCAATCTCGGGCCCGCTATGTTATCTTGACCGTCTCTATCCGCCAAAACTCCCACTCTCTCCTCCACTTCGATGGCCTCCAGGACACCTTGTTCATCATCTCTCTCCTCCTCCATCATGGCCTCGGCTGCAGCCTCCTGCCTCTCCTCTCCCTCCCCAACTCCCATCGGTAGATCCCCTTCCCTATCTTGCGGCATCTCTCCCTCCTCCATCAACTCCTCCCTATCCCACGCTACCGCCATCACGCCCTCCACTTGAAAACCCACTTCATCTACCCCTTCATCCACTTGGGGTCTGCCCTCTTCCACCTCCTCCCACTCTCCAATCCCTTCCTCTGCCAGGGCCTCTCTATCCCTTTCCCTCTCCTGGACCCTCTCCACCTCTCTCTCCCGCTCTGCCTGCTCGGCTTCCCTGGCAGCCCTCTCCCCCTGGCCCGTCCAGCAAGCGATCAGCTCCTCCATCTCCAGGCAGGCCGAGGGCCAGTCGAAGCCATCTCGTGGCCCCACAGGGAAGGAAGCTCTGGGGCCAGTTAGCCTGCGTGCCCGCAACTGCCACGCCGTGCTGTCCTTACCCACATTTCCCAGGGCGTGACACACCTGTAGAGGGAGAGACATGGACCTGATTCACACTATAGGACTGGCCTGAATAGTACTAGGCTGGCTTGGAAATTGTATTTTCTCAAGATCCTTTCCAGCAGCTATGATGGATGTGTAACCAGGTCATGACAGCCCAGTACCGCCCTCAAACATTTATTTTCTCAAATGTCCCTAGCCTAGCATGGTTTCCAGTCTTTTATGGCATTAGCCAACTCTGTCATCAAGGGAAACAGATCTGTTATCAAGCAGAAACAGATTGGCATCCAAGAAAGGTATGACGCTGTCCACTGACACACACCTGTGGCAGGACCGTGATGACACACTGTGCCGGGAGGTGCGAGGCGATGCGAGCCACCATCTCCCACGGCAACGACAGCAAGCCGCTTCCTTCAGCAGACGGGGAGGGGCTCGGTTCAGTAGAAGGGAGCTGAGAGCCTGGGGGCAGCCTGTGAAAAATAATTGTGTGTTATACCCTTCTTACACATCCGTGTCAACCCAAACTGTACAGGCGCTGACACATTGTCACATTGTCTTTTCCAGCACGGTTCCAGCTACTATGGCGGGTGCATCAAAACCAAGCCAGCAGTGCTCATTAGTGCACTACTAAGTATAATGGAACTGTTCTGAAAGCAGGAAGACTGTTGTGAGGGTCATCAGAGGTACTAACCCCAGCTGTCCAGGCCTGGAGGCTTCATTGGAGGGCTGTTTCAGTGGTGCCGATTTAGCTTCTTTCTCCCCTCTCCCGGCCCCTGCCTCATCTTGCCCCACAGTGACCCGAGGCTCGGACATCCACTCCACTTACTGCAGGAGAGTGCATCATACATTCGTTTATCTCAGACTCTCAGCTAAGGCGGTCCATCATTGACTGGCACAATCAAATTGTCAATAGGGTCATGATTGTGCATTCATTGCTAACAAACAGAATACCTACAGTAAAAACAGTAAAATCTATACACCACAGTGGGAACGGAACTTTATAACGTTAATTGCCCTTGTAATTTGACAGATACCGGCAACAAGTGTAATGCTAGCAAGCTAGTTAGATGATGCACTTACCCACACTTCCCTATGTCACTTATGGGGAGGTCCGACAGACAGTTCATTTGACAGCAGTAGCCTTAGTCAGTCCTCGTATGCCTTCTCTTGTTTTAATTGTATAATGAATATTTTCAATATGAGCACGGTGCGAGACGAAAAAGCCTAACAGCTAGACAGCGACGGTTACTACCGGGCGTTGGCTGGTACTATACTATCAGCGTCAAGCACGCTAACTTGCAAGATGGTCTTTGTTTGCCAATCAAGCGAGTAATCCTGGAACTGATCACATGTACAAGTTCACAACTGTGCTAATCAGCTCCTCGATATTTAAAGAAAACACTGACCGATTCTTCTTCTCTAAAAAATCAGTTAGAAATTAGTTGCTAGCTACAGTAAGAAGTTGATCCTTCATTCAAATTAGGTTTCCACTAGCTAGATAGCTGTATTGTAAAAGCAAAAACGAGCATTTGGATCTCAATTCAAGGTGAGCAGTGTGGTTAAGGTTACGTTTAAAATGAGATTTTAATAAGATAAATTCTAGAAATAGGTACGGTTTATGACTGCCAGTGACGCGACGACCCTAACAAATGGGGTTTCTTTTCCGGCGCATTCGACATTTCGTCATTGGCCTAAATTGTAAACAAAACACAATGTTTTTTTGCATGGTTATTTGTTTGTACACTAGCTGTTTATTGACTTTGTAAATTGTATTGTTAATTTAAGTTTTTAAAAAATTAAGTCAAAAGGATCAGCATTGGATCAGTTTTGACAATGGTTTACAATAATTGCATTCATACATTGAATGATAGGTCTGCACATTAAGCATAATCCATAGATTGTCAGGCAGCTGTCGGAAGGTTGTAGAACAAGCTGAGTTCAGATCCTCTTTTTATTTTATTTCACCTTTATTTAACCAGGTAGGCTAGTTGAGAACAAGTTCTCATTTGCAACTGCGACCTGGCCAAGATAAAGCATAGCAATTCGACACAACAGTTATACATGGAATAAACAAAACATCAATAATACAGTAGAACAAAAAAAACAAGTCTATATACAGTGAGTGCAAATTAGTTAAGGCAATAAACAGTCCATGGTGGCAAAGTAACTACAATATAGCAATTAAACACTGGAATGGTAGATGTGCAGAAGATGAATGTGCAAGTAGATACTGGGGTGCAAAGGAGCAAGATAGATACAGTATGGGGATGAGGTAGGTAGATGGGCTATGTACAGGTGCAGTGATCTGTGAGCTGCTCTGACAGCTGGTGCTTAAAGCCAGTGAGGGATTTGTGAGTCTCCAGCTTCAAAGATTTTTGCAGTTCATTCCAGTCATTTATTTTATTTATCCGTTATTTTACCAGATAAGTTGACTGAGAACACATTCTCATTTGCAGCAACGACCTGGGAAATAGTTACAGGGGAGGGAGATGAATGAGCCAATTGTAAACTGGGGATTATTAGGTGACCGTGATGATTTGAGGGCCAGATTGGGAATTTAGCCAGGACACCGGGGTTAACACCACTACTCTTACGATAAGTGCCATGGGATCTTTAATGACCTCAGAGTCAGGACACCCGTTTAACGTCCCATCCGAAAGACAGCACCCTACACAGGGCAGTGTCCCCAATAACTGCCCTGGAGCATTGGGATATTTTTTTAGACCAGAGTGCCGCCTCCTACTGGCCCTCCAACACCACATCCAGCCGCATCTGGTCTCCCATCCAGGAACTGACTAGGACCAACCCTGCTTAGCTTCAGAAGCAAGCCAGCAGTGAACTGGAAGGAAAGACGACCAAAGGAGGAATTGGTTTTGGGGGGCGACCAGTGAGATATACCTGCTGTAGAGCGTGCTATGAGTGGGTGCTGCTATGGTGACCAGTGAGCTGAGATAAGGCAGGGCTTTACCTAGCAGAGACTGGTAGATAACCTGTAGCCAGTGGGTTTGGCGACGAGTATGAAGCGAGGGCCAACCAAAGACAGCTTACAGGTCACAGTGGTGGGTAGTGTATGGGGCTTTGGTGACAAAACGGATGGCACTGTGATAGACTGCATCCAGTTTGTTGATGTTTGTTTCTGATGGAAACCATGAAAAAATGTGACAGGGCGCAGCTTTAACTTGGTCCAGCCAGACTCAATAATATGTCAGCAAGTTGGTACATTAACAGAGAAATGCTATAATCAGAAGTTCTTCTAAATAAAAACAGTCCACATCAGTTTATTCCCAGCTTGATAGAAAACCTTTTATTTTCCCATTCACAAAAGTCAACTAGAAAGCGATACATCAGTTAACATCCCACCTGCACCACAGTTGAGGAAAAAAATACCAGTACTACATGAAATTCATTCCTCAAGGCTGATATCTAGATTGAAACAAAAATACAGTTTTCACAATTCTTCCCTTCTTTCCCCAGGTATGCACCACGCTCTGTCACCCCTTCTCAGTACTACCACTTTACATTAAAATTGACAAAATCAAATGGTCCGCTATAAAACAACGAAAACAAAAAAATTCTTTAAATAAAAAGAACATTACAGGGAAAAAACTTTTAAAGTCTAAAAAAAACTTTGTGCGCTTCTGCACAAAAACAAAAAAAAGTAATTTAAAAATTAAAAAAGAACATAAATAAAAAAAACAAAATGAACATCTCAGCCTTGGAAAAAAGTAAAATGCCTCAACTTGTGGAACACTAAACTTGAGAATAATAGATGGTTTTGAGATCAATGTTTCGTTACTACGATTTAAGAGGAGATTTAACACCGTTCAACATTTTGACCCAATTCTTCCTGATAGGACCAGTATCACATTGGGAGCATTGTGCAAGGACTGTGGCAATTAGCCAGTCTCTCTGTGCACACCTATCCTACTCTCAACCTGCATTTCAGTTTACCCCTTTAGGATATGATTAAAGTGTCACCCTCTAAGGGTGGAAGTGGTTTACAAAAGTGTGTAAAGATTCAAAATACTGTCCAATCAACCACTTATGTACAAGTGGGTTAGTGTTAAAATCCACGTTATATGGATAAATACACGTCTGTATACAGCTTCGTTGAAATTGCATTTTCACAGGTACGCCTGACGCTTAAGGCAGTGTTTTCTTCACATTCTGAATATCTATTTTCGTGGTGCGGCGTAAGATAAAGACTTCCATAGTTTCATTGACTCGCTAAATCTCAGCTAAGCTTTGAAAGAGAACTGATGTACGACTGGCAATCACAAACTGAGATGGTAAAATATGACAAGTGTTGATGATACACAGGGTTTCTCCAATATCTCAGGTGTGAGCTACATGTCCATCACCTTGCGGGAGGGCCGGTGCAAAGTTGAGTCTAAACGGTACACACACTTACAGTAAAATACAGACACGCAACGAAATAGTCCGACGTGACAGACCGCCAGACATTGACAAAATACCAGACAATCACTCCCTCACGAATGTTAATGTATCCAACCTCAGGGGAAACAAAGATAATTAGGATCAGTATAATACCCAGACATATCCTACACAGTATCAACGGGTTGAGGAAAACAGCAAATGGCAACAGCCACCACCAACTGGACTAGAGCCAGTTTTACCTGGACTTTTCATACTTCTACTAAAGATAGCCGCCCACTTTTATTATCACAGCATGCGTGGGTGCGTTGCAATTGATGAAGCTCTTAAAGACGCCCCCCTAGAAGGGCCTTTAATAAGATGATAGTCAAATAAAGCGATTATGGAAAAGCATGCAACTCAAGGTTGTTCGGGACCATGGACGAGATATGTATTATGTATTATTATGATAGCCGACTGACTAGTCAAGGTCTTTTTCCATCTTCGTGGACTCATTTCATTCCCCCCTACATACTCATCATTCTGCTCACGTAGAAAAGGCTGGTCAATTTTCTGTTGGACTGTCTGGAAACACTGGTGGGAAGTACATTTGATCTAAAATACTTGATGTCTGTCAGTCCTTCCCCTTTAAAAGGGCTTTCAAATTAAATGATACCCATTGATTCCTGACTATAACATATGCCTAATGCGTTTAGCTCAACTGCCAGAACCCAAAATAAGCTTTTTTAGTTTTGTTTGTTAATAATGTATACAAACACTGTATAGGCTCAAAACATGGTTAAAACGATAATCTTGATATAATGGACAGTCAGTCCCTGTATCCATTACTCTGTCCATGAGGTTGAGAGTCGTTACATTTCTCCAGCCTCATCCCTCAGCTGTTTACCACATCAGAGGCCGATTAGCCGTTTGGTATTGTTCAAAATGCTGATTGACCCTTTACATCTATGGTCCTCTCCTTACCCTTTAAATCTATGGTTTTCTCCTTACCCTTTAAATCTATGGTCTTCTCCTTACCCTTTAAATCTATGGTCTTCTCCTTACCCTTTAAATCTATGGTTTTCTCCTTACCCTTTAAATCTATGGTTTTCTCCTTACCCTTTAAATCTATGGTCTTCTCCTTACCCTTTAAATCTATGGTCTTCTCCTTACCCTTTAAATCTATGGTCCTCTCCTTACCCTTTAAATCTATGGTTTTCTCCTTACCCTTTAAATCTATGGTTTTCTCCTTACCCTTTAAATCTATGGTCCTCTCCTTACCCTTTAAATCTATGGTTTTCTCCTTACCCTTTAAATCTATGGTCTTCTCCTTACCCTTTAAATCTATGGTCCTCTCCTTACCCTTTAAATCTATGGTCTTCTCCTTACCCTTTAAATCTATGGTTTTCTCCTTACCCTTTAAATCTATGGTCTTCTCCTTACCCTTTAAATCTATGGTCTTCTCCTTACCCTTTAAATCTATGGTCTTCTCCTTACCCTTTAAATCTATGGTCTTCTCCTTACCCTTTAAATCTATGGTCCTCTCCTTACCCTTTAAATCTATGGTCTTCTCCTTACCCTTTAAATCTATGGTTTTCTCCTTACCCTTTAAATCTATGGTCTTCTCCTTACCCTTCAAATCTATGGTCTTCTCCTTACTCTTTAAATCTATGGTCTTCTCCTTACCCTTTAAATCTATGGTCCTCTCCTTACCCTTTAAATCTATTCCATCTGATTGCATGCCTTACTTTTAAACCAAGCATATGAGCGGCGGCGTTAGGCTTATCCTAAAATTCTCATTTTGACCATTGCTTATACAATATCTTATTTATATCGTCTCTTACTTCAGCAAGCCATAAGTTGTAAAAAAACAAGTGCATAATATCAATTAGAACCAGCAACTGATTTCTTCTAAAGTTCTTCCTGAAGCCTTGATGCTCTAGACCATTGTAAATACTAGAAAAACAAGAGTAGCAGCAAACGGGAGTATGACTGGTTGCAGGGATGTGATTCTTCCAGAAGATGGATTGAATCTTGCGTCTCTGAACTATGGCATCGCTGGATCTCCACCCTATAGAAAGCCACCCGTCCGGTTTGTTAGGTCTGGCGACGGGGAGGGCTGGTCACAGAATAAGTACGATGGGGGTGGCTAAATAACCTGGTGTCGTGACGTTAGAACGATAAGCTGACTACCATTGTTTCTAAATGTAAAAATCTACTTGTAACAATGAGATCCACGTCACTTAAGAGGTTATCATGGCCATGCAAACCAATCAATCCCTTATTGGAAAAATGACCTTTGTCAGCACTACAATAAAATGATTCCTGGAAGGATTGTGTCTGTTGTAGTAAAAACTATGAAAGGAAAAAAAAGACTACATTTAAATTAGAATTTCTCTAAAAAAATAAAATAAAAAAAGTAGTAATTTCAAAAAGTAAAACGAATTCAGCAAATGTGGGAAAAGGAAGAAAAACTGTGTAAATAGACCTATGTTTAATAGAGAAGTCCCAATATGAACAGGTATGGTACTGTACTGTCTATGAACGCTTGAGTAGTAAAGGTGCAGATGACTCTTCTAGAACTTTCCCCGTCATTACGTTGAAAAGCATTTCATGTTTCCCCTCTGAGGCTAGCCTTCGGGAAGCTATTATAAAACATTAGCGCTACTTCAGTATCCCGCCCACAGCCTTTGTATAGATTATCAAATGACTACTGTAGAATGAATGCAAAGTGCTTGTGCACCGATTGGTCGTTCGGGCCAGGGCAACTACCTTCCCTTCCTGAACTAAGTCTAAGTGTGCCAGTCTACTTATTATGTGAGTTGTGGTTTTAAACTGTGGCTCCTGGGCTGGTTTTTAGATTTCTCCTTAATTTATTTATTCCGGGGTTGCTGCCACCCCGCCCGCCCTCCCACCACAGCTCTCCTCTAACCTTGGTTTCTAAAGAGTTATCGAATGGATTTAGGGCCGTTCGCAGCCGACCCCTGCATATGCTTATCCTACCCTCCCTCCCCCTCTTACAGAAACCTGTGGCTTTGGTTACATCGGAGTATGTCGTCGGATTTAAGTTTGGCGTTTGAAATCCAGAGGCTTTCTCCCCAGTTTCCCTCCCAGTAACCCTCCCTCCCACCCACCCTCACAGAGACACACAGGGTCGTGGGACTTGTAGTCTGAATGGACAGGAGCCAGGGCCAGTCCCTCTCCTCCTGCCCCCACGATCAGGGCAGTGCAGTAACACAGATGGATGAGTTCCCCCAGTAACCCTCCCGTAGATTAAACCTGGAGAGAGGAGAAAGTGGGAAAGGGGGAGAGAGGAGGAAGAGGAGTGAATAAGAAGAGAGAAGAGGGAATAGGAAGAGAAGGAGAGAGAAGAAAATGTTTTTATTTTATTCAGGTGAACAGAGAGAACTTGGACTAAACATAACATTAGGATTTGGGGAAGGGAAGCTGATCCTAGATCAGTTCTACCTAAAGTGTGTCAATACCTGACAGGCGTGTCCTGTGTCGGCGAGGGGAACTACACGCCATAGCAGGCCGACAGCCTCTCCTTCAGCAGAGGGGGGAATTGTTCTGAGAACTGCTGCCAGTTCTCCTCGCCCACCTGGTCCTTGAAGCCATGGAGGATCTACAAAAACAACAAAGCTTGTAAATCAAGGTGAGGTAGGACTTCAGCGACTGGCAAAGCTGGTTCTCTTTTGTTTTCTTAGCACCACACGTCTCAGATTCTAAAATATCCACAAGATATGTTCAGATTTCGAATGTCTGTAGAGAAAGATCATCACAGGCTGTGGAGAAAGAGGAGCACTAGGTCGACTTAGAACCCAAGTCTAGACCCTTCGTATTCTGAGGATCAAACATACGGGTGAGATTTGTTGAGGCTTACCTTGTAGAACATGTCTCTCAGATCGTCCTTAGGACTAACCCAGGAGGCCACAGCATCACAGAAGAAGATGAAGTCCTGAAGAGACACCAACGTTAATATGACAACATCCAACATTCATCCACATTCCCTTATCGCTCATTTAGCATCCAATCATCCTTCAATGACACCAAACGCACTAGGTTGAATACAATGAGTCTTCTCTCACCAGTTATCTGAGAGTCTAAACTATATCCACACTAGTTATTTAGATTCCGAATGTCTGTTTAGAGTTCATCATAGACAAGAGCAGAGAGGCAACACACTCAGGGAATAAAAATAGAACCAGTCCCAGACCCAGTAAATACATGTTCCTGTGTGGAACAGTGTTCAGAAGCCCCTCCCCCCTCACCTGAACCACTCCAGCGGGGTTGACTCCAATCATCATGCAGATTCCACGGAACGCAGAGTCTTTCTCCTCATTGTCCCTGATGTTCCTCAACGATGTGCACCAGGGTCTGATAAACTGTTGCAGCATGGGAGACACCTCCTGTGGACACACGTAGCCCAGCCTGCCGATCGTAATGGCTGTCCCAAGTGAAACACAGGAGTGATGATTTATGTGGCAATAACTACAGGGCCATAACAACAGGGTTTAGAACAATCACTTCAGTGTCAGTCACACACTCAGACCTTAAACTTCCACATAGAATATTTCAGATTTCGAATGTCTGTTAGAGAGATCATCATAGGAGTGGACTGGAGCCTAAATAGTGGTTTTGTCTATGGGGGTGGGAGGTTTAAGCATGCGTGTCTGTGTGAGTACCGTACCTGTATTCTCCAGGAGGGTCTTGGGTGTGTTAGGTCTGTTGATGATCTCCACCAGGTTGTTGAGGACCAGCCCAACATAGGGTTGCATGTCTGCTCCTACAGGCACAGAGGAAAACACCACAATCAACCAGCTGGAAATTATGGCATTGCTCGCCATACATGGGTTCAATTACTATTGGAAATCTTTCAGATATTTTGAGTATTTTCTCAAGCCTGCCTGGAGCGGCAAATTGACAGGGTTTGAACTTTAGGGACTTTTCTCTTGGTTCCTTTCCAACACAATCAAGCAGAGCTTAAGTATTTCAAATGATTTCAAATAGAATTTGAAGCCAGGTCTACAATCAATCCCCACATCAGCGCTGTCAAGTATTCACTGTCATTGAGAGTATTTATAGTGTCATTACAATCATTCCTATCAAATCACCACTACCAACATGATTTACTGATGGAGTTGCTACAAAAATAGGGTTCCCGTGACAATTTCCCAAAATGGCCGCCATCTGTAAGCAATGGTTCCCCCTAGCTCACCTGAGCAATCTCCTTCATCCTTCTTGTCAGTTCTCCCTGTAGAGGTATTATAGCACAATGTCACTACACTGTACTACTGCTGGTTGGCCTGCCATGCTTGCACACACCTGCAGGCCTCACTGTTACAGAGTCCAATGGTAGCAGGACCCATCACTCAGGCATCTTGCAGCACACTGTAGTCAAGGGAGATTGGCTCACTCGTATGACAGAGGGTCATTGAGTTCATGGGTTATAGAGCAAGAGCAGCGAATGAAATCGGACAGAGTTAGCTACATGCTCCATCCAAAAGACACCAAACCCTAGCATCACACACCGTAACACACACAGCACCATAATCATCTGTGTGTTCATCCCTATGTTGTGACCTCAGTCACACTCAGACCTTCAACTTCCACATAGAACATTTCAGATTTCAGACAGTCTTAAGAGAGATCATAGGAGTGGCTGGTTGTTGGTGGTCTGTGTGTGTTATTATGAGAGTTAGAGGGAGAGGAAAAGCAGAGATAGTGAGAGACATTTTAGAGTGGTTGTGAGGTAAAGGGTGGGTGTGTAAGAAATGAAGACTGCAGTAAGGACACACAGCAAGCAGTAACTCACCCATCTGCATGGCGATCTCGCCAATGGCCCAGGTAGCATTGTTACACACAGAGATGAACTCTGGGTTCAGGTTCAGGCCCAGGATCGGCATGAACTCGGCTAGAGGGGAGAGACAAGTTTATATACAAACACTAAACACAACTAGTCACACAATCACTGGTATACACACACTCCCACAAACACACAGGTTCATTAAACACACCAACATACAAATAATACATAAACTACTAGCCACTCCAACACACACCTCAGCACCAGTACCTTTTCATGACATTGACAGTGAATGTCTTCACTACTATGGTTGACTCACCAATGCAGGGTTTGACATGAGGGAAGCAGGCCTTGGTCAGGTCACCCAGCAGGGCAAAGGAGCTCTGTCTTACCTCTGGCATAGGGTCCTGGAGGAACACACAGTTAGTCTCAAACTCAGACACATCTGGTTAAAACAACTATTTTGAACTTTTCTTGACACTCCAAAAAGCAAGAATATCAACTTTAATTTAAAAAATTGCGAACGGCAACATATACTCCTTCAAGTTGACTAATTTCACATTTTCAAAATGGCCGCTGACAGTTGACACTTGGAGGCCCCGGTGTACCTGCATGCACTGGAAGAGCAGGGTCATGATGTTGCTGCGGGCCACCAGCTGGTCCACACTGCCCCCCAAGCCCTCGGCCAGGCCACTCAGCAGGTCCAGGGCCACAATCATGAAGTCCTTGTCAGGAGCTTCGTACTGGTCAGGGTGCTGGTTGTACATCTGGAGAGAGAGGAGACGGACAGAGAGTCAGTGGGTTTTTGGTCACAGTTAGGATATGAAGCCAAAACGTACGATTTGTTTAATAAACCGGTCGTGGCTGCCTGCGACAGAGCCTGGGTGCAAACCTACAGTCTCTGGTGGCTCAGCTAGCACTGCCATGCAGTGTCCTAGACCACTGCATCGCCCGGTACATGGAAACTGAACCACAAAAGTTACGTGCACGACGTCATCACAGCCTTTAATTTAAATGTTTACATTTTATTCCTGTAGCAGACGCTCTTATCCAGAGCAACTTACGGGAGAAATTAGGGTGAAGTGCCTTGATCAAGGGCACAGACTATTCACCAAGTCGGCTCGGCCATTCAAACCAGCCACCTTTCGTTTAGTGAACCCAACATGTTTAACCACTATGCTACCTACACGCAACAAGTCAATGGGATGGAACCATCTCATGTGGGAAAACGCACATAATGTTTTTATGGCGCCTGTCGAATATTTGCATGAAAATCTGGTCACCAATTGGAAGGAAACCTACCTATAGCTGGCTTATTTTGTAACAGTTTGTTGCTATACATTAACATGGTTCTTCACTGAAGGCATGTCTGGTGATTTAATGTGTATAAACTGTACTAGAGAGAGCAATAGTAATGGTGTCTTTTTGTAGGTACTAACTCCACCAGGGTAGCCTAGTGGTTAGAGCGTTGGATTAGTAACCGGAAGGTTGCAAGTTCAAACCCCCGAGCTGACAAGGTACAAATGTGTCGTTCTGCGCCTGAACAGGCAGTTAACCCACTGTTCCTAGGCCGTTATTGAAAATAAGAATTTGTTCTTAACTGACTTGCCTGGTTTAATAAAGGTAATCTAAATAAATAAAACCATGTCTCATTGGACAAAGCCTATGGGAAAATGTATCATTTTTGGGGGATAAAAGCCAAAAATAAGGTCTCTGGTAAACACAGGCTTAGGAGATGTTCTACATTTAGTTTTATGAGAATCTTCAACTAACGTCACTTATTGTGAATTGAACTATTAATGTAATGAAAACAAGCACATATAGGCTTCAGAATTCATAAAGGTCATGTAATTAACCGACTCAGTAACCCGGGGTAACTCATATCCAGTTTTTAGGATAACAAGCGGTCGAGCTCTATAGGTTCTTACCATGGCCTGAGCGAGGGTCTTCTGGACCAGGGTTACACAGCGCTGGTAGACAGGCTCACAGTAGGGCAGGAAGCCACTTTGCAGGGCCGTGGCCACCGACGACAGGCACTGGGGAGGCACAGGGAGAGACAGGGTTAGTTTGGTGGGCGGGGGACGGAAACAACAAAAATACAGCCTGCATATCAACAGGTCAAAGTAGTGTCCTGTCAATTTGAAGAAAAAAATATTCAAGTTCTTAAAATTCCCTTTAAGAAATAGCATTATTTTACCGTTCCTGTGATTTCATATCAACAAAAGGAATGGAGGGAGTGGATTTATAACTTCTCAGATACAGAAGTCAGTCAATCCCCGTTTAGATCTCATGAGCTAATGACATTTTTTGCAAAATCACATCTGGACGTTAACATTTTTTTATTTTTATAAACAAACCCAAAATCGACCAGAGCCTGTCATTTCCAATGGGAGGAAATCAATCATAGTGGGCAGAACAAGCAAGGAGGTGGGTAGCGCCAAGCACCAGCTAGTGAGATCCTATTGTCACATTCTTGTACATATTTGCACATTTTCACATTTCACATTTTTTCAGAGTAGGAATGCCTACTCTGAAGTGAGCGTGTGCAATAAGTAAATTTGCCCTTGTACTCCTAAACACACATTTGTTTTACTTTGGCAACAGGTAAAGTCTCAAAAACACAGTCCAGTCTGTTACAGATTCTAGTTTTAGAAACAGAAAACTGTACGGAGATCAAATGTTGCATCGATGAGAACATGTCAGACTAAATACATGTTGCTCCATCTTTTCTCCCACGGCCGGCCACTGGGCTTCCTCTCATCATATCTGGTACGGAGTTGAAACGCCAAGCGGATGCTTCACACTGATACATCCGGTGAAATATCAGTCTTTGTTCTATCCAACGCTTCGAACCTTAAGATGTGTGGTACAATAAGATGTGTGGTATAATACAGACCAATGGAAGCACAACAGTCACCCGTTTCCATTGGTATGCTTTGAGTGGCTCTAAGAGCTAAAGATCATTTTAAAAATCAATAAAAAAGGACCTACAACAAAAAACCAGCCTAATGCCCGATCTCCGGCACCAGTTATTTGTCAGATGAAGAGGTTGAGACCAGTCCTACCACCAGTCCTACCACCAGTCCTACCAATATGCTGCTGTGGATCAGAAAACGATCTCTAATTAGCATCATATATGTTCAGATGAGAACATGTCATCACTTCCACAGCAGCAGCTAAACACACACACACTAGCAACAGTCTACCAGCCACTTAAGGAGTTCTAGGCTTTTCCCCAACATACCAGAATGTCCTTCAGCAGAATGTCATTATTTTTGGTCTCTGGCTCAGGAGACTAGCAACAGCCCTGAAGCAATGACGGCAAATACCACAAAATCAAAACTAAGAATGATCCACCTCGTGATGCACCAAACATGGTTGTATATAATGTATATATGTATATAATAATGTATAACCTCCAGAAGTGGAAAGAGATCCTTGTCCTCGTCCTTCAGCTCATTCCATTTGGCAATAAGGGGAGGCATCAGCTTCTGGATGTACTCCTGTAGGGGCAGAGAGGAGACAGTCATTATACAGTCCAGTAATATTGTGTCTCCTCACCATAAAGATGAAACCTGTGTAAACCAACCAGGGTGAGGTTGTGACGTAGCGACAACCTACATGTGACATGATTTATTCACTAAACAACCTCACTGTAAAATACATCCACACTGGTGATTCAGATTTCCAATGTCTGTTTAGAATTCATCATAGAGGAGAGCAGAGAGGCATAAAGATGAACCTATGAAAAGTAACCAAGGAGGTTGTGATACAGCAACAACGCACCACAACAGAGGATGTAAGGCGGTAAATTAAGCTGATCCAGCTTGCTGATGTTTCTAAGTGCTAGTTTGCTAACTAAGTGAAGATCCAGACTCACAGGCTGGTTGAGGTGGTGTCCTACGGAGTCGGCGAGCGTTCCGATGGCGTCGTAGAGGATGAGCAGGTTCTTGTGCTGGTACTTGCCGAAGGCGAACACCAGCGTGTCCAGGATGAAGCTGAGGTAGGGCACCAGCTCTGTACATGCCTCCTCCTCCAGGGTGGCAAACGCACTGAGGGACACAAAGGCCAATGGGTCAGAGCACGAGAATGGACACGTCACACACACAGACATTAATACAGTGGACACTCAATAACATCTGCTGTAACTTCTTGGTGACAGGGGGGGCAGTATTGAGTAGCTTGGATGAATAAGGTGCCCAGAGTAAACTGCCTGCTACTCTGTCCCAGATGCTTATAACATATGCATATTATTAGTAGTATTGGATAGAAAACACTGAAGTTTCTAAAACTGTTTGAACGATGTCTGTGAGTATAACAGAACTCATATGGAAGGTGAAAACCTGAGAAAAAAATCCAAACAGGAAGTGGAAATCTGTGGCTTGTAGTTTTTTAGCTCAGACCCTATTGGAGATAGTGGGATATTGGTTCTGTTGCACTTCCTAAGGCTTCCACTAGATGTCAACCGTCTTTAGAAACTGGTTTGAGGCTTCTACTGTGAAGTGGGACTGAATGAGAGCTGAATGAGTCAGGTGTCTGGCAGAGAGTCACGGGCTGGTCACTCGCATTCCACATGAGGTAGCTCCGTTCCATTGCTTTTCTACAGACATAGGAATCCTCCGGTTGGAACATTATTGAAGATTTATGATAAAAAACATCCTAAAGATTGATTCTATACTTAGTTTGAAATGTTTCTATGACCTGTAGTATAACTTTTTGAACTTCTCGTCCGACGTTCGGCTGGACCTGAACGCGCGTTTGGATTTGTGTACTAAATGCCCTAACAAAAGAAGCTATTTTGACATAAATTATGGACATTATCGAACAAATCAAACATTTATGGTGGAACTGGGATTCCTGGGAGTGCATTCTGATGAAGATCTTTAAAGGTAAGTGAATATTTATAACGCTATTTCTGACTAATGTTGACTACCCAATATGGCGGATATCTTTTTGGCTGCTTTGTGGGTCTGAACGCTGTACTCAGATTATTGCATGGTCAGCTTTATCCGTAAAGTTCTTTAGGAATCTGACACAGCGGTTGCATTAAGGAGACGAATATCTCTATTTCCATGTGTAACACTTGTATTTTCATCAACATTTATGATGAGTATTTCTGTAAATTGATGTGGCTCTATGCAAAATCACAGTGTTTTAGAACTACTGAATATAACGCGCCAATGTAAAATTAGATTTTTTGATATAAATATGAGCTTTAGCGAACAAAACATACATGTATTGTGTAACATGAAGTCCTATGAGTGTCATCTGATGAAGAACATCAAAGGTCAGTGATTAATTTTATCTCTATTTGTATTTTTTGTGACTCCACTCTTTGGCTGGAAAAATGGCTGTGTTTTCCTGTGACTTGGTGGTGACCTAACAATCGTTTGTGGTGCTTTCGCTGTAAAGCCTATTTGAAATCGGACACTGTGGCTGGATTAATGAGAATTTTATCTATAAAATGGTGTAAAATACTCGTATGCTTGATTAATTTTAATTATGAGATTTTTGTTGTTTTGAGTTTGGCACCCTGCACTTTCACTGGCTGTTGGCGAGGTGGGACGACATTTCCCAGAGAGGTTAACAACCAAGCTGGCCTATACACAACCCTTTGGGAGACCAGTCCTACCAATATTCTGCTGTGGATCAGAAAACGATCTCAAATTAGCATCATATGTTCAGGTGAGAAACATGTCATCATTTCCACAGCAGAAGTCAAATGCCCAGTCATTCTGCAGTCTCTGAACACACACCCCATCTTGAGCGTTTAAATTGAGCTTGCTTTGAGTGCCAGGGTCGAACTTTTGGGACTATTCCATTGGTTCCATCACAGCAGGCAAGCTCAGTCAAGCACAGCTTAATTAATTGGGGGGGGGGGGGGGGGGGCAGGTATGACTGTCATAGCTGAAACACATTGACAATGCCAAAAGGACACTCCCACACACACAGTACACACCTGCAGGCGGCCTCCTGCACCCTCTTGTTGCCGTCCAGTATCCTCTTGAGCAGCTCGGTCATCAGGGGTTTGAGGTGGGAGTCTGGTGGCTGGCTGACCACCCAGTGGGCGTAGCGGGACAGGGTCCAGCAGGCGATGGAGCGCACCAGGGCCTTCTTGTCACACAGGCATGCAATGAGGTGGGGGAGGAGCTCCGGGAGGTAGGGCACCATGCCCTGCATACAGCCTGGAGGAGAGGAGGGGTTAGAGAGAGTGTTTTTGTCAGACACAGGATGAGGTGGGGGAGGAGTTCTGGGAGATAAGGCAACAATGCATGGAATTTTACTTTACCTTTTATGACGCTATTTTAATATTTGGTTTGTGATTGGGGGTGGGGATCAGTTTTGTAGGGAGGGTATGAGGTCAAAGCACATATTGGAGATAAAACCTCAATATTAAGTGATCAGTTTAACCATGACACATTGTCTTCCCCTGGTGTATTTGTGAAGAGATTCAATTGAATATTGCCATCTGTGTATCGCTTAGGCAACATTCAATTCCTCCTTTCATGTCGATAAAGTTGGATAGAATTTGAATCTAGCTAGCCTGAGGCAAATTCTTTATTGACAACACTCAATTGTTGGCCAAGTCTATTATCAACACAAAGCCACGTGAAGGACAGCCAGTCACCTGGCTTAGTGTTTATACCTTTTAATATAAAATATACTCTCAGATGGAATCCAATTAGTGTACATCCTATTAGTGACGTGTTAACTGGGTCAGCCCAGCGGAAAATATATGGCATTACACCTACTCTGCATTAGGACGTCTCCCTCACTGTCAACAACTGCTGTCTGCCGATATTAGTGTGTTACTGACTAACAGACAGGGGTCATAAAGGGCTGAAGAATGAGAGAGAGAGACAGAGCCAAATCACAGTGGAGAGAGAGAGACAGTAGAGCCAAATCACAGTGGAGAGAGAGTGAGACAGTAGAGCCAAATCACAGTGGAGAGAGAGTGAGACAGTAGAGCCAAATCACAGTGGAGAGAGAGAGAGACAGTAGAGCCAAATCACAGTGGAGAGAGAGAGAGACAGTAGAGCCAAATCACAGTGGAGAGAGAAAGAGAAAGTGTAGCCAAATCACAGTGGAGAGAGAAAGAGAAAGTGTAGCCAAATCACAGTGGAGAGAGAAAGAGAAAGTGTAGCCAAATCACAGTGGAGAGAGAAAGAGAAAGTGTAGCCAAATCACAGTGGAGAGAGAAAGAGAAAGTGTAGCCAAATCACAGTGGAAAGAGAAAGAGAAAGTGTAGCCAAATCACAGTGGAGAGAGAGAGAAAGTAGAGCCAAATCACAGTAGAGAGAGAGAAAGAGAAAGTGTAGCCAAATCACAGTGGAGAGAGAAAGAGACAGTGGAGACAGACAATAGAGCATCCACTGACAAAAAGGACCGACAGCACCCCTGCTAAGTCAATCTGAACTGACCTAACGCAACAAGGAACTAGACAGATATTAGAGACTAGCAGAGTCCACAGGGACAGAGAGAGCAGTGTTCATTTCATTGACACCTACAGTGGGGCAAAAAAAGTATTTAGTCAGCCACCAATTGTGCAAGTTCTCCCACTTAAAAATATGAGAGAGGCCTGTAATTTTCATCATAGGTACACTTCAACTATGACAGACAAAATGAGAAATGAATCACATTGTAGGATTTTTAATGAATTTATTTGCAAATTATGGTGGAAAATAAGTATTTGGTCAATAACAAAAGATTATCTCAATATTTTGTTATATACCCTTTGTTGGCAATGACAGAGGTCAAACGTTTTCTGCAAGTCTTCACAAGGTTTTCACACACTGTTGCTGGTATTTTGGCCCATTCCTCCATGCATCTCCTCTAGAGCAGTGATGTTTTGGGGCTGTTGCTGGGCAACACAGACTTTCAACTCCCTCCAAAGATTTTCTATAGGGTTGAGATCTGGAGACTGGCTAGGCCACTCCAGGACCTTGAAATGCTTCTTACGAAGCCACTCCTTCGTTGCCTGGGCAGTGTGTTTGGGATCATTGTCATGCTGAAAGACCCAGCCACGTTTCATCTTCAATGCCCTTGCTGATGGAAGGAGGTTTTCACTCAAAATCTCACGATACACGGCCCCATTCATTCATTCTTTCCTTTTCACGGATCAGTCGTCCCTTTGCAGAAAAACAGCCCCAAAGCATGATGTTTCCACCCCCATGCTTCACAGTAGGTATGGTGTTCTTTGGATGCAACTCAGCATTCTTTGTCCTCCAAACACGACGAGTTGACTTTTTACCAAAAAGTTCTATTTTGGTTTCATCTGACCATATGACATTCTCCCGATCATCCAAATGCTTTCTAGCAAACTTCAGACGGGCCTGGACATGTACTTGCTTAAGCAGGGGGACACGTCTGGCACTGCAGGATTTGAGTCCCTGGCGGCGTAGTGTGTTACTGATGGTAGGCTTTGTTACTTTGGTCCCAGCTCTCTGCAGGTCATTCACTAGGTCCCCCCGTGTGGTTCTGGGATTTTTGCTCACCGTTCTTGTGATCATTTTGACCCCACGGGGTGAGATCTTGCGTGGAGCCCCAGATCGAGGGAGATTATCAGTGGTCTTGTATGTCTTCCATTTCCTAATAATTTCTCCCACAGTTGATTTCTTCAAACCAAGCTGCTTACCTATTGCAGATTCAGTCTTCCCAGCCTGGTGCAGGTCTACAATTTTGTTTCTGGTGTCCTTTGACAGCTCTTTGGTCTTCGCCATAGTGGAGTTTGGAGTGTGACTGTTTGAGGTTGTGGACAGGTGTCTTTTATACTGATAACAAACAGGTGCCATTAATACAGGTAACGAGTGGAGGACAGAGGAGCCTCTTAAAGAAGTTACAGGTCTGTGAGAGCCAGAAATCTTGCTTGTTTGTAGGTGACCAAATACTTATTTTCCACCATGATTTGCAAATAAATTCATAAAAAATCCCATACAATGTGATTTTCTGGATTTTTTCTCCTCATTTTGTCTGTCATAGTTGAAGTGTACCTATGATGAAAATTACAGGCCTCTCATATTTTTAAGTGGGAGAACTTGCACAATTGGTGGCTGACTAAATACTTTTTTGCCCCACTGTATTTTTCAGTGGCAAAAGACAAGACGATAACTGACTAAACAGACCCAGAAAACATTACAATTCACCAAAATTATTTTTCATTTACGTTGATGAAAATGAGACTAAATACTGACTACAATCACTTGTTTTTTTGCCAATTGGGCTATTGGGAAGAGAATCATGTGATAGGATGTTATGCAGAACGATATGTTGGTAGGACAAGGCTATGTATGTTTGTGCACATGGAAGTCAGTGATGTGTGTTAACTATCGGTTAATGAGGCATGAAAAATGTGATGACTAAAATAGGACTACAATATAAAGACATTTAGTGGGTTAGAATGGCCCACTATTTCCCTAATTTTAACAATGGCTACACTAAATCATTATTCAAATGACAAAAATGTGACTTCGTAATATTTTAGTCAAAAGACTAAGACTAGACTAAATCTAAAAAAAAGTGGCAAAATGTAGTAGAGAAGTCTGACTGAAGGAGAACTCTGGATCAGACAGAGTAGAGAAGTCTGACTGAAGGTGACCTCTGGATCAGACAGAGTAGAGAAGTCTGACTGAAGGAGACCTCTGGATCAGACAGAGTAGAGAAGTCTGACTGAAGGAGACCTCTGGATCAGACAGAGTAGAGAAGTCTGACTGAAGGAGACCTCTGGATCAGACAGAGTAGAGAAGTCTGACTGAAGGAGACCTCTGGATCAGACAGAGTAGAGAAGTCTGACTGAAGGAGACCTCTGGATCAGACAGAGTAGAGAAGTCTGACTGAAGGTGACCTCTGGATCAGACAGAGTAGAGAAGTCTGACTGAAGGAGACCTCTGGATCAGACAGAGTAGAGAAGTCTGACTGAAGGAGACCTCTGGATCAGACAGTATGAATACTAACACCATCATTAACAGTCAGGAGTTACATAGAATGCATCATATCCAGAGGGACAGTCAACTCAATGGAGTGAGAGGAGAAAGAACCACTGTGTACTGAAGGAGAGAAAGAAGAGGAGAGCAACAGAGCAGAAAGTAGCAGACAGAGAGAGATCTGATAGAGATGGTGTCAAGAGAGAAATAGTCCAAAGTGTGGAGAGGGAGACACACAGAAGGAGAGAGACTGAGCAAGAGATCTATGTGTAGTGTCAACAGTGTGATTGATTGATTTCCTAGTCCTTACCCTCAGCGATGGCCCCCAGCACCAGGATGCCAGACTCCTTGGTGACCCAGTCAGGGGAGAAGAGAAGGCCCTTGAGCAGGGGCAGCAGGTGAGGCAGCAGCTCGTCTCGGAACACATTGGCCAGCACATCCAGCGCTGCCGCCGAACACTTGCCTACGGGGAGATAAGAGGGACAAACCGTTAAAGGGATAGCTCACTCAAACTCTGCACCAAAGTGCTCAATGTTGAAAACTTGACTGCAGGGATTTTATTAACAGTGGACTAATGAACAAAATACTAAAGATGGTTTTAGAGTGAACTAGCCATTTAATATCATACTCTTTTCACACTACTGAATCTGGACCAGGCCAAGTTGTACAGGACTGACCAGTAACAGACTCTCCAAATAAACCAAAGGTGTTGAAGGAGACCAGTCCTACCACCAGTCCTACCACCAGTCCTACCACCAGTCCTACCACCAGTCCTACCACCAGTCCTACCACCAGTCCTACCAATATGCTGCTGTGGATCAGAAAACGATCTCTAATTAGCATCATATATGTTCAGATGAGAACATGTCATCACTTCCACAGCAGCAGCTAAACACAATGTCTTTCTGCAGTCTCTAAACACACACACACTAGCAACAGCCTACCAGCCACTTAAGGAGTTCTAGGTTTCTCCACAACAAGTCAGATTGTCCTTCACCAGAATGTCATTGATGGTGCCGTCTGGCTGACGAGACTAGCAACAGCCCTGAAGCAATGACACAGCAATTTCCATAAAATAATGTCTAAGAATTATCCACCTTGTAATCTAGTTATGACACCGCTAATAAGCTAAATCATTTGGGTAAAGGCTACGTGAAATAACACTCATATACAGAATACCACTTCCATGTTGTTTTATTTCTATAGACACCATTGTGATAACAGGGGTCTCCACCGTTCTGGTGCATCTCTGCATGCCAATCACTCCATTTCCAGACAGCAGCAGGGAGCGTCACTGATGTCAGTAATCACTACTCTGGCTGTTCAGGGTTCACACTGTCCAATCAGCACCTCCAGCTCTACTGCTAATGAGACGCTGGGGAGCAGTGCACTAACAGTGGAGAGAGCAGCCAAACAGGGAAGTAACCGAGCCAGTGCTGTCAGGATGGTGTGAGAACTTTGTCATTGTCCCACAGGAATGACTATCATATGTATATTACACCATTTAGCCAGCACACGCAGACAAGACTGACGTAGAGCCTGCAGCAGACACAACCCTCCTGCTCCTTTCATCTACTCAATGTGTTTTCTCTAACGCATCTCCACCCTGGCTGCGGTGGTTTCAGTAACTGTCGGCTTTAAGTCAAGTCCGACTGACGTAGAGCCTGCAGCAGACACAACCCTCCTGCTCCTGTCATCTACTCAATGTGTTTTCTCTAACGCATCTCCACCCTGGCTGCGGTGGTTTCAGTAACTGTCGGCTTTAAGTCAAGTCCGACTCACGTAGGTTCCAGTCAGATAATGTATCGTCATCATCATCGTCGTCTTCATCGATGTCCTCTCCCTCCTCGCCCTCTCCTCCCTCGTGCTGCAGGGTGACGGTGCGGGACTTGTGGAAGCGAGGCTTGATGTCCTGCTCACTGTCTGGCACAGCCTCGTCCTCCTCCACATCACCCTGGAGAGAGAGAGAGATGTATCATTGCTGTGTGTTTTATTTTTCTGGTCCGAGGTCTGTGCTGTGAAACATGACAGTACGCATAAGAGATGGCTATTCAGCACAATAATATCTGGGACCAGGCTAATATTTAATAACTTAGGCCAAATGTGGTTTCAGTTCAGGAGGCTAAGACATTCTCACTCTAAAAAGCATGCTGAACCATGGACATATGGACACAGCTTAGTGCCAGAAACAGCCAGAAGGGTATTAATGCAGTCAAATGAGTAACTGTGTGACTTTATGACCGAGGACTAGGAGTCAGAGTAAGGAGTGCCTAGCAGGGGAAATCCCCCGTGGGTTAGCCTGGGTGTTGTGGAACTGGGAATGTGTGGACAGTTGACAGAGGGAAAACTGTGCTACAGTATT
Source organism: Oncorhynchus mykiss (assembly GCF_013265735.2). Lineage (NCBI taxonomy): Eukaryota > Metazoa > Chordata > Actinopteri > Salmoniformes > Salmonidae > Oncorhynchus > Oncorhynchus mykiss. The sequence goes on along the minus strand of NC_048576.1, from coordinate 87,387,588 downwards.
AACTGGCATTAACCAGATACAACACTTAGGTCAGAGAGCACGAATACGTCTAACATCAGTCGAGTCTCAAGCATAAAGCTGCCATCACACCAAGATTACCAGTAAGAAGAGAGGAGGGGGAAGGGGGGAGGAAAGACTTCTGGGTCATGTTCATTAAGCACACAACTGAACAAATGGTACGAAACAGGGAGGCACTGTCTTGACTGGTCCTTTTCATTTCCCCGTTGCAAAACGTTTTGCTAGTGTGCCCTAATGAACACAACCCTGGTGGGGGGAAATAGGTGTGGTGTCATCATTCACACCCAGAACTGAGACAGGCTCACCTTCAGCAGGATAATGTCTATCTCAGAGTACTTCATGCCGTTCACCAGGATAGGAATGAGCCTTCAGGAGGAGACAGAACAGACACCATTAGTCAAGCCGTCTTCCTACTGTTGGTCAATCAGCAACACTGCAGTTCTTGGTTCCATATAATAATTGATTGAAGTTACAGAGCGTCAGATGTGGCAAGTGGGCTGCAGCTGTCTGGATCAGACAGTATGAATACAACAGGCATCACTGACCATCACAGTTAATGTGTTATGCATCATATCCAGACAGCATGGGAAGGGCAGAGGTTAAACATCATGAGATGTCTGTACTGCAGCTAGCCAACCCTTTAACTGTCATCAACATTCTGTTCCTCTGAACATCACACCTAATAGAACACAGTGAAGTGTGTAAACAGAATGAAACACACTAGGAAGTATAGGACCTCTATGGGAATGTTACTCTTACATGTTGTACTATTGACTAACCTCTGTCCCCCTCTACACCTCTGACCTGACCGTGCCCACTCTCTCTACATCAGGTCCAGGTGATGCTGTATGTTACAGGTATGTTTAGGATTACTCACTGCACCAGGTGTCCAGAGAGCACCTCTTTACAGATGGGCTGCTCAGCCAGAGTGAGCCAGAACTCACAGGCCTCCAGAGAAACATTCTCATCCGGGTCCTGTGTGCGCTGCAGCATGTACTGGTGGGGGAGATAGACACAGCAGTGTCAGGGATTGGATGATGGGGTATGACAGTGTCGGACATGCTGATTGGTCAGTGGGAGAGTAAATAAGGAAGTGGTGGTCTCACCTGTATGATGCTGTGCATGTGAGGGATCAGCCGGTCGATACGGACCTCCAGCAGCATGACCAGAGCCCGGCACACGTTCTTCCTCACCTCAGAGTCCTCGTCTGTAGCCAGCGCAAACAGGCTCTGAGAGACAGAGACACGAAGAGAGAGAGAGAGACCAGAGAAGAAAATGAGAGATGTCAGTCTTGAATCTACAGCCATCCTCAACACCATTGATTACAGTACACACCATTGTCTAGACGATGGACATGTAAGAGGCTGTAGAGTCTGGATTAGACAGTATGAATACAACAAGCGTCAATAACCATCACTGTCAAGGTGTTCTGCAACATAGATGAGCCAGATGAGCAGATCAGTGTTCTTCAGAGTCACCACCATAGAAGTAGAACTACTAGAATGGGAATAGCCCATCTGACCACGGTGATTATATTTCTATGGTCAACAGTGTTGTGCGTTGCCTGATGCTCACCTCAATGAAGGTGTCGATGTTGTCCATCAGGGCCTGGGCTCTGCCGATGATGAACTGGTTCACACAGGCGATGGCATGAGATCTACAGGCATAGAGAATAGCACCATGAGTAACAGAGTTTTACAAACAGTGGGATAGTAGGTGGAAAACGTTTTGAAAATGACAAAGGTTCCATGCAACTACCTAAGCTGGTCCAATAAGAACACAGATGTGTAATCTGGTGCAAAACGTTTTGAAAATGACAAAGGTTCCATGCAACTACCTAAGCTGGTCCAATAAGAACACAGATGTGTAATCTGGTGCAAAACGTTTTGCTATGGTGGACACAACAGTGAGAACAGAGAAACAACCAGTGGCGTCTGGTTGTAGCCTGTTCCCAGATCTGTTTGTGCTGTCTTGCCAACACCTAGTCACTGGCATAACAATGAACATAGGTGTTGGCAAGACAGCACAAAGTGATCTGGGACCAGGATAGTCTGGCGGTACAGGGGACCTGGGACTGGCCTGATCTTAGGGCTGCAGTGCTTGAAGAACTGCAGGAACTTGGGGATCATGATGTTGAGCGGGCGGTTGAGTGCGTCGCTCTCCAACAGCTCCGACGAGTCCTCGCAGATCTTCTGCAGGGCTCCAAACGAGCCCTGATCAAGAGAACACACGCAGACAGACCGAGTCAAACTCAGAGTAACAGACGGAAATGAAGTAGGATGATTGGAGACAATAGGCTACAGGTCTGGATCAGACAGTATGAATACAACAAGCATCACTGGCAATCACTGTCAAGGTGTTCTGCATCATATCCAGATGGCATGGGATGTGGAGAGAACGCTACTGAAACATTTAGAGGTAGAGAGCGGTAAAGGAGAAGGGATATGAAGATGGAAGGAAGAAAAAAGGGACAGGGGAGGTAAGGGGAAAGAGTGTGGCAGGGAATGAGGTGAAAAGAGAAAAGACAGGGAGGACAAAAAAAATGAAAGAAAAATTAAGGGTGACAGACGGAGGAGGAAGGAGGAAGAGAAAGGGGGAGAGGCTAGAAAAAGATGTGAGTGTGTGGTAGGTAGGAAGCTCTGACCTCACAGGTGTTGTAGTCCTCAGAGTTGAGCAGGTTACACAGCTGGGGCAGCAGCTCTGGCCAGGTCTGCAGCTCCCCTTTAGAAGTGATCGTAGTGATCAGGATACCTGCGAGAGAGGGATAAAGAGAGGTTAGGAACCAACAATCATAGGGTGGTCTGGTCTTAATACTCTCTTGGAAGGGACACTGCCATTCTCACTGGGCACGTTCGTTTTGCATTGCCCAGTGACTAGGGTGGGCGGAGTTTACACATTTTAGACCATTCCATTGGTCCTTACGTGAAATCTCCGCCCATCCAGGGCACCAGGTGAAGCAAAACGTTTGTGCCCACTGATCTGGAAGAAGTGGGCAGGTGAACGTAAACCCTCCTGAAGGCTTCCACCTATGCTGTCTTGTCAGACCAGATGTAGGGAAACAGGGATGTACAAGAGAGTTAAGGAATCCAGAGACCTCTGGATCAGACAGAGAAATACTGACACCATCATTAACAGTCAGGAGTTATAAAGAATGCATCATATCCAGAGGGCAGGATAGGGGGGTGAGACAAATTTATTTTTGGGGAGATGAGGTGAAGATAGAGTTGAAGTCATAAGTTTACATAGATCTTAGCCAAATACATTTAAACTCCAGTTTTTCACAATTCCTGACATTGAATTCCAACTTCAACTGTAGCTACTAAAGGGAGAGACAGTGAGAAAAACTAGCCACATTAAAGCCACAGGACAGCAGTTACCTGAGACAATGACACAGATGTAACGCATGTCAAGACCCCACCCCAACCCACCCAGAGCTCACACTGACTCACCGATGGTGGCGCGGATGAGGGGCGACGGGTCGCCTATGTTGTTGAGGCATTCCTGCTTGATGAAGTCAGCCACGGCCGGGGGGAAGTTCTGGTAGTGGGCCTTCACATTGTTCTTCAGGATCAGACCACTCAGAGAACGAGTGGGTTCATCTGGAGAGGGAGAGCAGGAGAGGATGAGGTGCGGGGAGGAAAGGATGAGGTTGGGGGGGAGAAGGAAGGAATGATGAGGTCATGGGGTAGAGGAAGACAAAAAGAATGTCAGAGATGCAGACGAAGGCCACAGCAACGTGCATTCAGAATGACACGCAGCAGCCTAGAGAACCACTAATAACAAGGCTAGCAGACAATGACGGCATGCTGACCAAAGAATGGAAACAGACAAAGAGACCCCAAACTACTTTTTGAGCTCAGAAGTAATGTGTGTGCCCTAATGAACACGACTCAGGCTACCAGATGCTCAACTAGAACATATAAACTCAGACAGACAGGGCTCTCACCTTCAGTTTTCAGTCTTGTGAGCACAAATATTAGATAGTTGTTGAAGTCGGGGAACTGGTTGAGCTGTTCAAGTTTCTGACAGAGCGGTTAAGGGGAATATGACATCACAGACATCTCACATGATGCTCAACTCAAACAAATACCTAGGGACTACACTTTCACTGCAGCACTAATCTACGGGTGACATTTAGACAGAGGAAAAATACCACTTGTTGAAATACTAAGTGAGGCGCTTATTTCATAAGTTAGGAATGCGACAGAGTTTGGAATGCAAACGGATCTGTGATTTTGTCACATACCGGCTAAGTTTAATTCTAAAGCTACAGAAATGGTTTCCGCACCTTTGTATAGGTTGTACCATATGAACGGTTGTGAAATAACTGCTGTTATAAGTAGCGTTACCCACGGTTCCTAATGAGGAACGGGTTTAAGTAAGTAATAAATTGGCTAGTGGGAGTTATGGATTGGAGGGTTAAGATTATATGCGATCCTAACAGAGGCTAAATCTATAGGACCAGACAGAGTAGAGAAGTCACTGTAGGAGACCTCTGGATCAGACAGTATGAATACTAACACCATCATTAACAGTCAGGAGTTACATAGAATGCATCATATCCAGAGGGGAGGACAGTCCGTGTGACTGTCTTATAACACCATCTCCACTTTAATACATTGTCAATACAGGCCCCATAGACAGATCAATGCAAACTGAACTAGATGCAATAACCATAGAATAATATGCCATTTAGCAAGCACTTTTATCCTAAGCGACGTACAGTATTGTGTGCATATATTTTACATATGGGTGGTCCCAGGAATCTAACCAACTATACTGGTGTTGCAAGCACAATGCTCTACCAACTGAGGACCACAGAAGAGCACACAGAAGTACCACTGCCATTCCACTAACCCCACCCTCTGGTCAGTGTCTGTACAAGAGGATACTTGTTGCACGGCTCTCTGTGTGGCCGTGTTGGGGGACTGGGAATCCTTGAGGAGCTGGAGGACCTGCTGGAGTCCCTGTTCGTCCGGCTGCCACTCCATCCTGCATGGGGAGCACACACACAAAGTTACAGATATTGGAATTATGTCCCCAGTTACTGATAAAAGATACTACACAAGGAAAAGTAGAGATAGAGTTCTACTAGAAGAGAGTCAGTCTGCAGGGACAGAGAGAGTATAGGAATATGACTGTATGAGAGACCTCTGGATCAGACAGCATGAATACTAACACCATCATTAAGTTATGCATTTTAAGTGTGCATCATATCCTGTGGGTCAAGTGGTCTCAGAATTCTACAGTAAACTTAGTGTAATTAGCATTGCCAAAATGAGACAGGGTTGCATCATACATGGCACCCTATTACTTACTGGTACATTACTTTTGACCATGGCCCATACAGATCTGACCAACATGGTGCACCATGGGGAATAAGGTGCAATTAGGGAAGTAACCATGGGCTGACTGACCTTTCTATAGTTTAAATAATGTATGAGGGTTTATAAACACATGCTTATTGTGGTGTGGCACAGATTGGCACTGGGATATATGACAAAACAAATCAATAGATGTATATGTAATGCTAAGAAACAGGCTACAAAATCTACATGCTCTTGCAGCCAGATTCCCAAATTGAACATTGAAGAATTCTATGATTAAAATATCGACTGCCAGACTAAACGCCATGTGCTCACTAATGATGTGGAATTCAGTGGCATTATGCGATTGAAGGTGAGCCATGCACATGGCCAGAGCAGGGCAACAAAAAAAGCGCCATTTGCACTCGTTGCCAGGAGCATGAGCTTGCTTCTACCCGGAAACGGGTCTATAAGGCTGTGCAAACAGAGCACAAAATGTGTGGGAGCTGGAGTTGAAATTTGGAATCAGATTGTGGCAAATAAAACGAGGCGATGCTCTACTTTAGACAAGGAGTAAAATATCTCCGTGACCCAGCTTAACCGCCCTAATCCTGCCCCACCCCCCACGACACCCGGTTCCCTTCTGCCGGTGTGCTGCAATATAGTTAGTGATCCTTGGACTTGGGCGACTTGAAACAATTGCCGCCCTACAACTTTCTTTGGACACAACACAAGTAACGCTAACAAGCGGATATTAAACACCAAAAACGATCTGATAGTGGGAAGTTTAACAAACCGGACAACCATCCGACTAACGTTGGCTCTATGGTTATTTTCATTACGACGTTCTAACTATAACTAGTCACGAAAAAAAACAAAGTACTGGCCATTCGGTAGCTATTCGGATCAACGCCACTGAATTTAACCCTTCTCACCACGGCAGTCCCCGGCTTCAGCCACACAAATGCAGTAAAAAAAAAGGCCAAGTATGCGGCCTCGACAATACCAAGCAGTACAAAGACGGGTTAGTTAGCTAACGCTATAAAACTAAGGCAGTCGATATATTATTCGATTTAACATGGCAGAGAAATAACAACGACTGAGAAGTAATCTAAACAAAGTTACTAGCTCCTAAGTTTAGCTAGCTACTTTACTGCTAAACATGGCTACAAACGTTAACCAAACGAAATAATAACATATCTTTCCAAATTTGGCCAGTGGGCTACTTTGATTTTGTTAGTAGCCAACTTCACAAGAATCCCTAGCTAAATCCCATCGAGTATCGACAAACGGTAAATTCGTTGATGTTGCGATTTCTTGCTAGTGTGGCCCAATGCATTCATGTGCTCTCACTAGCTAATAAGCTAACGTTAGCTAGCTCACTAGCCGAAATTGTTTGTTAGCTAGCTAATGCTAACTAAGCTATTTCGATTCCCAACGCTTAACGTTACCTGCTTGCTAATGTGACCAATTATTCAGATATCAATCATATTTCGTCTTATTTTATTTAATATACTTAGATAAACACATTACATGCTACGTACAATGTTGATTTGTAGACTGAAGTTTCTCGACGGGGAAGCTTCTTTCTCGTGCTCGTCCTCTCTTGTACTACAGGTTTGAAATGAACACGCCGATTCTGTAGGACCCACTGACCCTTTCCGGTTTCCGTTCACTTTCTTCTTCTTTGGTGGGGTTTAACGGCGGTTGGCATCCGATATAATGTTCCATTACCGCAACCAACTGAACCGGAGAATAAAGTCATTATACTTTGTGATATAACAAATAGAAATTATCCCGCCAACTTTTAATCCTACTCATAAAAAGAAACACCATCCCATTCCGTTAATTTAACCTGATCTAATCAACACCAGGCCAACGGCCTGGGAGGACAGGACACTACCATTCAACACCCCCTTTAACTCTTCTGCAGTAAAATATTGTAATCCCAAATACTTCTCCGTAACTGCCACAGCAACACTTGTTTCTGTGACTTTACGTTCCATACCCAGGTGGTGAGGGTAGGTAACAACATCTCCACCCCGCTGATCCTCAACACTGGGGCCCCACAAGGGTGCGTTCTGAGCCCTCTCCTGTACTCCCTGTTCACCCACGACTGCGTGGCCATGCACGCCACCAACTCAATCATCAAGTTGGCGGACGACACTACAGTGGTAGGCTTGATTACCAACAACGACGAGACGGCCTACAGGGAGGAGGTGAGGGCCCTCAGAGTGTGGTGTCAGGAAAATAACCTCACACTCAACGTCAACAAAACTAAGGAGATGATTGTGGACTTCAGGAAACAGCAGAAGGAGCACCCCCCTATCCACATCAATGGGACAGTAGTGGTGAGGGTAGTAAGTTTTAAGTTCCTCGGCGTACACATCACAGACAAACTGAATTGGTCCACCCACACAGACAGCATCGTGAAAAAGGCGCAGCAGCGCCTCTTCAACCTCAGGAGGCTGAAGAAATTCGGCTTGTCACCAAAAGCACTCACAAACTTCTACAGATGCACAATCGAGAGCATCCTGTCGGGCTGTATCCCCGCCTGGTATGGCAACTGCTCCGCCCACAACCGTAAGGCTCTCCAGAGGGTAGTGCCCTCCAGGACACCTACACCACCCGATGTCACAGGAAGGCCATAAAGATCATCAAGGACAACAACCACCCGAGCCACTGCCTGTTCACCCCGCTATCATCCAGAAGGCGAGGTCAGTACAGGTGCATCAAAGCAGGGACCGAGAGACTGAAAAACAGCTTCTATCTCAAGGCCATCAGACTGTTAAACAGCCACCGCTAACATTGAGTGGCTGCTGCCAACACACTGACTCAACTCTGGCCACTTTAATAATGGGAATTGATGGAAAATGATGTAAAATATATCACTAGCCACTTTAAACAATGCTACTTAATATAATGTTTACATACCCTACATTATTTATCTCATATGTATGTGTATATGTATATACTGTACTCTATATCATCTACTGCATCTTTATGTAATACATGTATCACTAGCCACTTTAAACTATGCCACTTTGTTTACATACCCTACATTACTCATCTCATATATATACTGTACTCGATACCATCTACTGCATCTTGCCTATGCCGTTCTGTACCATCACTCATTCATTTATCTTTATGTACATATTCTTTATCCCTTTACACTTGTGTGTATAAGGTAGTAGTTTTGGAATTGTTAGGTTAGATTACTCGTTGGTTATTACTGCATTGTCGGAACTAGAAGCACAAGCATTTCGCTACACTCGCATTAACATCTGCTAACCATGTGTATGTGACAAATACATTTGATTTGATTTGATACCTATGGTACAGTTAATAACCATAGCAATGAACGCTAAAAGGCCAACCTTACTGAAGCACATTTAATTCGTATGCCTATCACTCTGTACTGGCAAAATTCTACTACTCACTGGGAGCCTCTTAGTATCTTTCACCCCTGACCCAGCTTCCTCTACTTTCTTCACTGCCTCAGCATACAACACTTTCTCCACAACTCTGACCATGGCAATCTCAACCCGCCTCTCTCGCACCGGACACTTCTGATCCCCAGCAACATGGTCCACCCTACAGTTTACACACACCACTTCTTTCACTGATATTACACAATCCTTTGACTCAAGCCCTCCTGTATGTACACTTCTCACACCTAGGAATCTTCCTCCTACACACTGCTGCAACATGACCATACACATGGCACCTGAAACACCGTAGTGGGTTCGGCCCTAAAGCTCACACAGGATAACTGATATATCCTACCAGTAATTTGTCGGGTAAAGACTCAACATCAGACAATCAAATTACATTTTATTGGTCACATACATATGGTTAGCAGATGTTATTGCGTGTGTAGTGAAATGCTTGTGCTTCTAGTTCCGACAGTGCAGCAATATCTAACAAGTAATCTAACAATTCCACAACAACCACCTAATACACACAAATCTAAGTAAAGGGATGGAATTAGAATATGTACATATAAATATATTGATGAGCTACCTAAGGAAAACCAGCTACATCGAACTACAAAAGGAAAACCAGCCACATTGCTGACACCGACATCCTGCTTCTGGACAAGCTAAACACCTTCTTCGCCCGCTTTGAGGATAACACAGTGCCACTGACACGGCCTGTTACCAAGGACTGTGGAGCTTTCCTTCTCCGTGGCCGCCGTGAGTAAAACATTTAAATGTGTTAAACCTCGCAAGGCTGCCGGCCCAGACGGCACCCCTAGCCACATCCTCAGAACATGCGCAGACCAGCTGGCTGGTGTGTTTACGGGCATATTCAATCTCTCCCTATTCCAGTTTGCTGTCCCTACATGTTTCAAGATGGCCACCTTTGTTCCTGTACCCAAGAAAGCAAAGGTAACATCTCATATGTACTGTAAATGACTTTCGCCCAGTAGCACTCATCTTTGTCATCATGAAGTGCTTTGAGAGACTAGTCAAGGATCATATCACCTCTACCTTACCTGCCACCCTAGACCCATTTCAATGTGCTTACAGCCGCAAAAGATCCACAGACGATGCAATCGCCATCACTCTGCACACTGCCCTATCCCATCTGGACAAAAGGAATACTTATGTAAGAATGCTGTTCATTGACTATAGCTCAGCATTCAACATTATAGAACCCTCAAAGCTCACCATTAAGCTCAAGAGGCTGAAGAAATTTGTCTTGGCACCTAAAACCCTCACAAACTTTTACAGATGCACAATTGAGAGTATCCTGTCGGGCTGTATCACCGACTGGTACGGCGAATGTACCTCTCGAAACCGTAAGGCTCTCCAGATGGTGGTGCTGTATGCCCAATGCATTACCGGGGGCAAACTACCCGCCCTCCAGGACACCAACAGCACCTGATGTCACAGGAAGGCCAAAAAGATCATCAAGGACATCAAGTACCCGAGCCACTGCCTGTTCACCCCGCTATTATACAAAAGGCGAGGTCAGTACAGGTGCATCAAATCTAGGACCAAGAGACTGAACAACAGCTTTTATCTCAAGGCCATTAGACTGTTAAACAGCCATCACAAGCACATTAGAGGCTGCTGTCTATAGACATAGACTAAAAATCACTGGCCACTTTAAGAAATGGAACACTAGTCACTTTGATCATGTTTACATATCTTGCATTATGCAACTCATATGTACTGTTGAAGTCGGAAGTTTACGTACACTTAGGTTGGAGTCATTAAAACTCGTTTTTCAACCACAAATGTTTTGTTAACAAACTATACTTTTGCAAGTTGGTTAGGACATCTACTTTGTGCATGACACAAGTCATTTTTCCAACAATTGTTTAGACAGATTATTTCACTTATAATTCACTGTATCACAATTCCTGTGGGTCAGAAGTTTACATACACTAAGTTGACTGTGCTTTTAAACAGCTTGGAAAATTCCAGAAAGCTCAGAAGCTTCTGATAGGCTAATTGACATAATTTGTGTCAATTGGAGGTGTACCTGTGGATGTATTTCAAGGCCTACCTTCAAACTCAGTGCCTCTTTGCTTGACCTCATAGGAAAATCAAAATAAATCAGCCAAGACCTCCACAAGTCTGGTTCATCCTTGGGTGCAATTTCCAAACGCCTGAAGATACCACGTTCATCTGTACAAACAATAGTACGCAAGTATAAACACCATGGGACCATACAGCTGTCATACTGCTCAGGAAGGAGACGCGTTCTGTCTCCTAGAGATGAACGTACTTTGGTACGAAAAGTGCAAATCAATCCCAGAACAACAGCAAAGGGTGTATTGGGTATATGTTGTGAAATTGTTAGAATTTACTGCACTTTTGGAGCTAAAAGCAGAAGCATTTTGGTTTGCTTAATATAAGGAATTTAAATTGACTTTGATATTTAAGTATATTTAAAACCAAATACTTTTACTCAAGTAGTATTTTACTGGGTGACTTTCACATCTACTTGAGTCATTTTCTATGAAAGTATCTGCACTTTTACTCAAGTATGACAACGGATACTTTCCAAACCTGTTTCCCACCCATCCTGAAACCACATATGGGTCCGGTAAAAACAGGTCCACTTTCTCCAAAAACGTCAGTCCGACTGGATCAAATTCATCCTTATCCTGAACATCGGTGCAAGGCTCAGGCTTCAATATCTTCTCCATTCACTTTCCATAGACGTTTGTCCAAGTAAGGGAACTTCAAGTTGACCATGGTGAGAGGCCAGTTTCATTTTTTTTAAGGCGTCTCAAAAGGGACATAGTTATTATTTAGCTAGGTATAAAAATAACAAAAATAAATAACAGCAATTAACTTTCAAAAACAGTTTTGTATAAAAAAGTTAAACTATGCTATTCTGAAATAGCATTTCATCTGACCTAATGAGCAGACATGATTGACAGTTGTAGTTCAAACTGAACAATGTAGACATTGTGTTGTTGTGTCTTTGGCATCATTAAATTGAAGACTGTTATTTTATCAAATCAATTCTCTGTAATTATTATTATGTGATTAACTAATCATGTAAATGTAATTAACTAGGAAGCCGGGGCACCAAGGAAAATCTTCAGATTACAAAGTTATCATTTTCCTAATATAACTTTTCAGATATTTTCAATATCTGGTCAATTAGTCTTCTAATTAATGAATTATTATTTATCTCACGTTAGTCTCATTCCAAACATTGTAAATGGTTGGTTATCTGCACGAACCCAGTCTTCACTATGAATCATCCATACATCAATTGTCTTAATAATTAAGTTACTAACTAAATAATCACAGACATGCATAACAAACAAACAGTAGATACGGTTACAAGGAAACGATAAGGGATGTGCCCTAGTGGGCTAAACCGGTATCGTGGCTTGGTAGACAAAGGGACTGAGAAGGGCACGAAAGACAAAAGACACTACAAAGTTGATAATTATAATAATTGGAATGCTAATTCTTTGCACATGAACGCCCACTCATTCGGGAATAATTGCAATCAATATATATATTTATGTTCAGTGTGTCGTCATGATCTCTGTTGGAATCGTCTGTCTTTCTGTTGGAAAGTTTATCCGAACTTCTCTTTGCATCCCTGGAGTCTTTTGTGGTTAGAATGGATACTTCAGAGTCCCATTCAGAAATGTTCTTATAGAATAAATGTTTTGGCAGTTGTCTTCGCATTCAGTCGACATAAATTCTAGCTGCAAACTAGTAATTAGTATCAAAGATTTGCTCTTATTCTGTCGGTATCAATAGTCTCAGAGTTGAACCATTTCCACCAGTGTAGCCAATGCTCCACGTGGTTTGATTAGGAATTCAACAATCGAGGAATGCATGGTCTCTACTCAAACCTTAGCCCTCTCGGTAATCGAGGTACGCATGGTCTGCAGTGGGCTTCTCCAGGTGGGGTTTATATTCGGAACAGCAGAAAAGGGCTGTCCCATGAAGCCAGATCAATGTCTGTGCTCATGTGGCGGGCCAATGACTTAGTTACATTTTAAAGGGAATTGGATTCTCTTTCATTAAACAGTATAAAATCACATTACATAATTTCACAAATAGTTTAATCTTTACTCATTCATTTTATACAATAATTAGATGCAAATCTCATAACAGAGACTCTTGTTTAAACAGAGTTATGGTAATGTGGCTGTATTGTCTCTCATGAGGTCACAACATTAGACAAAATGGACCGGTCGTAGCTGGATTCTCCACCGACCGTTTACACATTCTCCAAAACATGGATATTGTTCAGTTCTCAAGTTCTGTGAGGTAGAAGAAGTTCCTTTGTTCTACTGTGAACCCTCTCTCTATACTGCATGGCCGGGGGGGAGGGGGAGTCTGAGATAAACCTGAGATAAAAGAGCCTGGGTGTAGGGGGAAGAGAGAGGCGGTGTGAGAGAGTTGGTGCTTGCTATATCTAAAGAGGGCCACGTCATGACAGTGTACACCATAGGCAACGTGGTTTTTCACACAGGTATACATTTGCTGTATAAAAAGGTTTACTGTTCCTAAACAACATTCCTTGTAGTTGGAGCATGGAAAACAAACGGTCAACTACATCCCTTTTCCTTTTCTTGAAAACAAGACGAGTGGCGTATTTCAACCCTTTCCAACGAATCAGTGATCTGCATCTAGATCAACAAGCACAATAGCCCACAATTGACCTGTTTGGCCCTTGGGGTTCCGACTGAACAATGGCTGTCTTGTCGTTGCAATGAGGAGAACATACACACACCAAAAGAGTTGATCGGTAGCACCACACCAGACAGACAGTAGGGTCATACAACCACAGGCATGAAATGCTTCTCATAGTCCGAAACAGTCTGATCGTCCTCCAACAAGCTCCCGGACTCTCCCCCATCCCTCTCCTCCTCGTCAGTATCAATAATTTTACTGTAACCCTCGTCAGCATCCTCCTCCTTTTCCGCCTCTTCATCAGTCCTTATGTGGGTGCGCTCCTCTCCCACCACCCCCTCTGTCTGTCCATCAGGGCTGGACCTTTTCCTAGGACAGGCATTGGCATCCCAGAAAGGGTTTTCCACCACCTCCAGCTCAGAGATCTTTGGGTTAGACTCCAGAGGAGAGAAGATCGCCGTCAAGGAGCTGTTAAACTGGAGCAACGACAGGCAGGGAGTCAGAAACATTCATTTATTCCTCTATGGTTGTATGTTATGCCTCTGACTGGTGATAATATTACTCAAGGGAATGGTATATTACTGGCCCAATTCAGCCCCTGCTACTGTATGTGGTATAATCAACATTTAGGTTCATGTAGTACGCACATTCTTTATTTTACAACAGGTTCTTACTGGAACATTACAAATAAGATACCATCCATATCTATAGGTAGTGTGTTCCCTTGACCTAAATGGCTGAAGAAAAACCAGGCAGGAAGACATGATGAACTCTGGGCCTCTCCCTGGGGCTCTGTCCACCACTAACTAGAATACTATAAGACTAACTACTATCAGACTCACTGATACTAGATTAGTCAGTCACAGCCACATAGTGATGGTCTGCCCTGCACTCACCTGCAACTTCATCTGTTGGAGCAGTTTGCTGTTGCTGGGGTCAGGCACTTTCGCACAAGTCTTCATTTGTACACTACAGAAAATACACAACAGTATCATTCACATACTGCACACCAAAAGAGTTGTGTTCCTTCAATTGACATGTCCATTTGTATATCACCCTAAAAGTGGTAGAAATATTTGATCCATTGTTTTAGTTGAAAGGGGTATAACATATTGTTTGTTTTATGTTTTTGATCAAGACCATTGTTATGGAGGGCACAGTTGAAAGCCCAACTCAACTGCCCGATCTCATTTCCACTTCCTCAAGTGTTTCCCCTTTTGTAAACCTATTTCTGGCATGGGTGAACTTTCAGAGAGAGAGAGGAAGGAGACATGAGAGAGCACCACACCCTGTATGTGTTCAGTCGGCACGAAACGTTGCAAAGCCTTTTAAAACATTTTGCATCAGTGTGCCCTAATGAACATGGCCATGGTTCAAAACAATGAGAAAATAATCAGAATCAGGCTATTTGGGTTGAAGTATGGGAATCCAGTTTCTCACATTATGATGATCAATAGCAACATCCCTGCTATTATTCCTGGCACCAGATATTTGAGGAAACCTGTGGCAACAAAGGGAGAGAGATGGGGGAGGTCAGAAGGCAAAATGACCAATTAGACCGCAATCCATGTTCATAATCACATACTGTAGCACAAAGGTCTATTTCAAACAAAGCATGCATTCAATATTACACTGTTATTATTTTCTAAGGAACTTCAGGACCCTTTCTGTTTTAAAGGTGATGTTATATACAGTATTATAGAAATAATATAGAAATAATAATATTTCTAGTTTGTTTAATAATAAATAATAATTAGTGTTATACATGACCTCAGTGTCACCAGTTAGGTACGTAAGCACTTAATACATCTCATCACGGTTGTTAGAGAACCTATAACAGCTATACGCTTCTTGTCATCATTATGAAATTACTACATGGCATAGTAGTAGAATACCATGGCTGTTCTCAGTAGAGAAGTTGATGGTTTCACTGGGTCCCAGTCCAGCCTTAGTCTCAGCCCTGATCCAAACCTGGTGGTGACCAGATGTAAGTCCTAACAGATGGAGGCTGTTCTGGTCCCTACTCACGTTGTACACTGCAGATGAAGGAAAGGTTTAATGATTGGGAGCAAGGCCACTGATGTGTGGGAACGAGAGTGTGCAGCACGGTAGCCTGTGGACAGTCTGGTCCCAGATTTGTTTGTGCTGTGTTTATTTAACTAGGCAAATCAGTTAAGAACAAATTCTTATTTACAATGACGGCCTACCCCGGCCAAACCCGGACGACGCTGGGCCAATTGTGCGCCGCCCTATTGGACTTCCAATCACAGACAGATGTGATACAGCCTGAAATCGAACCAAGGATGCCTCTTGCACTGAGATGCAGTGTCTTAGACCGCTGCGCCACTCTGGAGCCAATAATGACAATAGGAGTTGGCAAGACAGAACAAACAGATCTGGGAACAGGCAAAAATATTTCATACTATTTAAGCTACTACAATGTAATGCTGTAGTTTATGCTAACGTACACAACGGGCAGTGGAGACTGCACTTTTATTATAACAATATAGCATTGTAGCAACAAAAGATTTATCCCAGTTTATCCACTGTCTTTGTGTTGTTTACCTGTAACGTTGTTTAAGACCAGCTGATAGCACAGTATGAGCCCCTTACTCTGGGTCAGGGAGATGTGTTGCCAGGACAAAGTCACATGAGAGTCAGAGATGCGCTGAACCTTGAACTCAGTCACTTTGGGTGGGACTGAGGAGTGATTGAGAGAGGAAATGGAGGTGAAATGGGTAGAGGAATAGTCAAAATTAGCAGAAAAATAAACAATAAATAAAACATTTTACAGTGAGTTAAAAGGCCGGACAAATTAACATTAGGTAAAGACGTGATATTTCAAGTTAGTTAACTCCACTGAAAATCGGTCATGTGCACTAATTGCACTGATTACATACTGGCAAGTACATTATAAAGACTTGTATTTCCATGCTCTAATATACTTACGTCCATGAAGAGAATACGAGATTGCAGACGCAAGCAGGCAGCTACTGTTGATGAACACTGCAAACAATGACACATTGTAGGCAGTGTGGTTCTCAAAATCACCTGTAGGTGGAGACAGAGACAAAAGCGATGCTGTCATCTTGAAACCACTTTGAACCAATTACAAAATATCAATAAATATGTTCAGAAAGAAATGGTATCATAGATCAGTTTAAGCCACACAAACCTCTTAAAATGACTGACGTATGATTTTGGTGCACTATAATCCAATCAAAGCCCTGTGTCGGAGGAAGTCCCACCTGCTTGTACTGCACCACATACTCATGCATGTTTTCAATGGGCTGGGGTGGCAGGGACCAGGACACATTGAGGCTCAATATATCCTGGTTCACAGTGAAGGATAGCTCTGGCACCTGTAGACCTAAGTGAAAGAGAAACATACAAACCTACACTATTATCACACTCACACACACCATTCAAATCAAATAAAATTGTATTTCTCACATGCGCCGAATACAACAGGTGTAGGTAGACCTTACAGTGAAATGCTTACTGACAAGCCCTTAACCAACAGGTGTAGGTAGACCTTACAGTGAAATGCTTACTGACAAACCCTAACCAACAATGCAGTTTAAAAAAATAACAATAAGAAATAAAAGTTACAAATAATTAAAGAGCAGCAGTAAAATGACAATAGCGAGACCATATACAGGGAGTACTGGTGCAGAGTCAATGTGGGGGGCAC
Organism: Oncorhynchus mykiss; assembly: GCF_013265735.2. NCBI lineage: Eukaryota > Metazoa > Chordata > Actinopteri > Salmoniformes > Salmonidae > Oncorhynchus > Oncorhynchus mykiss. Next base: position 87,370,441 of record NC_048576.1, on the reverse strand, counting down.
AAGTTAGTCGAGGTAATTGAGGTAATAGTTATTAAAGTGACTATGCATAGAGCAGCAGAAAAGAGAGGGGGGGTGATGTGAAAAGTCTGAAGCCATTTAATTAAGATGTTCAGGAGGCTTATGGCTTGGCGTTAGAAGCTGTTTAGATGCCTCTTGGACCTAGACTTGGTGCTCCGGTACCACTTGCCGTGTGGTAGCAGAGAAAACAGTCTATGACTAGGGTGGCTGGAGTCTTTGACCATTTTTAGGACCTCCCTCTGACACCTCCTGGAATAGAGGTCCTGGATGGCAGGCAGCTTAGCCCCAGTGATGAACTGGGCCATACGCACTACCCTCTGTAGTGCCTTGCTGTCGGAGGCCGAGCAGTTGCCATACCAGGCAGTGATGCAACCAGTCAGGATGCTCTCGATGGGGCAGCTGTAGAACCTTTTGAGGATCTGAGGACCATTTCCAAATCTTTTCAGTCTCCTGGGGAATAGGTTTTTGTCATTCCCTCTCCACGACTGTCTTGGTGTGCTTGGACCATGTTAGTTTGTTGGTGATGTGGACACCAAGGAACTTGAAGCTCTCAACCTGCTCCACTGCACCCCCGTCGATGAGAATGGGGGCGTGCTTGGTCCTCTTTTTCCTTTAGTCCACAATCATCTCATTTGTCTTGATCACGTTGAGGGAAAGGTTGTTGTCCTGACACCACACGGCCAGGTCTCTAACCTCCTCATAGGCTATCTCGTTGTTGTCGGTGATCAGGCCACTGTTGTGTCATCCAGAAACTTAATGGTGGTTTCCCTTACCTGATGTGGGTAGAGCTAGGGGAGCAGGTTTGCTGGCACCCTGGGAATTGTAGACGGACACATCCACCCCTGATACACCCCACAGAGAGGGTGTGAAGCGGCATCTCTTCTCTTGACAGACACAAAGGCCACCAGGCTTTGACATGGGCACGTTCACAACCGCCACTGTCCCGTTACTGTATGATAATGTTACCACGTACCCCAGCACCTTCCCCTGAGCCAACCAGGTGGGCATCTCCTGAGGATAGATACCAGACAGGGGTATTAGTTATAGCAGGCTATAGGGAAGGGGGTGTTTTGGGGAGGCAGGTAGCCTAGTGGTTGAGAGCATTGGGCAAGTAACCGAAATGTTGCTGGTTTGAATCCCAGAGACGACTCAGTGAAAAGTCTGTTGATGTGCCCTTGAGCAAGGCACTTAACCCTAATTGTTCCTGTAAGACGCTCTGAATAAGTTCTTATGATTAGAAAATGCAGAATCTTTTGAAACATCAATCACTTGCCTAACCGGAATATATGGTACAGTTTGAGAGATATATACATATACACACACACACACACACACAAACACACACACACACACACACACACACACACACACACACACACCACATAAACACACACTACCGTTCAAAAGTTTGGGGTCACTTAGAAATTACCTTGTTTCTGAAAGAAAATTTAAAAAATTGTCCATTAAAATAACATCAAATTGATCAGAAATACAGTGTAGACATTGTTAATGTTGTAAATGACTATTGTAGCTGGAAACGGCAGATGTTTTATTAAATATCTACATAGGCGTACAAAGGCCCATTATCAGCAACCATCAGAGACAGTTTGAGCTGTTCTGTGAAAGGAGTAGTACACAACGTTGTACTTGATCTTCAGTTTCTTGGCAATTTCTCGCATGGAACAGCCTTCATTTCTCAGAACAAGAATGGACTGATGAGTTTCAGAAGAAAGTACTTTGTTTCTGGCCATTTTGAGCCAACATGCTCCAGATACTCAACTAGTCTAAAGAAGGCCAGTTTTATTGCTTCTTTAATCAGAAAACATTTCAGCTGTGCTAACATAATTTCAAAAGGGTTTTCTAATGATCAATTAGCATTTTAAAATGATAAACTTGGATTAGCTAACACAACGTGCCATTGGAACACAGGAGTGATGGTTGCTGATACTGGGCCTCTGTCCAGCCCTCCTTCACCCGGTCCAAGCGGGATTCGGCTCGCGCTCCCGAGGGAGTATGATGGGACGGCTGCCGGATGCCAGGGGTTCCTACTACAGCTGGAACTCTACCTGGCGACCGTCCACCTGGCTCCTTCGGGACATGAGAGCATGTCCACCCTCGTCTCCTGCCTCTCAGGCAAAGCACCAGGTTACCATATTAATCTCTCGTTCCATGTGTCTCTCCTCAGGCCGGTGGTGGCTGGTCCACTCCAGGAGTCTGGGCATCGAGGTATGCTGTTCGAGCCATCCTGGACTCGAGGCGTCGGGCGAGAGGTCTTCAGTACCTCGTGGAGTGGGAGGGGTACGGTCCGGAGGAGAGATGCTGGGTGCCGGTGGAGGACGTCTTGGACCCTTCATTGCTACAGGAGTTCCACCGTCTCCATCCGGATCGCCCTGCGCCTCACCCTCCGGGTCGTCCCCGAGGTCGGTGTCGGCGGAGGCTACTGTCACGACTTCCACCGAAGTCCCTCTCCTTGTTCGTTCGGCGGTCGGCGTTACATTTTCCATTTGTTTTACACACCTGGTTCCAATTCCCAAATGACATGTTCATTATTTAACCCTATGTTTTCCCCAAGGTTTTTGTGCGTGTGTCACGACTTCCGCCGAAGTCGGTCCCTCTCCTTGTTCGGGTGGCGTTCGGCGGTCGACGTCACCAACCTTCAAGCCATCATTAAACCATTTTTAATGGTTTAAAGTTTTGTCTTGTCTTCCTGCACACCGGGTTCCAATCCCATTCATTATATGTTGTGTATTTAACCCTCTGTTTCCCCTCATGTCCTTGTCAGAGATTGTTTGTTTGTGTGTTTGTGTATTATGTATTGGCGCACGACGGGTTCTTGTACCCACTTTTATTTATCTTGTATTTTTGGTTATGGAGTTTTGTTAAGTCTACTAAACGACTCCATTTATACTAAGTTGGATTCTCCTGCGCCTGACTTCCCTGCCACCTACACACACGCTATTACAGAGTGATTGTTTCTTGTATACGGTTCGTTATTGTTGGCCAGCATTATTGCTTTGTATTTGTAATACTTTTTGAGTAACTTACGTTTTATTACTCATATCTGCTGTCCTGCGCCTGACTCCTCTACACCAGCTTCACACAGGATTGATTACAAACAAGGACATTTCTAAGTGACAACAAACTTTTGAATGGTAGTGTGTGAACATATATAATATATATATATATGACCTATTATGATGGGATGTTGTGTTAACATACCTTCCACATAAGGGCACATTGAGAAAGCTCAGAGGTGACTCCACAGTCACTCCACACATCCAATGCTTTCACAGGCGCTGAGAACGAGAGAGAAATAGTTTAATCATCTATCACCACAGAATAAGTGAACAAATATTTTCAAGCTGTGGAAACCACAGGATTACATTACCCATCAGCACCCACTGACAGACCTGACTCAGAACTCCATGCTTTGTAGACTGAGCTCCAGTCACTCATCAGGGCCTGTGGGCCCTCACAGGCACAGCGGACCTGGAACTCATAAACAGTGTAGGGCCGTGGAGTCAGGAGGAGGAAGCTGCGTAGGATGTCCTCTTCCTGAGCAGGACATGAAAGAATGACAGACAAAAGAACAGGGATGGGGGGGGGATGAGGGATTATTTTGGATTAAAAAGCAACTCCAGGCTACATTGCACATTTAATAGCTTAAAGAAAGTACAATTATAATGGAGCTTATTATTTTGAAATAGCTGGCCTTTTCTGCACGCAAATAGATTTTGACAAATAAATTGGTCCCAAAAGAATCTGTGCATGCGGCCCTCGAGCCTCAAAAAGTTACCCATCCCTAACTCAGAAGGACAACATTCCCAGTACGAAATTCCCACAGATAATCGAGAGACAGTGGTATTTCAATGTTTCATTCCCTACATCTAAGGGACTGAATATTTGAAAAAATAAACAAGTGACCCTCCCCTATACCCAAAATAATAATTACAACAAAGTGGATAGCAGAGAACATGATTATCATTTACCCTCACTCCTAGGTCAGGCCAGAGCCTTAGATATGCAGTTTTAGAAACTGTTCTTAGTTTTGTAAGCATTACATGGCAAAGTAGCCAAAGTTGTCTATCAACTGCAAAAATTGAACGCAACAGAACCAGTTACAACCGGAATACCTGATCATCAATGAAGTACAGAAAAAGCCATTCATTTTTTTAACACAGCATTGTTTTAACCACATATCATCAGGTTGGCCTATTTGTATTTATTATGGATCCCATTAGCTGCTGCCAAAGCGGAAGCATACTAACTTCCTGGGGTCCAGCAAAATTAAGGCAGTTTATACAAGCTTAAAAACATTCCAATACATTCACGGATCTCAAACACACTGTGCCTTCAGGTCCCTACTCCACCACATCTACAGTACTAAATCCATGTGTATGTATAGTGCGTATGTTATCGTGTGGGAGCATGTGTCTGTGCCCATGTTTGTGTTGCTTCACAGTCCCCGCTGTTCCTATATGCACTAGTAACTTTTCTTCATTTGGTAAAATATAATTTTCTAATAGATTCTATTTTATTCCATGATATTGTTGTTCCAAAATAGATGTGTGTTGACTGTGATTAGGGCATGGGAATAGAAGACCACTGCTAGGCTAAATGAACAAACTAGCCATGGATAGCTCATCGCATGATCCTCAAACCAACAAGACTGGCCAAACTCGTGGTTGTAAAAGTGAATTCAAAGGCAGTGTAGAATGACTGCATAGCCTAATAAGACATTTTTGGTTAATTTATTTTTTAATTCAAAGTATTTTTTTCCACATTTTCATAACCTAATTGGTCCCAAATAATCTGTGTAAATTATGGCTTATTGGGAGGTCAATAACTCTATAAATACCTTCATTATGGGCAACGAAACATATTGTTTTTATTAGAATCAATTCTAGCAGTATAGCAGTCCTCCTGCCCTCTCCCTCTCAAACAGGACATCAGTAGGCCTAGTAATGCAGTGTAGGCTAGTTTTATATACACCATCCCAGCAGCAGATAAACTCAGGAAAAATAGTACATTTTCTTAGAAATATAACTTTGCCCTGTGCTTCTCCAAGCATGCTCTTCGTATAGCTTAGACCTACAGCATAGGCTATGGATCATTTGATTGAGACCACACTAGTTGCACTTGATATTGCGCGCCCAGCAGAGAATCAGGGATGAGGGGCAGCATCGAGCACACATCGAGATATAATAAGCAACTCATTCTCAATATGACATTTAATTGATTACAAATTACATGACCCTCCCCTGGATTAAATAAAAAAAATACTAAACCCTCCCCGACTGAAATTGAAAAAACATCATTGGGTACATTTCGACCGCTCCCAAAATACCCTGTCTTCTGTCCTGAAGTGCATTGGTGTAGGTTTGGGCGGGAGGGAGTTTCCAAAATATTTCTTATACCGGTCATTTTACTTTAAATCCATGAATGGAAGTGAAAAAGTGCACACTTGGGGAAATGAACAAAACCCCAGCCGTGCTCAGCTCACTCACCTGAGTCCAGCCCTGCTGGTCCTGGGGGCGATACTGGACCTCACAATGTTGGTCAGAGCTGCCTTGATCCTCACACTGCACAATCCAGTAGATCTCCAGAGGCTGAGGGCAATGGTGAGTGATTTCAGGGGTGGGTGGCTTTTCTGGTAGAGGAATGGATAGGGAAGAGAGGACAGAGTGGGAGAGTGAAAGAAAGAGAGCAAGAGAGAGAGCAGGAGATAGAGAGAGGGTGGGGGAGATAGAGAGAGGGTGGGGGAGATAGAGAGAGGGTGGGGGAGATAGAGAGAGGGTGGGGGAGGGTGGGGGAGATAGAGAGAGGGTGGGGGGAGAGAAAGAGCACAAAAGAGAGTCAGTAAGACAGCTGGAGAGAGACAGAAACTGAAAGTGTCATGTCTGTCCCTCTGAATAAATAGGGAATGTACAGAGAAGAGTCATCCCTGACTGACTCACTGATATCTCCAGTGTTGAAGGCAGCCATTGTAGACGTGGCAGAGCCATGCTGGTTCGCAGCTTTGACCAACACAGTCAGGTCACTATAACTGGTGTAAAGTTCACGAGGGATCACACCACTCACATTGGTGCCCTCCACCACGCTGCTAATGCTGAAAAGGAAGTTGCAGGACACATAAATACACACCACTCAAACACCACATCTGACAGCACTGTGCAGACATACAGTCTTACAACACAGACCTAGCTCCAACACACCGAGCATGCCAGAGGGCTGCGGGTAGGGCTGTGACAGTCATGGAATTTTGGATGACGGTTATTGGCCAGTTAAATGACTGAGGTCACCGTAACAACTGTTCACATAGCAAAAGACACACATTTTGTACTCTCCGCTGCTCCTGACTGCAGGCGCTGCCATAGAAATATAATGAATAAAACGGGCGTCCCCATCAAGTCAATGATGACATAATGGGTGGACTGGCGGACATTGTGAGTGTAAAGCTAGGGGTGTGTTCGTAAATTCACTCTGGAGAGCAAGAGAGCGCGCCCTGGGCGTTTGTAAATTCAAAGTGTTGTCAGATTGTCAGTTCGTAAATTCAGAGCATTTCGCTCTCCAAGCATTCCGAGCACACACTGGACGCTCTGGCGGAGGAGTTGGTGATCCGAGCCTTCTGGCCTCACAATGGCAGTCAAGCACCCAAGCTAACTGGATAAAGTTAGCTAGCTTGCGAGCTACTTCCAGACAAAAATGAGAGAACACCTCACTGACCATTTTTTCCATGTTATCCAAAGCATTGGTGACTGTAACTGTGCTGCTGGCAACACTTTAATCACGCTTAATTACACCGGCAATATTCAATGCTGTAGGGCGTTCGTAAATTGGTCAGTTATTCTGCGCTCTAGGCACACTGAGATGAGAGCGCTCTGAAAACGGAGAAGATGGCCAGAGCAAATGTACGAATTTAACATGTGTAAATATTTGTATGAACATAACAAGATTCAACAACTGAGACTTAAACTGAACAAGTTCCACAGACATGTGACTAACAGAAATGGAATATGTGTCCCTGAACAAAGGGGGGGGTCAAAATCAAAAGTAACAGTCAGTATCTGGTGTGGTCACCAGCTGCATTGAGTACTGCAGTGCATCTCCTCCTCATGGACTGTTCTTGCTGTGAGATGTTACCCCACTCTCCCACCAAGGAACCTGCAAGTTCCCATACATTTCTGGGGGGAATGGCCCTAGCCCTCACCCTCCGATCCAACAGGTCCCAGGCGTGCTCAATGGGATTGAGATCCAGGCTCTTCGCTGGCCATGGCAGAACACTGACATTCCTGTCTCGCAGGAAATCACGCACAGAACGATCAGTATGGCTGGTGGCATTGTCATGCTGGAGGGTCATGTCAGGATGCAGGAAGGGTACCACATGAGGGAGGAGGATGTCTTCCCTGTAACGCACAGCGTTGAGATTGCCTGCAATGACAACAAGCTCAGTACGAGGATGCTGTGACACACCGTCCCAGGTTTTATTGTCCAAAGCTGAAGGGTTATCCAGATCGGTTTATGTCTCGTTATCACTTGACTTACCCCCTAAAATTGTAAAGGACTTAGATAAGATTCTTTATAATTTTTGGGGGAGGAACAAGCCTCACTATCTACGGAAATATATTCTCACTAATACCCAAGAACAAGGAGGTCTTGAGGTTTTAGATTTCAATACTCTAAATTATACTTTAAAAATAAATTGGATCCTGAAGTATGTTTAGAACCAGAACAGTATTTGGAATGTCTTCCCTAAGTATTTATTTGACTCTGTTGGTGGTTTAGAATTTTTTGATTCGATGTAATTTTGATGTTGATAAAATCCCAGTAAAGTTGGCCAAATTCCATGAGCAGGGAATTTTAGCTTGGATGTTAGCGCATAAACACAAACACATACTTTATATGGAACAACAAAGTTATACGATTTAAAAATACGTCTCTTTTTTCGTAACTGGTTTGAGAATAAAATTATTTTGGTTGGTCAGTTACTGAATGAGGATGAATATCTACTCTCATATGGGGAATTTCTTGATAAGTTTAAAATTCCAATAACCCCAAAAGAATATGCAATTGTTTTTGATGTGATTCCAAGGAGGGTTGTATCTCTTTGAAATTCCTCTGGTTGATGTAACATAGATTTACATGAAAATATATGCATTGGCAATATTAACATCAAAGATAAATGTAGTAATAAACAGATTAGGAATATTGTTTGTGATACTACAATTCCCCCAGCAAGATTATTTTGGTCAAATATCTATGGTGATATACATCGGGGGAAAGCATGGAAAATTGGTAACAAATATTGTATCAGCAACAAAGTAAAGAAAGTTTCATTTAAAATGTTATATAGAATTTATCCTGTGAAACATGTTTTGGAAAGATTCAAGCTAAATATTGACTTTAACTGTGATTTCTGTGGAATGGAGAAAGAGACCATTTTGCATTTGTTTTTTGCCTGTATTTATAGTATAATTTTTTGGATTGACATAAAGAATTTTGTTACAAAAAAAAATAGGAAAGGTTGTACTATTTAATGGTTTTGATACAATGATTTATTTCAGAAATTGTGACATAGATAAAGATGTAGTATATTTAATTCAACTGCTAATAATAGTAGGCACATTTCATATTCACAAATGCAAATGGTCTAATTCAAAACCAAACCTTTTTCACTTTATAAATGAATTGAAACAATATGGCACGACTTTAACTAAAAGGAAAAACAAAAAGGCAAATAAAACTTGTTGTATTATTAATGAATATGATTTGTGTCACGCCCTGACCTTAGTATTCTTTGTTTTCTTTATTATTTTGGTTAGGTCAGGGTGTGACATGGGTGATGTATGTGTTTTTGTTCCTGTGTAGGGGTTTGGGGATTTTTTTGGGGGGGGGGGCACACGAGGAGATTGGCTGAGTCAGGTCGGAGACCTAAGCCAACTCCTAGTGCTTACCGTGGGGAGCGTGTTACTGGTCTGGCACCGTGAAACTGAAAACGCAAACCACTGCTTTTAATCAGGGCAAGGTGACCGGAAACATGACCGAATACAAACAGTGCAGCTATTCCCTCCGCAAGGCTATCAAACAAGCTAAGCGCCAGTACAGAGACAAAGTAGAATCTCAATTCAACGGCTCAGACACAAGAGGTATGTGGCAGGGTCTACAGTCAATCACGGATAACAAAAAGAAAACCAGCCCAGTCACGGACCAGGATGCCTTGATCCCAGGCAGACTAAATAACTTTTTTTGCCCGCTTTGAGGACAATACAGTGCCACTGACACGGCCTGCAACGAAAACATGCGGCCTCTCCTTCACTGCAGCCGAGGTGAGAAAAACATTTAAACGTGTTAACCCTCGCAAGGCTGCAGGCCCAGACGGCATCCCCAGCCGCGCCCTCAGAGCGCGGCGGGTGTGTTTAAGGACATATTCAATCAGTCCCTATCCCAGTCTGCTGTTCCCACATGCTTCAAGAGGGCCACCATTGTTCCTGTTCCCAAGAAAGCTAAGGTAACTGAGCTAAACGACTACCTGTAACTGAGTAGCACTCACTTCCGTCATCATGAAGTGCTTTGAGAGACTAGTCAAGGACCATATCATCTCCACCCTACCTGACACCCTAGACCAACTCCAATTTGCTTACCGCCCAAATAGGTCCACAGACGATGCAATCTCAACCACACCATCTGGACAAGAGGAATACCTATGTGAGAATGCTGTTCATCGACTACAGCTCAGCATTTAACACCATAGTACCCTCCAAACTCGTCATCAAGCTCGAGACCCTGGGTCTCGACCCCGCCCTGTGCAACTGGGTACTGGACTTCCTGACGGGCCACCCCCAGGTGGTGAGGGTAGGTAACAACATCTCCACTCCACTGATCCTCAACACTGGGGCCCCACAAGGGTGCGTTCTGAGCCCTCTCCTGTACTCCCTGTTCATCCACGACTGCATGGCCACTCACGCCTCCAACTCAATCATCAAGTTTGCGGACGACACAACAGTGGTAGGCTTGATTACCAACAACGACGAGACGGCCTACAGGGAGGAGGTGAGGGCCCTCAGAGTGTGGTGTCAGGAAAATAACCTCACACTCAACGTCAACAAAACTAAGGAGATGATTGTGGACTTCAGGAAACAGCAGAGGGAACACCCCCCTATCCACATCGATGGAACAGTAGTGGAGAGGGTAGTAAGTTTTAAGTTCCTCGGCGTACACATCACAGACAAACTGAATTGGTCCACCCACACAGACAGCATCGTGAAGAAGGCGCAGCAGCGCCTCTTCAACCTCAGGAGGCTGAAGAAATTCGGCTTGTCACCAAAAGCACTCACAAACTTCTACAGATGCACAATCGAGAGCATCCTGTCGGGCTGTATCACCGCCTGGTACGGCAACTGCTCCGCCCACAACCGTAAGGCTCTCCAGAGGGTAGTGAGGTCTGCCCAACGCATCACCGGGGGCAAACTATCTGCCCTCCAGGACACCTACACCACCCGATGTCACAGGAAGGCCATAAAGATCATCAAGGACAACAACCACCCGAGCCACTGCCTGTTCACCCCGCTATCATCCAGAAGGCGAGGTCAGTACAGGTGCATCAAAGCAGGGACCGAGAGACTGAAAAACAGCTTCTATCTCAAGGCCATCAGACTGTTAAACAGCCACCACTAACATTGAGTGGCTGCTGCCAACACACTGACTCAACTCTGGCCACTTTAATAATAGGAATTGATGGGAATTGATGTAAAATATATCACTAGCCACTTTAAACAATGCTACTTAATATAATGTTTACATACCCTACATTATTTATCTCATATGTATACGTATATACTGTACTCTATATCATCTACTGCATCTTTATGTAATACATGTATCACTAGCCACTTTATACTATACTATGCCACTTTGTTTACATACTCATCTCATATGTATATACTGTACTCGATACCATCTACTGCATCTTACCTATGCCGCTCTGTACCATCACTCATTCATATATCTTTATGTACATATTCTTTATCCCTTTACACTTGTGTGTATAAGGTAGTAGTTTTGGAATTGTTAGCTAGATTACTTGTTGGTTATTACTGCATTGTCGGAACTAGAAGCACAAGCATTTCGCTACACTCGCATTAACATCTGCTAACCATGTGGATGTGACAAATAAAATTTGATTTGAGATTTGATTTGATTTGTGTTATGCGTTGGAATGCACGGTGTCTCCAGTGCGCATTTCTAGCCCGGTGCGCTCTATTCCAGCTCCTCGCATTTGCTAGAATGGGCATCCAGCCAGGAAGGAGGGTGCCGGCTCAGCGCTCCTGGTCTCCAGTATACCTCCATGGACCAGGATATCCTGCGTCGGCTTTACGTACTGTGAGTCTGCACAGCCCTGTGCGTCCTGTGCCAGCGCGCTGCATTTGCAGGGCAAGCATAAACATCCAGCCAGGACGGGTTGTGTCAGCTCTACACTCCAGACCTCCAGTACGCCTCCACAGCCCAGTACTTCCTGTGCCTGCTCCCCGCACTTGCCCTGAGGTGCGTATCCCCAGCCCAGTACCACCAGTGCCAACACCACGCACCAGGCTTCCTGTGCGTCTCCAGAGCCCTGTACGCCCTGTTCCTCCTCCCCGCACTTGCCACGAGGTGCGTGTCTCCAGCCCGGTACCACCAGTGCCGGCACCATGCACCAGGCCTATAGTGTGCCTCGACAGTCCAGTACGACCTGTTCCTCCTCCCTGCACTCGCTATGAGGTGCGTGTCCCCAGCCCGCTACCACCAGTGCTGGCACCACGCACCAGGCCGACAGTGCGCCTCGCCAGTCCAGAGCGTCCGGCAACAGTACCCAGTCCAGAGCGTCCGGCGACAGTACCCAGTCCAGAGCGTCCGGCGACAGTACCCAGTCCAGAGCGTCCGGCAACAGCACCCAGTCCAGAGCCTCCGGCAACAGTACCCAGTCCAGAGCTTCCGGCAACAGTACCCAGTCCAGAGCGTCCGGCAACAGTACCCAGGCCAGAGCCTCCGGCAACAGTACCCAGTCCAGAGCGTTCGGCGACAGTACCCAGTCCAGAGCGTCCGGCAACAGCACCCAGTCCAGAGCCTCCGGCAACAGTACCCAGTCCAGAGCTTCCGGCAACAGTACCCAGTCCAGAGCGTCCGGCGACAGTACCCAGTCCAGAGCGTCCGGCAACAGTACCCAGTCCAGAGCGTCCGGCAACAGTACCCAGTCCAGAGCCTCCGGCAACAGTACCCAGTCCAGAGCGTCCGGCGACAGTACCCAGTCCAGAGCGTCCGGCAACAGTACCCAGTCCAGAGCGTCCGGCGACAGTACCCAGTCCAGAGCGTCCGGCGACAGTACCCAGTCCAGAGCGTCCGGCGACAGGGCCGCAGACCGGAACCTCCTATGACGGGCCGCAGACCGGAACCTCCTACGACGGGCCGCAGTCCGGAACTTACCACGACGGGCCACAGTCCGCAACCGCCAGAGTCTCCCTCCAGTCCGGATCCGCCAGAGTCTCCCTCCAGTCCGGATCCGCCAGAGTCTCCCTCCAGTCCGGATCCGCCATAGTCTCCCTCCAGTCCGGATCCGCCAGAGTCTCCCTCCAGTCCGGATCAGCCAGAATCTCCCTCCAATCCAGAGGCACCACTCACTCCAGACTCGACCATCAGTCCAGTGGCGTCCTATAGTCCGTGGTCGGCGGTGAGGGTTCCCGCTCCAGAGATATTAAGTAAGTGTGACGAGTCATAAGTGGAGCGGGGTCCACGTCCCGAGCCAGAACTGCCACCTCGGAGTTATGCCCACCCAGACCCTCCCATATAGGCTTAGGTGTGCGGCCGGGAGTTCGTTTTGTTGTTTTGTAAGTTTGTTTAAGTGTTCTTCGTCTTCCTTAAAGAAGATGTATTCAAATGACGCAGCGCCTTGGTCTCCTCCATTCAACGAATGTGACAATTTGTTTGTTTAGGATTCCTGGAAATGTAAATAGATTTGTATGTATGCTTGTTTGCATGTGACTATCCCTCTTTTGTTTGTTGATATTTGTTAATAAAACAAAAAATATATATATATATTTATTTTTAAACGCGGTCGTCTCGCGTCGAACTGCGCATGTGCAAGCCATCAAATCAAAGGCACTCCTTCAATATGAAGTCGTTTTTGACAAAAATTAAAAAGTGTCAGTTTGCCACCTTCACGAGGTTTGCGTAATAACAAGTTCAACTACTTAAAGCTACAATATGTCATTTTTTGGCAACCGGATCAAATTGACATAGAATTTAGTGTTATAGATCTGTCATTCTCATCTAAAGAAAGTTTAAGAAAAAGTACATATGTTCTATGTGCGCTATTTCTTTGCTTCCCGGTCTTAAGTTTCATTTTTGAGTCTTTTACTTTCGGTTTTGTACACAAGCTTCAAACAGCTGAAAATACCATATTGTTGGTTGTGGAAAATATATTAGATATTAGATATTAGGTACAATGATTCTCCACACTATAATTGCTTGTTTTGTCACAAACTGAAATTAGGCGAGCTATTAGAATTTTAGCAAACATAGTGCATCTTTAAGACATTGGCTCGAATCTAGGTTGTGCCTTTCGATTTCAATAAAATTAACAACTAAAGGAAGAATTTGTCACTTCTCTCATTGACTTCTCAAACCCCACGCCTAGTCTGTTTGGTTTGTTTCTCAAGCGTTTCCGGAAGTTTACGATATTGTGGGTCTGGGTTTAGAAACTCTGTGCTTGTATTTTCTTTTTAACCTAGACTGCTAGACTAGGTAAGAAAATACAAAGATTAAGGCATCGTAATAATTCCATGCAGAAGCATTTGAAAAGAAAAATTCATGGGATCAGCGCCATTGCTAACTAGCAACACTGTGTCACGTTCTGACCATAGTTATTTTGTGTTTTCTTTGTTTTAGTGTTGGTCAGGACGTGAGCTGAGTGGGCATTCTATGTTGTATGTTTAGTTTGTCTATTTCTATGTTTGGCCTGATATGGTTCTCAATCAGAGGCAGGTGTTAGTCATTGTCTCTGATTGGGAACCATATTTAGGTAGCCTGTTTTGTGTTGGGTTTTGTGGGTTCTGCAAGGAGCCGCCAGTCTGCAAGGAGCCGCCAGAGCTGCCAGTCTGCAAGGAGCCGCCTGAGCCGCCAGTCTGCAGGGAGCCGCCTGAGCCGCCAGTCTGCAAGGAGCCGCCAGAGCCGCCAGTCTGCAAGAGCCGCCAGGAGCCGCCAGTCAGCCAGGATCCGCCAGAGCCGCCAGTCAGCCAAGAGCCGCCAGAGCCGCCAGTCAGCCAGGAGCCGCCAGAGCCGCCAGTCTGCAAGAGCCGCCTGAGCCGCCAGTCTGCAAGGAGCCGCCAGAGCCGCCAGTCTGCAAGAGCCGCCAGGAGCCGCCAGTCAGCCAGGATCCGCCAGAGCCGCCATTCAGCCAGGATCCGCCAGAGCCGCCAGTCAGCCAGGATCCGCCAGTCAGCCAGGATCCGCCAGAGCCGCCATTCAGCCAGGATCCGCCAGAGCCGCCATTCAGCCAGGATCTGTCAGAGCCGTCAGTCAGCCAGGAGCTGCCAGAGCTATCTCTCAGTCCTGAGCTATCTCTCAGTCCTGAGCTACCCCTCAGTCTGGAGCTACCCCTCGGTCCGGAGCTACCCCTCGGTCCTGAGGTGCCCCTCGGTCCTGAGCTGTCCCTCAGTCCTGAGCTACCTCTCAGTCCGGAGCTGCCCCTTGTTTAGTCCAGTGGGGCCCTTTAGTAGGGTTGCCAGTCCAAGGTCGGTGGCGAGGGTCGCCGTTCTAGACTATGGTGGAGTGGGGTCCACGTCCTGCGCCAGAGCCGCCACCGCGGACAGATGCCCACCCAGACCCTCCCCTATAGGTTCAGGTTTTGCAGCCGGAGTCCGCACCTTGGGGGGGGGGGGGGGGGGGGGGGGGGTACTGTCACGTTCTGACCATAGTTCTTTTGTGTTTTCTTTGTTTTAGTGTTGGTCAGGACGTGAGCTGAGTGGGCATTCTATGTTGTATGTCTAGTTTGTCTATTTCTTTTTTGGCCCGATATGGTTCTCAATCAGAGGCAGGTGTTAGTCTTTGTCTCTGATTGGGAACCATATTTAGGTAGCCTGTTTTATGTTAGGTTTTGTGGGTGGTTGTCTTCTGTCTTTGTGTTTATGCACCAGATAGGACTGTTTTGGTTTTTTCACATTTGTTATTTTGTAGTGTTCACGTTTATTGTCCTTATTAAACATGTTGAACACTAACCACGCTGCATTTTGGTCCTCCTCTCCTTCAACGGAAGAAAACCGTTACACACTGGTTCCATGAATTGCAAAGAGTTATGGTAAATTAGTACACTGTTGTCCTAACCTTGAAATCTTCAACCTATATGTTGGCTAGATGGTTGTAGTATGTTTTTCTTGCATTAGCATAAAATGCTTATTTTTTCACCAGCCTTATGATATGCTTCAGACCGGTTGCCTTCTGCCTAGGCACCGAAGCTACACTACTTGAGTTGGTCCCATGGTTGATTCAGAGCGGTACAACTTTCGCATTATTGTGACGTTATCCTTCCCATCTTCAACCTAGGAGCAAAGCAGGAAGCAGGACGCGTACCTATCAGTATGTGCTGTGATTTGTTGATTAAACTCAACTGACATTCCAATGTATGAGCCACATCAGTTAAAATCATTAGAATAAAAATGTTACATTACCATGGAAATTATTGCATCACAACAGAAGGCAGCCATTGCGAGAGTACCCATGAGTTTCCCAGTCAAATTGCCAGGGTTAGTGGTTCCAAGCCTGTTTTATTCATTCCACAGTATTTATGTGTGTGCTGCTGCTGCAGGGAGAAAGGTTTTGCCAAGGCAACCGAAGACTTGTTTGCTACAACACCTTGCTTGTTTCAGCAAAGAACAATGACGTTTCATGCTGTCAACCACAAGAATGCCCAGCCGTCCCATCTTCAGTCAGTTGTTTGTTCCACAACATGGTTATGACAGTTAACTGTTGATTACACGGTTATACAGTAATTATGCCAGCCCTAGTTGCAGCTTAGCATTGTGAATGCACATTACCCCACCACAGCAGAAAATAAAGCAAAATTCCCACTTCCCACTTGGTTATGAACGCAGCATAAGAGTCTGCCTCTTATGCTTCATTTGTAACCAAGTGGAAAGTGGGAATTTACCACCATAGGGTTAGATATAGGAATCTTGATGCATTAAACCAGTTTTTGGCATGGACATTGCCAATGAGGGCTTAGAAAAGTAATGACACGTGATAATAAAAGTGATAATAAATACAAAATGAGTAACAACAACTTGGCTATATACACGGGGTACCAGTACTGGGTCGAGCGCTCACAGATGCCATAATGGGACATATATAAAGATAATATCTCTATCATTCTCTGTATTCGCTTGCTTGAATGCTTTATCTGAGATTGATACGTATTTCTGTCCGTGGCCTCTTTGTCAAATAAAGGCACATAAGCCGGGCCCTGGCACGGGCAGAACCATTGAGCCATCTCCAGTTTGAATAAGTCAATTTTCTTCTTCTACTACTTTTATGAGTTGGCAAACAAACTGAAAGGGTGCATACTGCCACCTAGAGTGTGTTGTTTTAACAGGTATAAAGCCAAGGATGGTGATTTACTACCACCTACAGTTATGGAATGTTTACTCATGAGTATAATTCATTGGCTGATCCCTCCTGATGACCCGGATGGAATCATGTGATCCTTCCTTCACCCATAGGAAGTCCCACCCAGTTGACTACTTTAAAAGGGTGAATCCTTTGATGACAATGTCCATGCCAAATGGGTTTTATCCATATAGAGTGCTCTTTCTAACATTTTGGTGGTAAATTCCCACTTCCTGCTTGGTTACAAACGCAGCATTAACCCATCGGTTTCTAAACACCACGAGTCACCGCGGGTTTCCAAACACAGCGAATAAAAAGCTATTCTTGCATCTGTGTAGGAACAGTATATGATAGTTATGATAGCCTATGTCTGGGTCATTTGTGAAGATGATTATAGATGTCCTGTATATACTGTATTAAGATGGGATGTATACAGGCTATAGTAGACATGTCTTTACCCCTCTGTAGAATTCCAGTGCAGGCTGTAGGAGGTGGGGATCTGTGGGTTCTGTCCTGGATCCCAGAAACAGTGGATATCTGCCTGTCGTCCCTCCGTATAGGGGATGTGACACTGGGGAGCGGAGGGAGGAGATGGAGGGCCTGCAGAGAGTGAGGGAGACAAAGTAGAAGTGAATTTCAAGTGATAGAGAAAAAGAGACAGGCAAAAAGAGACAAATCCAATCAAAGTTTATTTGTCATGTACACAGTTTTGCAGATGTTATCACAGATGCAGCAAAATTCTTAAGTTTCTATCTCCAACAATGCAACAATATCTAGCAGTACAATAATAATACACACATAATCCAAAAGCTAAAAAATGTAGACATATCAGAACGAGCAATGTCAGAGTCCGGAGTATAAATAATATATATATGAATGTGATGGTGTGAATAGACAGTATGTACAGTATGTAAATAGAAAAGGTCTGTACAGCAGTAGTTTTGTATTTTTTTTTTATTTCACCTTTATTTAACCAGGTAGGCCAGTTGAGAACACCTTTATTTAACCAGGTAGGCCAGTTGAGAACAAGTTCTCATTTACAACTGCGACCTGGCCAAGATAAAGTAAAGCAGTCCGACACAAACACAGAGTTATACATGGAATAAACAAACATACAGTCAATAACACAATAGAGAAAAAAGTCTATATACAGTGTGTGCAAATGAGGTAAGATAAGGGAGGTAAGGCAATAAATAGGCCATAGTGGCGAAATAATTACAATTTAGCAATTAAACACTGGAGTGATAGATGTGCAGAATATGAATCTGTAAGTGGGGTGCAAAGGAGCAAAAAAATAAATAACAGTATGGGGATGAGGTAGTTAGGTAGGATGGGCTATTTACAGATGGGTTATGTACAGGTGCAGTGATCTGTGAGCTGCTCTGACAGCTGCTGCTTAAAGTTAGTGAGGGAGATATATGCCATTCAGTGATTTTTGCAATTCATTCCAGTCATTGTCAGTAGAGAACTGGAAGGAATAGTTATATAGGATGAGCCATGACTAGAATACAGTATATAAATATAAAGTGGGTAAACATTATTACAGTGGCCTCCCGAGTGTCGCAGCGGTCTAAGGCACTGCCGTGCTTGAGGCGTCATAAACAGATCCAGGTTCGATCCCGTGCTGTGTCGCAGCTGGCCGTGACGGTGAACAATTGCTCCAGCGTCGTCCGGGTTAGGGGAGGGTTTGGCCGGCCGAGATGCCATTGTCCAATCGCGCTCTAGAGACTCCTGTGGTGGGCCGGGCGCATGCACGCTGACACGGTCGCCTGTTGTACTGTGTTTCCTCTGACACATTGGTGCGGCTGGCTTCCAGGATAATAGAGCAGTGTGTCAAGAAGCAGTGTGGCTTGGCAGGTTTGTGTTTCAGAGGACGCATGGCTCTCGACCTTCGCCTCTCCCGAGTCCGTACGGACGTTGCAGCGATGGGACAAGACTGTAACTACCAACTGGGGAGAAAAAGGGGTAATTTAAAAAAAATAATAATAACATTATTAAAGTGGCCAGTGTTCAATGACTCTATGTACATAGGGCAGCAGTTTCTAAGGTGCAGGGTAGAGTACCAGGTGGTAGCCGGCTAGTGACAGTGTCTAAGGTTTAGGGCAGGGAACTGGGAGGAGGCCGGCTAGTGATGACTGTTTAACAGTTCGAGATGGCCTGGAGAAGCTGTTAATCAGTCTCTCGGTCCAGGCTTTGATGTGCCTGTACTGTCTCCGCCTTCTAAATGGTAGAGAGGTGAACAGGCCATGTTTCGGTGACTGAGGTCCTTGATGAGCTTCTTAGCCTTCCTGTGACACCGGTGCTATAGATGTCCTGGAGGGCATGATGTGTTGATGTGATGTGTTGGGCTAACTGCACCACCCTCTGGAGAGCACTGCGGTTGAGGGTGGTGCAGTTGCCGTACCAGGCGGTGATACAGAACACTTAGGTGGTGCATCTGCAGAAGTTTGTGAGGGTCTTAGGGGCCAAGCTGAATTTCTTCAGCCTCCTGAGGTTGAAGAGGCGTTGTTGACCATTTCAGGTCCTAAATGATTTGCACGCTGGGGAACTTGAAGCTTTTGATCCTCTCCACTGCAACCCTGTCAATGTGGATGGGGGCGTGCTCTCTCCGCTATCCTTTGTTTTGTTGACATTGAGGGAGAGGTTATTTTCCTGGCACCACTCCACCAGGGCCCTCACCTCCTCCCTGTAGGCTGTCTCGTCGTTGTTGGTAATCAGGCCTACCACTGTTGTGGTGTCTGCAAACTTGATGATTGAGTTGGAGACATGCGTGGTGGTTTCACATAAACAGATAGTGAGAGAGAAAGAGAGAAATAAAATCCAGATGACATTCACCTTTAAAGGAACTGTGCCAGTTTAGCGTTCCTTCTGTTGTTATTGGCATCCTCTTTACCCTAGACCCCCCCTCACACACACACAACGTTGAAACCACAAGCACACAATGAGAGCGTTTCAAGGAACATGAAGCCCAAACAGGAAATGATAACAAGACAGAGATCTTGCGAGGTGGTGACACCCTTCCTCTCGCAGAGTTCCTCTCCTCTTCTAGTATCAGTATGAAACATAAAATCATAACCACACACCAAGGGTTGTGTTCATTAGGCAGCAAACAGACGAAAAACGTCTGAAACAGGGAGGAACTACCTGGACTTGTCCAATAAGAAACACTCATAAACGTTTTCCATTTCAAAAAGTTTACCATTGCCTACTATAATGAACACAACACAAGGTCCATAGCATATGTGATATGACTAACAGGGTGGTGATTAGGAACCATTTACCTCTTGGTCCCCTACGCATTAATTAAGACTGATACTGATATGATCTCTATGGAAGGTTGTGTTGAATAAAATTAAGGAAATGGGGATGCATAAAGTCTAGCAGATGTTATAGCGGGTGCAGAGAAATGCTTGTGTTACATTGCATGTCAGAGCAAAAACCAAGCCATAAGGTTAAGGAATTGTCCTTAGAGCTCCGACTGTGTCGAAGCACAGATCTGGGGAAGGGTACCAACACATTTCTGCAGCATTGAAGGTCCCCAAGAACACAGTGGCCTCCATCATTCTTAAATGGAAGAAGTTTGGAACCACCAAGACACTTCCTAGAGCTGGCAGCCCGGCCAAACTGAGCAATCAGGGGAGAAGGGCCTTGGTCAGGGAGGTGACCAAGAATCCGATGGTCACTCTGACAGAGCTCCAGAGTTCTTCTGTGAAGATGGGAGAAACTTCCAGGAGGACAACCGTCTCTGCAGCACTCCACCAATCAGGCCTTTATGGTAGAGTGGCCAGACGGAAGTCACTCCTCAGTAAAAGGCACATGACAGCTCTCTTGGAGTTTGCCAAAAGGAATACTTTCCAAATGCACTGTAAATACACAGTATGTTTAAACAGTACAACAAAAATGCAATGTACAGTAGTAGATATATTAAAATGAGATATGTGAAGAATACAGTACATGAATACACAGTGTGAAAAACAGTATAAAAGATACGGGCCAGTGTTTAATAATAAGAATGAACTAATAACATAGACAGACAATCAGATCAAACATATAGATCAGCATTACGGTTTAGTCCATCTGAATTATTTGAAGAAACCCCAGAGCTGATCAGTGAATGGTGGATCTGAGGGTGTGTTAAATAGAGATTATAAATAGTCACAAGGAGAATTTCCTGGTCACATGACTTTACCAGGAAAAAGATCTGGGATCAGTCCAGTGTGAAGGACTCACCTGGTTGAGGTAAGCAGGTGTGTAGTAGGAGCAGCAGGATCAGCAGGAGGCATGGGACTCTGGGCCATGCCATTACTCACACCACTATCCTATAAGCACCTATGGAAAACACACACACACCAAATGAGTGGTGAATGGCAGGTGTATGAATGTTTCAGAATTCTCACACGCACAGATGCGGACACACACGCACAGACAAAACTTTTACACACACACACACACACACACATCCGTAAAGGTCCAATGCAGCCAGATTTAATATCAAAATCAAATAATTTCTGGGTAACAAATAAAAAGTACCATACTGTGATTGTTTTCAATTAAAACGATCAACAACAGCAGCATAGCTTCTTAGCAAAGAGCGATTTACAAAGCAAGAATTTTGCTAGGACTGTCTGGGAGTGATCTGAGTAGGGAATGGAAAACTGAAAACTAGCTTTTATTGGCAGAGAGGTTTGAAACTCTCTTTCTTATTGGTCTATTAACTCATTTAACGCCAGGTAATGTCACCAGGCAGGCCAAATCTCCATCCCACCAAAACAGACTGAAATGTCAGGTGGCCTTTTCAAACAGCTAAAATGGCACTAAAATGGCATTATCATAATTTTCCCAATTTCACAGTATTATTCCAACCTCATAGTGTGGAAATATACTTAAAACACAGGAGCATAACTGCACTGGGCCTTTAGTCCTTAATTGAAACAATAACAAAGTGGTCAACCGCCTCTGTTTTGGTAAAAAGATGAGGGATGGGCCTGGAGAAATGTAACCACTCTCAAATTCATAGACAGTGCTATGGATGCAAGGACTGACCATGCATGATATCAACATTACAGTTTTAACCATGCTTTGAGGCTAGACAGGGTTTGTTTACATGTACATTGTTTACAAACATTGGAGTAAAACAAGACTGATCTTTGGTGATAGGTGTTGTTCACACAGTAACTTGCAAACCTTTTCAGTGTTACAGCCAATGATTTATATATACACTAGATGACTGCTAGGGGGCGATATGTTGAAGCCAATGTGCCTCCAGCTTGGCACTCCCTCCTTTACTGTTGTAAAAAATACTTTGGAAGCCATAAAAATGTATGTATTAATGTCAACATTCGTTTTTGCCACATGTATTCTATTATAGACTCCTTAGCTGACAAGGGAAAAATCTGTTGTTCTGCCCCTAAACAAGGCAGTTAACCTACTGTTCCCCGGTAGGCCGTCATTGAAAATAGGAATTTGTTGTTAACTGACTTGCCTAGTAAAATAATACATACTTTAAAATGATATTATGTGTGCTTAACATAAACATTTGAAATATATACAAATGTTTTCCTTAAAGTACAATTTTTAGATTACTAATGTTACTGACCCACTACAACAACAAAAATTACACAAATTACATGTAATTTCGTCCTTGAAACATTTAATGGAAATACTGTAGAATTTCATTCATTCCTATTGATTGATGTTCCTACCATTGAGTGGCTTCACTCAGTGGCCAATACGTAACAATCAGCAATCCAGGGTTTATTATATACATCATTGGTAACGTATCTGTCACTGTCTTCGCCACTGACATATCTGCCACTCTGTGTATTGTGTAGCCTACATACATGTTTTTAAGCCAAAAGCACAGGATGATAAAAGCATCTGGTTTCTATTAACCATTGTTGTCATGTTATGATGCAAATTAACTTGCCATAGCCATAAGAATAGAGATGAGAGTGAACATTCAAAGTCTTGTATCATTTAAAGTCTAAAAATGTTATACTGGTAGGCCTAATGATCTATAAGATTTCGGCAAACTGTAAGTTAAGTTGAAAAATAAGTGGTTCGAAAAATAAGAGCTATTACCTAGTCGTGAAGAAAGACTTCAAAATAACGGAACTTCCATCTTTCGCCAGCATTCTATTGTACATTGAATAAATGTTTGCGATGTTTACGTGCGCAGAAGTATGGGAGCTTTTCGAGACACACTGACCGTATTTCATTCCAAAGCGATGCTTCCTCCTTTGCCTCCTCGCTCACTCCCTTTCACCGAAATGATCAGGCTGAATAGGTGAAAGCAATACGGCAGAAACTAGATTGGATGTGTGTGGAGACCTAACTATTTCTCACACATCCAACTTGTCTATGATCCGCAAAGCGGAGTGTAATGAGCCCGGAAGAGGTATGGACACATTTCTAAAAAGCTCTGTGATCTGTCTATGTCCCGCCTACTATGACCCGCCTAAATTGCCTTTGGCAGGGATCCTCTATTGCATCAATTTTAACCCTACATTATAATGGTGTTTTCACATATAGTCAGTCCTCTTTAAAATAACTGATTTCAGTCCTCTTTAAAGTGAACTCTGGGGTAAAAAAAAGCTAAATATCTCAGTTTTCTTTGTTTTCACACTGCGCTTTCCTTTGTATGAGAAACTCTTTTGTCAGTTCACTTCACCTATTTTGTGGCCGAATCCGTTCTGCATTCACATTTCTATGTTTAGAAGGGAACCAATATCTTTTTCCAACATTCACTTAATGCACTGTGGGTTTTTCAAAGTGCAGGCGGAGCCATTCAATCAGAAGGTGTTATCAGACAGCTAGATATATACCTTATACCTACTTACATTTTGGAAGCTAATAGATTGCATTTAGTGAAAAGATGAGAGATAGTAATTGTAATCAGAATTGAATTTTAACATGAAAATAGTATTGGTAACATAATAAATAGTAGAAGAACAACAACAGACTAAATGATGCTGTAATTTATGTAGGCCACTGCCACTTCCAGATTGGATCCGTTTTGTTCAGTTCCCTTATGGGCTCTTTTGAGGGGTCAATTGTGTGTTATTCCTGTGGGATTGTTCTCCATTTGAATAAGTCATTTTATTCAAAACGCAATATTTTTGTGCAGTAGATTTAAAAGTTCCTTTACACATGTCATAGGCCAACTCCATTATGTCCTATGGCTCTATGTTTTCCTATGTCATGATTCTGGCATTGGCCGTATCTGTGGCTGGTGGGAAAACATACCAAGAGTCAGAATGTTAAGCAAATCAAATCTTTATTAAAACCTTTATAACAGGTTCATAATCCAAAATTAAACAGATTTGACAGATTTAAAAATAAAAATAAGGGCCATGTGAATGACGACAGTGAGACAAAAAGTAGGAAGGATCCAAAAACAGCAATGGAGAAAGTGGTCTGGAAACCACATTTCATCACAGGTAGCCAAATTCCACACGTATAGAGACAGAAAGATATCGGTATTCAGTCCCAGTCGGTAATGACATAATAATAAGGAATTCCCCTAGACCACGCCCATAAATTGGGGAAAACCCGCTGAAATTCCGACCAATGGTTCGCAATGGTCCCACGTTGGGAAATAGAGCCTGGGAGAAGAGCCCTGTGGCTTCAGGCTATTCGGTGTGGGAAATGTGGGGACGCGGTGTCCAAGTAGGCTATACGTAGGTATGTGTGTGGAAAACATTTCATCACAGTTAACACATTTAACTTGTTTAGCTCATACTGTCCGTTGGATAGTAGCTGGATAGTCAGTAGCTGGATAGTCAGATTGTTTGTGTTGTTGGTCTTGGCTAGCTTAATGTTCCGGTCAGTAACTCAAGTTGCTGCTAGCATTGTCATGGAAAAGGGCATAATAAGGGAAGCCCTACAATATTACGTTTTTCTAAGTAGTGAGAACGCTATGGAGAAGCAATATTGAAAAGTCATCTTTAGATATGTTGTACTTTTCGTAAATGGAGTTTTGTAATTGACTAAAACAAGCAGACAATAAGAAAATTGCATTTGAAAAAGATAACGTTTTTGCTGTGAGCCAATGTGGAAACCTAGGTAAACACAAGTTGTTTTACAGGCAGGTAGGGTCATGACGTTCAATCTAATACCGACTAGGTTTATATGGAGAATAAGGTTATATTCTCCCTGCACAGTTAACATGATACTTTAACTCGGAAACACTCTGGAGAGCAGTTAGAAAAACCGAGAGAGAGAGATATGAGAAAATACCAGGTATGTGTAGGGCTATGTGTGTGCATGGGAGGATAGAGAATGGGGTGGATTCTCAGCAAAGGGAGCTGATGTCTCCCTTGCTGCAGCCCCACTTGCAGCAGGCGTTGGACAGGCCCACCACCACATCACGGCCCTTTCGGTCTGACATACGGAGAGCCTCCAGTATCTCCTCTGAGATGAGGGAGCGGGCTGGCCTGCTGATGAACACCCCACCCTCCTGGACATGCTGGAAGGGACCCTCTGGGACCTGGGAGTCTGAGTTCCAGCCTTCAGACGAGTCCTCGTCATGGGAGCTGAAAGGGTCCTGAGGGAAGTCTCCTGAAATGCAGTTTATGGTAGGAGTGTTGAAATGTGATATTGACTCTCAGTGCTGCTCAATTTATACATTCAAAAGTCAAAGATTACTGTGTTTCTATTTCAAATAAAATGTTATTTGTAAAGTGCCAAATACAAGTACAAAATAGATAAGTAAAAAAAATGTAATAAAAGTAACAAGTAATTAAAGAGCAGCAGTAAAATAACCCTAGCGAGGCTATATACAGGGGGTACCGGTACAGAGTCAATGTGAGTAGCAGTAGCGTAAAAAGGGGGGGCAATGCAAAAAGTCCGGGTAGCCCTTTGATTAGCTGTTCAGGAGGCTTATGGCTTGGAGGTAGAAGCTGCTTAGAAGCCTTTTGGACCTAGACTTGGTGCTCCGGTACCGACTGACACTCGGTAGCAGAAAGAACAGTCTATGACTAGGGTGGCTGGAGTCTTTGAGACATTTTTGAGCCTTTCTCTGACACCGCCTGGTATAGAGGTCTCGGATGGCAGGAAGTTTGACCCCAGTGATGTACTGTGTCGTACACACTACCCTCTGCAGTGCCTTGTGGTCGGAGGCCGAGCAGTTGCCATACCAGGCAGTGATGCAACCAGTAGGATGCTCTCGATGGGGCAGCTGTAGCACTTTTTGAGGATCTGAGGACCCATGTCAAATACTTTCAGTCTCCTGAGAGGGAATAGGCTTTGTCGTGCCCTCTTCACTACTGTCTTGATGTGTTTGGACCAATGCACAATACATTTAAATGAAAAAAATGTAATCGACTGGGTGGACGTAATCGACTGGGCGGATTTAATACATTCCAATGGACAAAGCCAGTGGTGCAAAAAAAGCCTTTCCCTTTACTCAACAAACCATAAATCACTGATATATTGAATCAGCTGCATTACTGCTTGGCTAGAATCAAAATGTGCACAATTTAGAAACACAATGACCCAATAAAAGGATTGTCTAGCCGGCATGCCTCACCTGCACTCCCAAGTGACCGTCTCCAGCGAGATCCTCCACAGGTGAAGATGACCGCCCGGATGAACTCCCGGCCACATAGCTTCACTCCATACGTGGGGCGCTCCATCCCCTGCACCCCAGCCACTAACAAACACACAGCTAATACCAGTGGTTTCCACATCATGTCCCAGGAGGTAAATGAATGAGTGAGCAAAAAAGGAGGAGAGAGAATAGATTCTTCAATGGTAGACTGGGCTGTTTGGAGCAGGTGTTTTTCTCTGTCTCTCTGTGGTCGCGAGTGTTGTGTGACTTCCCCAATGACCTGGTATTGGTTTATAAAGGGGTCCTCAGCCATACGAGGTAGACATGGAACTTGCACATGCACACCCTCCCAACCAGGACAGTCATAGATAGGAGAGAGAGATAGACCCAGAGACCTTTATGGAGACAAAGCACTGACCAAAGGTGGCATAATTAGCCAATACTGCTCAAACGCGACGATGATGTCAGAGTAGTTTGTAATCTGATTACAGGAAAAAGTCATTTTCTGGATGTCAAACCCACGTTTCATTTGAATCCTCACCTACACCTTTTTTTGTGGTCATCATCATTAATGTGCAGAGCCACGGTGTAGTGGTAACACTCCCTAACACATGTTACACACAAATCCCATCCGGAGACCAGGGTTCAATACCTGTGTCCACCCTTCCCACTGTTTCTCCCTCTGGTCTATTTCCTCACTATCTGAATAAAGTGTCAAAACACCTTAAAAATACATATTTAAACTTGATCAAATCTTCTACAGAGGTACAGTAGGAATGTTGGGTATGATGACACAGTTCAGAAGTGTGATGCCACTGTGTCAAAATGTCAGTATCAAGAACATGTTTTCTCAAACACAAATACCCAGTTTAGTACATACAGTATACTACAAATGTACATATGTGCTACATTTCAGTAGTGGAAGATCCAGCCTACCGACGGAGGAGGAGCTGTGACTGTGGACGACGACGAGGTGCCCGTTGAGGTGTTCCATGGCCTGTCTGTCAGATATCTCTACATCTATGCTCCCTCCTCTCAAGATACTACCTTTCTGAACTGCCTATCATCTAAAGTTGACCATCGCCAACATACTGACAGATCCCTACCTTTGTTTTGTTAAATAGTTTCTGGTTACATTTTGTTTTCAAAGTGACTTTGAGATTCAGCTTGTAATGAAAAGCACAAAATAAAATACATATTTTTATTATTATATAGAACTTACTTTCAAGTAGAACTTAAACTCTTCTCCTATACCACTTCACACCTTTTCAGCGCTGATTCTGTAACCACAGCTGCTCTGATTATTCTCCCATGACTTGCTTCTCCCCTCATATTTCTCCATCTCTCTCTCTCTGAAAAAGAGGGATGAAGTCACAGGTGGGGGGTTCACACAGCAAGGAGTAGGGCAATGAGGCAAAGCGGGTGACATTTTCAAAGGCAGATAACATGGAAGTCATCATCTGAGTCAAACAAAGGCTGGGACCCTATCTGTGTCAACGCATAGGTAAAGGTCTCCCGTTTCAGAATTGACAATGGATTTGTGAATTTGTAATTAATAGGTTGATAACAATGCGAACAACATGGTATTTCAGGGGGACGTTGGAGACTCATTTGCACATTGTCTAGTGGTGAGTGACCAGGTGAGCAGGTTAAGAGAGCGACATTGATGGCGACTGAATGTGTTGCTTTTTGAATAATTTGTTTGTTGCCAGTATGTAGACTGTCTGTATACGTGTGTGTATCGCGGTTTTGTCTCACCAGGGGTGATGGTCAGATTCGTGTTACAACGAGGAATGAGCGTTACACCGAGGCCTGTGCTCTGGAGCAGGATCGATTTGGAGGTGGAGGGTCCGTCATGGTCTGGGGCGGTGTGTCACAGCATCATCGACTGAGCTTGTTGTCATTGCAGGCAATCTCAACGCTGTGCGTTACGGGGAAGACATCCTCCTCCCTCATGTGGTACTCTTCCTGCAGGCTCATCCTGACATGACCCTCCAGCATGACAATGCCACCAGCCATACTGATCGTTCTGTGCGTGATTTCCTGCAAGACAGGAATGTCAGTGTTCTGCCATGGCCAGCGAAGAGCTCGGATCTCAATCCCATTGAGCACGTCTGGGACCTGTTGGATCGGAGGGCTAGGGCCATTCCCCCCAGAAATGTCCGGGAACTTGCAGGTGTCTTGGTTGAAGAGAGGGGTAACATCTCACAGCATGAACTGGCAAATCCGATGCAGTCCATGAGGAGGAAATGCACTGCAGTACTTAATGCAGCTGGTGGCCACACCAGATACTGACTTACTTTTGATTTTGACACCCCCTTTGTTCAGGGACACATATTCCATTTTTGTTAGTCACATGTCTGTGGAACTTGTTCAGTTGATGTCTCAGTTGTTGAATCTTGTTATGTTCATACAAATATTTACACATGTTAAGTTTGCTGAAAATAAACGCAGTTGACAGTGAGAGGACGTTTCTTTTTTTGCTGAGTTTATGTTTGTGTGTGTACAAGACATAACTACTGCAAAACAACCAACAAAAATTGGTCACAGTTCTTGCAGCTATGTTGGTTGCTGGGCCTGTACTTAGTCACTGGTAAGCTTTGAGGTGACTCCTATGGTAAGTACACCTACAGTTCATCCCTTGGCAGTGGTACTGTAGATTGCTTTATCACTGATCCCAACCGAGTCTCGCAGAGCATTCACAGTCAGCCCACTGACACACCTACACCTGTATCAGATCACAGCAAAATCCCAGTCTATTTGAAAAGCTCAATATTCAATCATGAGGCATCAAAGCCAAAGGGACTGCATAATACTAAGACATGCTATCGATGGAAGGAAAGTAGTGTAGAAACCAACCCCAAAAAATTGGGCAACAACAAATTCAATCCCTTTTAGAAAACGTTTCACTGAAATAGTTAAACTTGTTATTACAAAGCCTAAAGTATATTCGACCTTTCAGCAGCCTTATCAAATCTAAAAATGTCAAGCAGACAACCTAAGGAAATGAACAACAATGACAAATGGTTTGATGAAGAATGCAAAAACCTAAGAAAGAAATTAAGAAACCTATCCAACCAAAAACATAGACCCATGTATTTCACTGTTTCCCACGCCAATAAATCCCTTTACATTAAATGTGTGAGAGAGAGCAGGATAGAGAGAACAGAATCCATGTTAAACTACTCATTTTCATTCAGTGTTCATATACAGCGTTGTTGTTTTAGACAACTAAATTCACTGATCACTCATCTGCAATATAATAATTATGTCACTTTCACTTAACCTTATTGCTCTAAAAGAGCTTGCTACACTAGGTCTAGGCCTACACAATAATAAGGTTGCATGCTTGCAGACCAGGTGACATTGAGGTCGCATTGTCTAACTTAATGTTACATTTTATTTCAACATATATGATCAAATAAAACGGCGATCAAACTGAGATACAGTGTTACTACCAAATCACTAGTGGGTTGACATTAGAATAATCAAATTTCTATCCCGGATTTGGGATCCGCCTCCGTTGTTTAATTTCATGTTCAAACTGGACATGGGTTTCTCACAGATGTGAAGAAGTGCTTTGTATCGACAAATGATGTGGTACTACCACTTTAAAACATATTGGGAGTTGTCTGCCAATCAGCGCGAATGAGGGGGAGGGAAGAAAGCGGGTGGGTAGCAACAGTTGCCCCGGTGAGGACGAAGCGCCATAGCCACGGTAGCCCTGGCGACAAGAACCCAGCAACGAGAATCAACAACAACAGCCTGAATCCTTGAAAAAAATAAAAACAAAAATACCGGTGGGAAATTCACTTGGAATCAGAGGTGAAACTCTAAACATATTAGATAGTTTACGTGTGCTTCTAACATTTCAAATGAAACATTATGTTGGATGCTGCTGTTTTTCTTTGCCTGTTTCAGTAGCCATTTATAGCAAACTGGTTGCCAACGTCTCTAGCTAGCTAACTTGCTTGCTGGCTCATCAATAGTGTCTCTTGAAACGCGGTGTCTGAGTACATTATGCCTGACATGACGCTTTAATACCCAGGCCGTTGTTATGGCGATGTCAAATGCACGATATGGGTACAAAATGGCGGGTGTTGTAGATACGCGAGACAAGCTAACGACCGTTAGCTAGCTCTGCTGTTGACATGCAGCTTGCTGACCAGCTCGAAGCTAATGTTAGCTAGCCAGGCTACGTGAAAAACCACAGTGGCATCTGTCAAATAATGTTCAAACTTTACCCATCTTATCAGCTTTAACGCAAAATGTCCTTCTGCCTGGCTGAGACAGAGGTTGACTCGTTAACCAACGTTAGCTAGCTAGTTGCTGCTAGCCAATCTCACTGCGAGCTGATAGTAGTAGCCTGGATAAAACAAATTAAAAAGCTAACTAAAGATGCATTGTAATTTGGTAAATAAGAAGAAATAGCCGGCCAGAGGTTTTAGTTCTCAAGCCAGTACGAGGGCAAGAAAGGTGGCACTGGGAAGTGAAGTCAAGCAAGCAATGTGAAGAGGGGCGTGTCAGTGAGGGGCGCGACTGACTATATTATGCAGATGTCAGTTACAGTGACAAGGACCTTGAAACATGGGGGGGCATTTGCGTTAGTAACTCATTCACTTGGATAGCTAAACTGAATTTTGTCCAGTAATGTATATCTTCGTCTCATTTTGGCAACCGCAAAGGTCATATATAGTTATTTGCTGAGTATTGGCTACTCAATAAAACCCATACTATTGAATAGGCTAAAAAGGGGTGAAATGGTAGTATTCTTGAAAACATTTTGCTTCACATCTGTAAACCTGCTATACTGTTATAAATTCCACAGAGCAGTGTCTCTTCTGTATATGAGAGAGTGCGAGGGAGAGAAGGGTTTGGAGAAATAGACATGTCAAAGCTAGAGGCTGGATATTCTATTCTAAAAGAGTGGCCTAAATTCTGTAGTTCGTCCAGACACCATGTTATTACCCCTTTAATAACCATGTAAATTACAAGTGAACTAAAAGTAAAAACAACACCAATGCTTTACGCAGTGTCAATAGACAAGCAGAATGGAGACTGGCTTCCCCACTTTACTCATGTTGCAGTCCCGTGAAGATCAGTTGGTGTGTTCGATTCCCACGAGGGACCAGTACAAAAAAAGCATTAAAATGAATGCACTCACTACTGTAAGGCGCTCTGGATATGAGTGTCTGCTAAATCACAAAAATGTCAATGTAAAAAGCCTTCTGGCCTGTAGCAGCAGCAGTCACATTAGAGATGACTGATCACATTACAGGTAACGGGACACCAAATGCATGCCTTTCTTTCCCTTCAAGCCTTCTCCTTCCCCACACCTCTTCTCTAGTTGTACCACTAACAGTCTTTGGAGGGGAAATCTCAGTCATAAGTGAATTGACTCATTAGGCCCAGACAGAATATGTGTAAAGAAGCAGAAGTTCCCCATGTGTATAGCAATTTCAATTATGGAATTAATTAGAGGCAGTGCTACAATACATTAATTACGGTGGTATAATTGTTTAAAATGTTTGTAAACTGTGTTTAAACTTCTCTGTCTGTATTCGGTCTCTAAATGTTTTCAATCACGAGCAGCACCATATCAACAAGTACAATTCAGAGTATGTGCAAATGCACATGGCGAATAAAGGTGATTCTGATTCTGAGACAGCGGTAAAAAGCCAGGTGCTGATAAGAAACCTCTCCTGCTGGGTTCCATCTGGCCTCACTGACTCAATCATTATCACGTTAAGGAACAGTCTGGATGATGATGATGATAGGGCCCCATCAAAGATAAAGCAACAATTTAACAATTACTATCTATAGCTACACTGAACAAAAATATATACACAACATGTAAAGTGTTGGTCCCATATTTCTTGAGTTGAAATAAAAGATCCCAGAAATTTTCCATACACACAAAAAGCTTATTTCTCTCACCTTGTGCTGGGGACAATGAAAGGCCACCCTAAAATGGGCAGTTGTATCACACAACACAATGCCACAGATGTCTCATGTTTTGAGGGAGCGTGCAATTGGCATGCTGACTGCAGGAATGTCCACCAGAGCTGTTGCCAGAGAATTTAATGTTCATTTTTCTACCATAAGCTTATGAAACTGTGGGTTTGCACAACTGAAGAGTTTCTGCACAAACTGTCAGAAACAGTCTCGGGGAAGCTCATCTGCTTGCTCGTCATCCTCACCAGGGTCTTGACCTGACTGCAGTTCGACTTCGTAACCGACATGGGAAAATTCTCACCTTCGATGGCTACTGGCACGCTGGAGAAGTGTTCTCTTCATGGATGAATCCCGGTTTCAACTGTACTGGGCAGATGGCAGACTGCGTGTATGGCATTGTGTGAGCGAGCGGTTTGCTGATGTCAAAGTTATGAACAGAGTGTCCCATAGTGGGGGTGGGGTTATGCTATGGACAGGCATAAGCTACGGACAACGAACACAATTGCATTTTATCAATGCCAATTTGAATGCACAGATATAATGTGAAGAGATCCTGAGGCCCATTGTCGTGCCATTCATCCGCTGCCATCATGTTTCAGCATGATAATGCACAGCTCCATGTCACAAGGATCTGTACACAATTCCTGGAAGCTGAAAATGTCCCAGTGTTTCCATGACCTGCATACTCTCCAGGCATGTCACCCATTGAGCATGTTTGGGATGCTCTGGGTTGATGTGTACTACAGTGTGTTCCAGTTCCCGCCAATACCCAGCAACTTCACACAGCCATTGAAGAGGAGTAGGACAACATTCCACTGGCCACAATCAACAGCCTGATCAACTCTATACGAAGGAGGCGTCTCAATGCATGAAGCAAATGGTGGTCACACCAGATACTGACTGGTTTTCTGATCCACGCCCCTACCTTTTAAAAAATAGGTATCTGTGACCAACGAATGCATATCTGTATTCCCAGCCATGTGAAATCCATAGGGCCTGGTGAATTTATTTCAATTGACTGATTTCCTTATATGAACTGTAACTCAGTAAAATCTTTGAAAGGGTTTTATGTTGCTTTTATATTTTTTATTCATTGTAGATTAGCCTGGTCCCCAATCTGTTTGTGCTCTTGCCAACAACATTGCTGTCATTGTCAAGCCAAACACAAGAATTCTGTCAGGAATTGGCAAGAGAGCAGAAAAAGACTGGCACCCAGGCTTCAGCTAGATCTCTCAGCTAACAAGATTTTATTTTATTTTTCACATATTCAGTGTCTGAGTCCCAGTTCTCGTGATGGCCACGACAGGCTACGTTGGGGAGTTGCAGCCCGTGACGACCCAGCCCCAAGGGGCAGCGAGTGGGAGTGTGACGGTGGCTGGACAGTCCTCAGCATCCGCTGCCCCACACACCGTGGTAGCTCCTACGCAGCAGTTCCTGGCTCAGCTTCAGACCACAGTGGGGGCTCCTGCAGCCGCAGCAGGACACACCACACCCCCTGCACAAGCCACTCCCACAGCGGCACAGAAGACAGCAGGTATTGTTTCTGCCAGTATAATTTTTCATTTGATTGTAATACATTTATTAATTGCGATGTATAAATAAATATTTATATTGTTTCATTGATATATTTATGTACTTTTATGGCATTTTGAGTCATGTCTTATAGGTATGCATCCATTCAGATGCTTATGACAATGTGTATCATGCAATAAATTAACCCTAGTGTCTGTATCAGTTGTCCAGGTGGCGCCCACACAGGTTCCTCCCCCCCAGACCCAGTATGTGACGGCTGAGATCCAGGGTTCCTCATCACAGGCCAACAACGCCCAGAACGCCCCCCAGTACATCGTAGTCACCGTCACAGGTGAGCCGTGCTCAGCATCACATCACATGCTACTGACTGTAGACTTAATTTATCTGAAGTCATGACCGACACTAGTAACGGCATTTCATTCAGAAACCTGACAATTTGTATTTATTTTATTTTATTGACCCGTTATTTAACTAGGCAAGTTAGTGAAGAACAAGTTATTATGTACAATGACGGCCTACCAAAAGGCCTTCTGCGGAAATGGGGGCTGGGATTAAAAATACAATTAAAGCACAAAACATGGTGCAAACATTATTTTAGCTTAGAATAGGTATGATATGCTTTACAGAGATTATAAATTATAAAACTAAAGATAAATTAGAATCAGATTACGTTGGTGTCACGTTCTTAGATGGGCCTGAGAGAGAGGAAGTAACAAGTCTCATAGCTTCCTGTTCAAGCTCTGTTCTTGATCTTAAGAGAGCCGTTCTGATTCACAGTTTCTACCAAATGAATCTAAAAACCTGCAATGAGGGGAATGTCTCTGATTGCTGTGAACTCTGTCCCTGTGCTCTTGCTTATCACGAAGAGGTTGTGTACTGTAATATGTGGGTGTAGTGGCTCCGAGAGAAGTCACAATTTCATATTAACAGGTCTTGCTCTCTCTCTGTTTTTCTCTCTCCATTTCTCTCCCTTTCTGTCTATCTTTCCCTTTCTCTCTCTCTCTCCCTTTCTCTCTCTCTCTCTTTCCCTTTCTCTCTCTCTCCCTTTCTCTCTCTCTCTCTAACCCCCCTCTCTCGCTTTCTCCCTTTCTCTCTTTCTCTCTCTTTCTCTCCCTTTCTATTTCACTCTCTCTACACAGAGGGCTCTCTCCATTCAAGTGACTCTGTGTCTGACTCGAGCCCTCCTCCAGCTGTGGTACAGCAGACTGGGGTTCCCACACAGGTGGTGCAGCAGGTGCAAGCAGCACAGCAGGTAGAGGTCCCTTCCCCTCTCTCATTCACACCCGGGTCATGTTCATTAGGCACCAAACAGAAGAAAACAGATTAAAACACAGCAGGTAGAGAGAGGTCCCTTCCCCTCTCTCATTCACACCTGGGTCATGTTCATTAGGCACCAAACAGAAGAAAACAGATTAAAACAGAGAGGTGACTATCTGAACTTTTTTCTCTTTCATGCCCTAATGAACATGATCCTGGTAGACACATGATATTGCAACAATTGCAACTTGAAACCACACAGAAAAAAAACTGTTTATTATTTGCAACTTATCATAAGACTTGGTGAAGCCAAAATAGTGCTGACAAAGTATTTATGCATCCCTTCGGTATTTGGTGTCCAGCATTGGTGCACTATTATGTGGAAAATGAGAAGTGATAGTCTCAGCAGTTATGGGTTTTACGATAACAACCTCTGAACAAACCAAGAATTGAGGAAAAACTATCGAAACTAGCATTTGCTGTTCCCCGAGAGAACTTGGCCGGAAATAGCTCAAAATACTTACTAGTCTCTCAAGCCTATGGTGTCTAACTGATCTCAGATGGCAAAACAGTATCTCAGATGTTTTATTGTCCCACACTGGATAGGTGCAGTGAAATGTGTTGTTTTACAGGGTCAGCCATAGTAGTACGCTGTGAAACATGTGTTGGACAAGTCAGGACATGGGAAGCATGAGGAAAAAATGTTCAGTTCTCGTCACACCCAGTTTGAGCTGATGTAACAGGGCTATTATCTTAGCTACCAGACGCTATTGTCTTAGCTATACACTGTGTGAATCTATCTGTGTTGTGTTTTCTGTCCTTAGAGGTCAGTGGTGCAGGCAACGTCCCAGATCACAGCCAAGACTGAACAGGGTATCACCACCCAGCTGAGTGTCACCAACCTGCAGCCTGTCCACCTCACTCAGGAGGTAAGACACACACACACACACACACACACACACACACACACACACACACACACACACACACACACACACACACACACACACACGCACACTCTCTCTCAAAAATGCATAACACACATGTACAAGACATAAACGGAACACCACACATAACACATAAATATACACACACACATAACCATCCTTTGAGCTAAAGATAGTATATATAATTCAACAACCACACGCTGTAATGCATTGTATTATGTATTCATTTGGTCCTGCTGAGCCAGATAAACATCACAACATTTCCCTCCTGGTTGGTTGGTTCCAGAGTTCGCATAGCAAACAGAGAGAGAGGGATGAGACAGACGTAGGGAGAGACCGAGAGGTAGAGGAGGAGTGGACAACAGCAGAGCAGAGCAGGACAGACGCACAGTACTTTGCATGGGTGCCGTCAGACAGACACCCAGACATGCAGACAGACGGACACAGCCTCCAGGAGTACCCCTCCTACTTCCCCCTCTCCCTCCCCCTGACCTTCCCTCCCTTCGCCTTGTCCCTGTCGGTGCTCTCGCTGGGCTGGGAGGGGATGGAGATGGGAGGCTACCCCACGGTCACCACAGCCCAAGGACAGCCACTCCTGTTTGACACAGCCTCTGCCCTCAGAGTAGGTCAATTAGGTGGAATTTCTGCCTTAGTCTCCCACTACTAAGTGCAGTTTTAACTTAAAGATGCACTATGCAGAAATTGCTCCGCCATTTCCGGGCTCCCGAGTGGCGCAGCGGTCTAAGGCACTGCATCTCAGTGGAAGAGGCATCACTACAGTCCCTGGTTCGAATCCAGGCTGTATCACATCCAGCTGTGATTGGGAGTCCCATAGGGCGCTGCACAATTGGCCCAGCGTCGTCCGGGGTAGGCCGTCATTGTAAATAGGATTTTTTTCTAAAGTGACTTGCCTAGTTAAATAAAAGTTAAATAAAAAATAGCTTGCGTGATTTCAGTTTATGTGACAAAACAAGCAGGTATTAGTGTGGAGAATCATTGTACCATCTAAACCGCTGTGAAATGTTTTTTACATAACCAGAAATATGGTATTTTCAGCTGTTTGAAGCTGGTGTACAAAACCTAGTAAAAGACGCAAAAACGAAAATGATGAACAGGAAGCAGAGAAATACATAGAACAGATCTACCACTTCTGAGACTTGTTTTCAGTGAGAATGACAGATCCATAACACACACATGTGAATGGAATCGGGTCGCCCCAAAATGACTTATTGCAGCTTTAAATGGAAGTTAGGTGTCCTAGAGAGGCTGTCAGTGGGTAACAGAGTGGAGTGGGATTAAGGCAGAGACAACACAGTAGGTAGGGAAGAGCAATGTGAAGGGTAAGGGGAGCAGCCTGCAAGTCAAGGTCATTTTCCCATTGAAGTGAATGAGCCCGTGATTGATGTGGTATGCCTCATGATTGACTCCTGTTGAAATATTTGGACACACTTCAAAGGAAATTGGAGGAGGGGGAGTAGATTAGTGTTTTGACCGACTCTGTGTGTGTACTCATGCCTGCATGTGTGTGTGTGTGTGTGTGTGTCCCAGGTGCAGCAGCAGCTCCAGCAGGTGCCAGTGCAGCATGTGTACACCAATCAGGTGCAGTATGTTGAAGGGGGAGACAACAACTACACCACCAGCACAATGTAAGCTTTCCTCTCCACTACTCTCTCTGAACACTGTCTATGGTGATAAAATGCTATGCCACTATGCTTATATAGTTTGTTAACTGTTGCTAACTAGCTAGCTTGATCACCTCAACTTCTAAAACTAGACAGTGGAGTAAGCCAGACAGCACAGACAGATCTTGGACTGCTATTTTTGTGATGAAGTGGTTCATCTTTCAAGACAAAAGTTATACTGCTGAATTTGAAAATAACTGTCCTTCACTCCTCCCCTGCTCCCTTCATTCCTCCCTCTTCCCACCTCCTCCCTCACTCCAGTCGTTCAGGCAGCTTCACCTACACAGACACCCCTCTGTACACTCAGACCACCGCCGCCCCTTACTACGAAGCCCCTCCCACCTCTGGCTCACAGGTCCCCACCACCGGCACACCCCTGACCGTCTCCGTGACAACGGGCTCCACCGGTGGAGTGTCTATGTACGTGGCTGGCACAGGCCAGATTGTGGCCAATCCGGCGGCCGCCTCTGGGGGTGGGGCGACGGTGGTGGCGACAGGGGGAACAGCCAATGGGACTGGGGAAGGGGCGGGGGCTAATGGAAGCGGGGGCAGCTATGTGATCCAGGGGGGGTACATGCTGAGTGGCAACAGTCAGGGGGGCTACTCCACCCACAACGCCCGCTCCTCTCCTGCCACCGTCAGTACAACAGAGGGCGAGGAGGGTAGTGGCGTACCGTCGGCAGACAAAAAGGTATGAGACAGAGACGCCAATCTCAATACTATTCTCTCACACACACCTTTCAGTGTTCTACTAGTCTCAATACTATTCTCTCACACACACCTTTCAGTGTTCTACTAGTCTCAGTACTATTCTCTCACACAAACCTTTAGGTGTTCTACTAGTCTCAATACT
Organism: Oncorhynchus mykiss; assembly: GCF_013265735.2. NCBI lineage: Eukaryota > Metazoa > Chordata > Actinopteri > Salmoniformes > Salmonidae > Oncorhynchus > Oncorhynchus mykiss. Next base: position 87,332,014 of record NC_048576.1, on the reverse strand, counting down.
ATTCTCTCACACACACCTTTCAGTGTTCTACTAGTCTCAGTACTATTCTCTCACACACACCTTTCAGTGTTCTACTAGTCTCAGTACTAGACTGTAGGAGGGACATGGTTGTTCTACTAGTCTCAGTACTAGACTGTAGGAGGGACATGGCTGTTCTACTAGTCTCAGTACTAGACTGTAGGAGGGACATGGCTGTTCTACTAGTCTCAGTACTAGACTGTAGGAGGGACATGGCTGTTCTACTAGTCTCAGTACTAGACTGTAGGAGGGACATGGCTGTTCTACTAGTCTCAGTACTAGACTGTAGGAGGGACATGGCTGTTCTACTAGTCTCAGTACTAGACTGTAGGAGGGACATGGCTGTTCTACTAGTCTCAGTACTAGACTGTAGGAGGGACATGGCTGTTCTACTAGTCTCAGTACTAGACTGTAGGAGGGACATGGTTGTTCTACTAGTCTCAGTACTAGACTGTAGGAGGGACATGGCTGTTCTACTAGTCTCAGTACTAGACTGTAGGAGGGACATGGCTGTTCTACTAGTCTCAGTACTAGACTGTAGGAGGGACATGGCTGTTCTACTAGTCTCAGTACTAGTCTGTAGGAGGGACATGGCTGTTCTACTAGTCTCAGTACTAGACTGTAGGAGGGACATGGCTGTTCTACTAGTCTCAGTACTAGACTGTAGGAGGGACATGGCTGTTCTACTAGTCTCAGTACTAGACTGTAGGAGGGACATGGCTGTTCTACTAGTCTCAGTACTAGACTGTAGGAGGGACATGGTTGTTCTACTAGTCTCAGTACTAGACTGTAGGAGGGACATGGCTGTTCTACTAGTCTCAGTACTAGACTGTAGGAGGGACATGGCTGTTCTACTAGTCTCAGTACTAGACTGTAGGAGGGACATGGCTGTTCTACTGGGCTCAGTACTAGACTGTAGGAGGGACATGGCTGTTCTACTAGTCTCAGTACTAGACTGTAGGAGGGACATGGTTGTTCTACTAGTCTCAGTACTAGACTGTAGGAGGGACATGGCTGTTCTACTAGTCTCAGTACTAGACTGTAGGAGGGACATGGCTGTTCTACTAGTCTCAGTACTAGACTGTAGGAGGGACATGGCTGTTCTACTAGTCTCAGTACTAGACTGTAGGAGGGACATGGCTGTTCTACTAGTCTCAGTACTAGACTGTAGGAGGGACATGGCTGTTCTAGTCTCAGTACTAGACTGTAGGAGGGACATGGCTGTTCTAGTCTCAGTACTAGACTGTAGGAGGGACATGGCTGTTCTAGTCTCAGTACTAGACTGTAGGAGGGACATGGCTGTTCTACTGGGCTCAGTACTAGACTGTAGGAGGGACATGGCTGTTCTACTGGGCTCAGTACTAGACTGTAGGAGGGACATGGCTGTTCTACTAGTCTCAGTACTAGACTGTAGGAGGGACATGGCTGTTCTACTAGTCTCAGTACTAGACTGTAGGAGGGACATGGCTGTTCTACTAGTCTCAGTACTAGACTGTAGGAGGGACATGGCTGTTCTACTAGTCTCAGTACTAGACTAGGAGGGACATGGCTGTTCTAGTCTCAGTACTAGACTGTAGGAGGGACATGGCTTCATCATGTTATATTGTTATATCGTTGTCACTGCACTACAGCCCCTCCCAAGCTTACTTCTGCCCCCCCTCATGTCTCTATTATAACGAATGATTGATAATATATAACGCTCAGAAACCAAACCGATCAGTCGTGTGTGTTTGTTGACTAACCCATCCATTTTTCCCTTCTCTCTGTGTGTCCCTCTCTGCCAGGTGCAGTGGCTGCTAGATAACTATGAGACAGCTGAAGGGGTCAGTCTGCCTCGCTCCACCCTCTACTGCCACTACCTGCTGCACTGCCAGGAGCAGAAGCTGGAGCCCGTCAACGCTGCCTCCTTTGGGAAGCTGATCAGATCCGTGTTCATGGGGCTACGCACGCGCCGCCTGGGCACCCGGTGAGACGGGTTATATCATACAGACACACACATGCAGCCTGGGCACCCGGTGAGACGGGTTATATCATACAGACACGCACACGCCGCCTGGGCACCCGGTGAGACGGGTTATATCATACAGACACGCACACGCCGCCTGGGCACCCGGTGAGACGGGTTATATCATACAGACACGCACGCGCCGCCTGGGCACCCGGTGAGACGGGTTATATCATACAGACACGCACACGCCCCAAAGGTTAGGCTGAATCAGAGGCTGAATTGTGTATGTGTTCCAGGGGGAACTCCAAGTACCACTATTACGGCCTGAGGATCAAGGCCTGCTCCTCTCTGATCAGACTGATGGAGGACCAGCAGCACCTGGCCATGAGACAGCAGCCCTTCTCTCAGAAACAGAGGTGGGCTATCAGCCTCTGTCTCTCTCTGCGTCTCTCTGTCTCTCTCTGTGTCTCGCTGTCTCTCTCTCTCTGCGTCTCTGCCTCTCTCTCTCTGCGTCTCTCTGTCTCACTCTCTCTGTCTCTCTCTCTCTGCGTCTCTCTGTCTCTCTCTGCATCTCTCTGTCTCTCTCTGCGTCTCTCTGTCTCTCTCTCTGCGTCTCTGCCTCTCTCTCTGCGTCTCTCTGTCTCACTCTCTCTGTCTCTCTCTCTCTTTGCGTCTCTGCCTCTCTCTCTCTGCGTCTCTCTCTCTTCTCCTCTTTCACTCTCACAGTGCCTCAAACACTGTCTCCTTCTAGCACTCTAACAGTTGCTCTCTTTCCTACCCTCTCATTCTTTCTCTCTGTCTCTCACTCTCTGTCTCTCTCACTCTCTGTCTCTCTTTCCTACCCTATCTCACTCTCTCTCTCTTTCCTCCCCTCTCTCACTCTCTCTCTTTCATACCCTCTCATTCTTTCTCTCTCTCTCTCTCTCTCACTCTCTCTCTCTCTGTCTCTCTTTCCCCCCTCTCTCACTCTCTGTCTCTCTTTCCTACCCTCTCTCACTCTCTGTCTCTCTTTCCTACCCTATCTCACTCTCTCTCTCTTTCCTCCCCTCTCTCTCTCTGTCTCTCTTTCCTACCCTCTCATTCTTTCTCTCTGTCTCTCTGTCTCTCTCACTCTCTGTCTCTCTCTCTCTCTCTTTCCCCCCTCTCTCACTCTCTGTCTCTCTTTCCTACCCTCTCTCACTCTCTGTCTCTCTTTCCTACCCTCTCACTCTCTGTCTCTCTTTCCTACCCTATCTCACTCTCTCTCTCTCTTTCCTCCCCTCTCTCTCTCTGTCTCTCTTTCCTACCCTCTCACTCTCTGTCTCTCTTTCCTACCCTCTCACTCTCTGTCTCTCTTTCCTACCCTATCTCACTCTCTCTCTCTTTCCTCCCCTCTCTCTCTCTGTCTCTCTTTCCCCCCTCTCTCTCTCTCTGTCTCTCTTTCCCCCCTCTCTCACTCTCTGTCTCTCTTTCCTCCCCTCTCACTCTCTCTGTCTCCCTTTCTCTCATTTCATTTCTGTATTTCTGTCCTTATTCCTAGAACTTATTGTGCCATTTTGTTGTATCTCTCTCATTGAAGCCTCCCTGCTGTATAAAGGATCTTCATTATTTTCATCATGAACCCCTCCTCCCTAGGATGAAGCCGGTGCAGAAGGTGGAGGGGATGACCAATGGCATGGCGGCAGGCTCGGGCCAACAGCAGCAGCAGCAGGGGGCGGGGCTCTCTGACATCAGCGCCCAAGTGCAGCAGTACCAGCAGTTCCTGGGTGAGAGGGTGGGGGGTGTCAGGTCTGTCAACACTAGGGGGAATTGGGGTAACACCTTATTGTACCATCTTGGTGTTTACAGTATATGGTACCAATAAGGACTGGAGTCAATGAGTAGCTACTTCACTTAGTGTTTATATGACCACCAAAGAAAAGGAAGAGTGTTTAAAATGTACCTACTATGTAATAACATTTGACCATATTTTACCAAATACAGTAGAGAAATACAAAGACACAAATCTCAGAGTTATAGACTGACTGATTAACGGAATGGACAATATCGAACCGGGACATTTATTAAACACTAACAAATGAACTTCAGTAGGTTACAGACAGTGATAAAACAGGTCAGACATTTACAGTATCTGGCTTGTGTAAATACACAATTAATATTGTCTTCCGTCCCCATGCAGACGCGTCTCGGACCCTCCCAGAGTTCCCTGACCTTGACCTGCAGGGGAAGGCCCTACCGGAGGGCATAGAACTGGAGCACATCAAGAGCTTCCAGCTGCTGTATCGGGAACACTGTGAGGTGCCTGTCTGTATGTCACACTGGTTGTTTATATGTACAGCATGTTACTGTCTGTCTGTCTACCCCTGTCTGTCTGTACAGAGACCTACCCCTGTCTGTCTGTACAGAGACCTACCCCTTTCTGTCTGTACAGAGACCTCCCCCTTTCTGTCTGTACAGACACCTACCCCTTTCTGTCTGTACAGAGACCTACCCCTGTCTGTCTGCACAGAGGCCTCCCCCTGTCTGTCTGTACAGAGGCCTCCCCCTGTCTGTCTGTACAGAGGCCTCCCCCTGTCTGTCTGTACAGAGGCCTCCCCCTGTCTGTCTGTACAGAGGCCTCCCCCTGTCTGTCTGTACAGAGACCTCCCCCTTTCTGTCTGTACAGAGACCTACCCCTGTCTGTCTGTACAGAGACCTACCCCTGTCTGTCTGTACAGAGACCTACCCCTTTCTGTCTGTACAGAGACCTACCCCTGTCTGTCTGTACAGAGACCTACCCCTGTCTGTCTGTACAGAGACCTACCCCGGTGTATGTGTCATTGTTCATTCATCAGTTCTTGTATAGTCCTGTTATGTACATGTCATCTGTACATCTCACTGTTGTTTCTGTCGGTCCAGCTGTCCTGTGCATCCTTTGCATAAAGGGAGGAGCTAAGCTAGTTGATACTGATGGTGCTGGTGTTCCCTCTTTGTTTCCAGGCTATTCTGGACGTGACGATCAACCTGCAGTTCACCCTGGTGGAGACCCTGTGGAAGACCTTCTGGAGGTTTGAAGAGAGCCAGAGTGGAGACACTGGCACACTGGCTGTGTACGTCTTGTCCTGGGACTTCAATATGCTACTAAAGCAACTGTCTTTCTTTTTTTTTTGGAATATCAAGTCATTTTTTCAAGAATCCTGTGTCATTTTCTAACGTATCTGTATTGTTGTAACAGACATGATGAGTCTGAGAAGCGCCTGCCTAAGGACTGTCTAGTGATCCTGTGTAAGTACGACCCTGTGCTCCGCTGGAGCCGCGACTGTGACAACACCCTGTACCAGGGCCTGGTGGAGATCCTCATCCCCGATGTGCTGCGGCCCATCCCCAGTGAGTTAGAACGTACTACACAACACCACATAATACTGATACAACTACAGAGCAGTATAGAGAGCCTTCAGAAAGTTTTCAAACCTCTTGACCGAATTTTAAAATGGATTACATTGAGATTGTTTGTCACTGGCCTAGACACAATAGCCCATAATGTCAACGTGAACTTATGTATTTAGACATTTTTATAAATGAAAATCTGGAATGTCTTGGGTCAATAAGTATTCAACCCCTTTGTTATTGCAAGCCTAAATAAGTTCAGGAGTAAAAATGTACTTAACAAGTCACATAAGTTGCATGGACTCTGTGTTAAACACGATGTTTGAATGACTACCTCCTCTCTGTACCCCACACATACAATTATATGTAAGGTGCCTCAGTCGAGCAGTGAATTTCAAGCACAGATTCAACCATAAAGACCTGGGAGGTTTTCCAGTCCCTCACAAAGAAGGGAACCTATTGGTAGATGGGTGAATATCCCTTTGAGCTGAAGGTATTAATTACACTTTGGATGGTGTATCAAGAAGCCGCTCTGGATTTCACCATGAGGCCAATGGTGACTTTAAAACCATTACAGAGTTTAATGGCTTTGATAGGAGAAAACTGAGGATGGATCAACAACATTGTAGTTATTCCACAAAACTAACCTAAATGACAGAGTGAAAAGAAATAAGCCTGTACAGAATAAAAATATTACAAAACATGCACTAAAGTAATACTGCAAACAAATGTGGCAAAGCAATTCACTTTTTGTCCTGAATAGAAAGTGTTATGTTTGGGGCAAATCCAATACAACACAGTACTGATTACCACTCGCCATATTTCCAAGCATAGTGGTGTCTGCATAATGTTATGGGTATGCTTGTAATCATTAAGTACTTGGGAGTTTTTCAGAAACAGAATGGTGCTAAACACAGTCAGAATCCTAGAGGGAAACCTGGTTCAGTCTGCTTTCCAACAGACACTGAGAGTTGAATTCACCTTTCAGCAGGACAATAACCTAAAACACAAGGCCAAATCTACACTGAAGTTGCTTACCAAGAAGACAGTGAATGTTCCTGAGTGGCCGAGTTACAGTTTTGACTTACTGTAAATCTGCTTGACAATCTGTGGCAAGACCTGAAAATGGTTGTCTAGCAATGATCAACAACCAATTTGGCAGAACTTGATGAATTTGGAAATGAATAATTGGCAAATGTTGCACAATCAATGTGTGGACAGCTCTTAGAGACTTACCTAGAAAGACCGACAGCTGTAATCACTGACAAAGGGGATTCTAACATGTATTGACTCAGGGGGTTGAATACTTATCTAATCAAGATATATTAGTGTTTTTATTTATTTATTTTTACAAATGTTGGAATTTTTCTTCCACTTTGACATTACATAGTATTTTGTGAAGATCGTTGACGGAAAATGACAATTAAATCTATTTTAATCCCACTTTTTACACAACATGTTGTGAATACTTTCTGAAGGCACCTTATAATACTACATAGCACAACATTACACTATACTCAGCGACCTTTTACGCTACTGCTACTCTCTGTTCATCATATATGCATAGTCACTTCAACCATATCTACATGTACATACTACCTCAATCAGCCTGACTAACCGCTGTCTGTATGTAGCCTCACTACTTTTATAGCCTCGCTACTTTTATAGCCTCACTACTTTTATAGCCTCACTACTGTTATAGCCTCGCTACTTTTATAGCCTCGCTACTTTTATAGCCTCACTACTGTTATAGCCTCGCTACTTTTATAGCCTCGCTACTGTTATAGCCTCGCTACTTTTATAGCCTCGCTACTGTTATAGCCTCGCTACTTTTATAGCCTCGCTACTGTTATAGCCTCGCTACTTTTATAGCCTCACTACTGTTATAGCCTCGCTACTTTTATAGCCTCGCTACTGTTATAGCCTCGCTACTTTTATAGCCTCACTACTGTTATAGCCTCGCTACTTTTATAGCCTCGCTACTTTTATAGCCTCGCTACTTTTATAGCCTCGCTACTTTTATAGCCTCGCTACTTTTATAGCCTCGCTACTGTTATAGCCTCGCTACTGTTATAGCCTCGCTACTGTTATAGCCTCGCTACTGTTATAGCCTCGCTACTTTTATAGCCTCGCTACTGTTATAGTCTCGCTACTTTTATAGCCTCGCTACTTTTATAGCCTCACAACTGTTATAGCCTCGCTACTTTTATAGCCTCGCTACTGTTATAGTCTCGCTACTTTTATAGCCTCACTACTTTTATAGCCTCACTACTTTTATAGCCTCACTACTGTTATAGCCTCACTACTTTTATAGCCTCACTACTTTTATAGCCTCACTACTTTTATAGCCTCACTACTGTTATAGCCTCACTACTTTTATAGCCTCACTACTTTTATAGCCTCGCTACTTTTATAGCCTCGCTACTTTTATAGCCTCGCTACTTTTATAGCCTCGCTACTGTTATAGCCTCGCTACTGTTATAGCCTCGCTACTGTTATAGCCTCGCTACTGTTATAGCCTCGCTACTTTTATAGCCTCGCTACTGTTATAGTCTCGCTACTTTTATAGCCTCGCTACTTTTATAGCCTCACTACTGTTATAGTCTCGCTACTTTTATAGCCTCGCTACTTTTATAGCCTCACTACTGTTATAGCCTCGCTACTTTTATAGCCTCGCTACTGTTATAGTCTCGCTACTTTTATAGCCTCACTACTTTTATAGCCTCACTTCTTTTATAGCCTCACTACTTTTATAGCCTCACTACTTTTATAGCCTCACTACTTTTATAGCCTCACTACTTTTATAGCCTCACTACTTTTATAGCCTCACTTCTTTTATAGCCTCACTTCTTTTATAGCCTCACTACTTTTATAGCCTCACTACTTTTATAGCCTCACTTCTTTTATAGCCTCACTACTTTTATAGCCTCACTACTTTTATAGTCTCACTTCTTTTATAGCCTCACTTCTTTTATAGCCTCACTACTTTTATAGCCTCACTACTTTTATAGCCTCACTTCTTTTATAGCCTCACTACTTTTATAGCCTCACTTCTTTTATAGCCTCACTACTTTTATAGCCTCACTACTTTTATAGCCTCACTACTTTTATAGCCTCACTACTTTTATAGCCTCACTTCTTTTATAGCCTCACTTCTTTTATAGCCTCACTACTTTTATAGCCTCACTACTTTTATAGCCTCACTACTTTTATAGCCTCACTTCTTTTATAGCCTCACTTCTTTTATAGCCTCACTTCTTTTATAGCCTCACTACTTTTATAGCCTCACTACTTTTATAGCCTCACTTCTTTTATAGCCTCACTACTTTTATAGCCTCACTTCTTTTATAGCCTCACTACTTTTATAGCCTCACTACTTTTATAGCCTCACTTCTTTTATAGCCTCACTTCTTTTATAGCCTCACTACTTTTATAGCCTCACTACTTTTATAGCCTCACTTCTTTTATAGCCTCACTACTTTTATAGCCTCACTTCTTTTATAGCCTCACTACTTTTATAGCCTCACTACTTTTATAGCCTCACTACTTTTATAGCCTCACTACTTTTATAGCCTGTCTTTTTTTTTACTGTTATTTTATTTCTTTACTTACCTATTGTTCTCATAATACCTTTTTTGCACTATTGGTTAGAGCCTGTAAGTAGGCATTTCACTGTAAGGTCTACTACACCTGCTGTATTCGGCGCACGTGACAAGTAAACTTTGATTTTATTTTATTTTATTACAGTACACAAGACATAGCGTTATACTGCACTACATTATACTATGTGACATGACAGAGCTGTAATACAGCCTGTGTGTAGCTGGTGTAGAGGAGTCCGGTGCATGACAGCAGATATGAGTAATAAACGAATTTACTCTAGATTCCACAAATACAACACAAAATATTCGAGGCCACAATAACGGACCGTATTACAAAACAAACAATTACTCACAAACAAACATGGGGGAACAGAGGGTTAAATAATGAACAAGTAATTGGGGAATTAAAACCAGGTGTGTAAGACAAAGACAAAACAAATGGAAAATAAAATGTGGATCGGCGATGGCTAGAAGGCCGGTGACGTCGACCGCCGCTCGAACAAGGAGAGGGACCGACTTCGGCGGAAGTCGTGACAATAGCACTATATTACACTAATTATCTACATAACATGACATAGGCCTGGTGGAGATTCTACATAACACAATAAAACACAGGTTGTTTGAGTTCAAGGACATTCTGTTCACCACCACATAGGAGAGCACATTTAGTTCAGCCCTGTGTCAACCCCTCTCCCTCTCCTGTCCACAGGTGCCTTAACTCAAGCCATCCGCAACTTTGCCAAGAGTCTGGAGAGTTGGTTGACCAACGCTATGATGAACATCCCAGAAGAGATGGTCCGCATTAAGGTGTGTGTCTGCTTTCATGTGTGTTGGGCAGCATGTGTTGGTTTCTGCGGTGTGTGTGTGTTCTTGGTGAGGTCTTGTCACGCTCTCTTTTCTCACTTCCTCCTCTCATCCTCCAGGTAACGTCAGCCAGTTCGTTTGCCCAGACGCTGCGCAGGTACACCTCTCTGAACCACTTGGCCCAGGCAGCCAGGGCCGTGCTACAGAACACAGCTCAGATAAACCAGATGCTCAGCGACCTCAACCGCGTGGACTTCGCCAATGTTCAGGTCCGTCTGACCTAAGACCTGTGGTTACAGTGTATAGTAACAGTCAGACACTGTCCAGACCATAGACGTGTCATTATATTCATATGATGCAGACCATCACTGATGGTGATCCCTGTAGTGTTTGTTTGGTAGATGTAGTATAATGTCCTAAAGCTCTGTGTGTTGCTGTTGTTGTTGTCGTACTGACATAACACAGGTGGCCTATGTTACCTTGTCATTCAACTACTATATTTTGTAATTGTGAAGTGACAAAAACATAAGAGGCATGATACTGACGACTCTCTCTCTTTCTCTCCCCTTCCTCCCCTCTTTCTTTCTCTCTCTCACCCCCTCCTCTGTCTCTTTTCCTCTTCCCCTCCTCTCTCTCTCCATACAGGAGCAGGCGTCGTGGGTGTGTCGCTGTGAGGACCGTGTGGTGCAGCAGTTGGAGCAGGACTTCAAGCTGACCCTGCAGCAGCAGAACTCTCTGGAGCAGTGGGCTGCCTGGCTGGACGGGGTGGTCTCCCAGGTCCTAAAGCCCTACCAAGCCAGCGCCGCCTTCCCCAAAGCAGCCAAGCTCTTCCTGCTCAAGTGGTCCTTCTACAGGTGAGAATGGGATTAGTCCCATCTATTCCCACGACTGCTAAATACGGTTGAACATTTCCGGTAATTTCACACATTTTCAACTAGAATCAAATAGGAATAGGCAGGGAGGGAATCCTCCAACTGGGAAATTTGGGGAAGGTCCTAACATTTGACAACGCTACTGCTCAGAGACGTTTTTTTCCTGGTTAGTCAGGAAATCCAGATTTGTTTATCCATGCCAAACCAAACTCTTCCTCCTCCTCCTCTCCATCCAGTTCCATGGTGATTAGAGACCTGACTCTGCGTAGTGCTGCCAGCTTTGGATCCTTCCACCTGATCAGACTGCTGTATGATGAGTACATGTACTACCTGATAGAACACAGAGTGGCCCAGGCTAAAGGAGAGACACCCATCGCTGTCATGGGAGAGGTACACACACATATACACACATTTACACACGCGTTCACAGTGGCCTAAGCCAAAAAAGCTAATGTGTTGTTGATATTAGTTACCATTGTTTAGTTGTTACCATTCAATTGTTACTGACTCATTTCCTATGTCTCTCAGTTCGCCAGTCTTGGCAGGAGTTTGAACCCACTGGATCCAGACAAAGGTAACTACCATCCATGTTGTTTGATACAAAGCACATGGCAGCCAGACATAAAGCTACTTATTGAGGATTGCCCAATCCCAGATCAATCCCTACCCCTTACGCATTTGTGGAGATCTGAGAGCATAGGGGGTAGGGGTTAGGGGTTAGGGACTCATTTGGGATTGGGCAATCTATTCCTATAACCATGGTTTCTGATATTAACCTTCATCCCACTTGTGTCTGTCTTCCAGAAGAGGAAGAGGAGGAGGAAGAGGAGAGCGATGACGAGTGTCAGGAGCTGTCTCTGCCCTCTGACGGGGCGGGGCTGGGGGAGGAGTCTCTGGAGCCGCCTACCAAGCTGGCCAGAACCGACCAGAGAGTACTCTTCACCACGGGCCAGGACTGAACACACACACTGATACACACATGCACAAACACACTTCCATTCACAGACTGACTTACACAAATACTCACACATAACTGCATTGATTGATAAACATTTGTATACACACATACACCAAGATACCCTTGTATACACTAATATGTACACTAGAGGTTGACACGGGAGTGAAAATTCATTCCTGTTCTGTCTTGTCCTGTAAAAAAATGTTTCCTGTAATGCCCAAATCCTGCAGCGTTTCTATAACCCCGGAACTTTCCTGTCCCATTCTGATAAATATCACTCCCGTCCCATGCAGATTTTTACACACAGAAATCATTTCTTCCGTTACGCCTCGATCACACCAATAGCGTCATTGCATTTTGGTACACCAGATGTACATTCATTTCCACTGGAACACTGTGTTTGCCTTGCAGCATTTTGTTGCAGAGGCAGTTGCAGTGCGTTCTGTGTGGTGGAAACGTTGGATTTATAGAACGTATACATCAGACTGTATGTGAAGACGTTCTGTGTGGTGGAAACGTTGGATTTATAGAACGTATACATCAGACTGTATGTGAAGACGTTCTGTGTGGGGGATACGTTGGATTTATAGAACGTATACATCAGACTGTATGTGAAGACGTTCTGTGTGGTGGAAACGTTGGATTTATAGAACGTATACATCAGACTGTATGTGAAGACGTTCTGTGTGGGGGATACGTTGGATTTATAGAACGTATACATCAGACTGTATGTGAAGACGTTCTGTGTGGTGGAAACGTTGGATTTATAGAACGTATACATCAGACTGTATGTGAAGACGTTCTGTGTGGGGGATACGTTGGATTTATAGAACGTATACATCAGACTGTATGTGAAGACGTTCTGTGTGGTGGAAACGTTGGATTTATAGAACGTATACATCAGACTGAATGTGAAGACGTTCTGACAGAAATGGTAGCAGAAGGTGAAGGTTGAACTGTTGTTGAACACATCCAGATGATGCTGCGTACCATTTTGCGTAATGACGCTATCATGTGATCGGGGCGTAGAGTAGTGACTGGCTCCAACTGAAGCGAGGCGTGAGAGTGAGCTGGAAGGAAGGAAATTATCATTAGATTTAGATTTTTTTCATTAAGTGAACGATATCAGGCCTACACAGTTTATTTTAATTAAATGGTCCACACATTACCATCCTGTGGATTGTCGATCCTGTGTTGTCCTGAACATGACTCTAGAACTTATTCCTGACAGACCTGTTCCCATGTCAACCTCTGATGTACAGTTTCTATATACATTTGAGTGTAGATACTGTACACACACACACATGTTCATACACTCAATAAACATTTCTGCAGTCTCTACACATAGATGCTGACCCAACAGTACACAGACACACACAGACACAGTCCCAATAAGGTCTGTATGGCACAAGTCTGCTGTAAGCACAGATACCACACATGCATGGATGGGCACACAATCACCGGTCCGGCATTGCTGCACAAAGGACACAGGGTGAACTTACACACACACACACACACCCGACCCATGGAGTGAAGAGTGTTTGTTGTCACTTGAATGGATCTGTGTATTGAACAAGGACCTGCCATGTTTCTCTGTATTGGTGTCACTGGCTGACAACAGGGCAGCACAATGTACATGCCAACCTAAACTACCCTCCAACAACGGTCTGCTGTACCAAGGTGGTCCTGAAGATGTGACGGTTAACAGTTTGTCCTCCCTTACCCAACCCTTCTGTATAGGGAGGAACGGAGGGAGGAAGAGGAAATGGCTGCTTACGATTCTGCAGTTCTAAATTGTTCATTTAGCTCTCACTCTCATGTCAATCAAAGCCCAAGAGCCAGTCAGAAGGAGATGGGGCATGTGGGTGACAGCAGATAGACTGTAAAGAGAGTTGTTGTGTGTGTTTTTGATGCTCGTGGTGTGTGCGTGTGTGTGCTGGGGTCCTACTGCTGTGCTGTATTTTTAGGGTGCGATTGAACATGCGTGGATTTATCTGATTGTGTGTGTCTTGTAACGTGTGTCTGGTTGTACGATTGTTGAGTCTGTGCTTCAGAAGAAGTGTTGACTGTATATTTGGTGGATATTTTCAAAGGCATTCAAAATCATTTTGGGTGAATGTTTTTATTGGTTCTTTTTAATTTGATTTGTTCCTTTCCTGAAAAAGAGTGTCATGGTTTTGGGGGTTCCTGTTACAACCACTCACACACGCACACAAAAGATAAAACCCTGGTTTAAAGGTGTTTCCATGTCAACCCCACAGATGTGGAACAGTAGTCCCACCATTTCTCTCCACTGCAGCGTCCATCTGCCTCTGCTGCTGAATGTGCAGTTCTGTACAGAGAGATCTGTTCAATATATATTCCTGTTTGTGTTTTCAAGTGCTTCATTGCCATCTGTTTTATTGGTTTCTGTTGAGACCTTTGTGGCCTCTTGTCGTCCACACGTCATTGCGCCAGCCTTATTTTTTATGTTTGTTTATCTTTTTCATTTCTGCACCAGACATTTCTGATTTCAAATAATTACTTTGTTTACATATTCCAAGAAGGACTGTGCTGGACTGAGTTAAAATGCGATAATATAATTATATATATGTGTGTCACTCTATTTCCTTTTCATTGTCACAAAGTGAACCTTTCTTGTCTGGTGATGTGGTGTCAATCTGTCACACACTAAGTATATTTTGTGTGTATGTGTATTTACTGAGAGTCGTTATTGAGTGTGAGTATGTATGTTTGATTTCAGTTCTCCTCAAATGAGCTCTCCATACATACACGCGCCAAGGGTCCTGCTTCGTTTGCACAGTCACAGTCAATGACTGTCCTTTTATATGGTGAGATGTCAGTAGCCTGATCCCAAATATGTTTGTACTATCTTGCCAACTCTTGGTTTGACAATGACCATATAAGTTGGCGAGACAGCACAAACTGATCAGGTACCAGGCTAGAATATAACAGTTCTGCCTATTTATCACAGACAGTCTCCACTTGGAGATCCCTATAGATCTCTTTCATGTACAGTACTGTATATCTGTGTCTGATGGAATCGCAGCACACAGGTGTAAGGTATTCTGAGGAAAACCCTTACAGTCGGTGCCATTGTTGTATGGGTTTAGCATGGTCCCAGATCTGTTTGTGCTGTCTTATAGAAGTTGGAATGACAGCACAAGCAGATCTGGGGTCAGGCTCGATGTGAAACGAGACAGGGGAATCAGACACCCTATCTTCCTCTACATCTCTCATTCTGTCTCACTCGTTTCCTTCCTGCTAAAGTTTTTCTGCTGTTGTTTTGTTGTTGAAGCCATTTTCATAGAACATTGTCCACCACGATCAGTTCGGTTGTTGAACATGTATTGTATGAACATTTCATTGCATTTAAGTGTCCCAAGAATGTTTTCAAAGGCAGCAATGCATATCTTGAGCACGCAGCGTGGACCTCTAAACCAGCATGTTTAACACTCTGGGGCGTCTGCTACTACCACAGCTGATGATATATCCTCCCATGTCCTGCGGATCTCCCGATACGATGGCCATTCTTTTCCAGACAAAAATGTTTGTCATTTTTATAGAGTTCAGTTTCTTACTTCTAAAAACGGTATTGTGTGGCAGTGTTTTATGAATTTGGTCAAATACACGTATGACTGTGCCTTTGGGAGGTTGTAGAATGCACTTCAAATGTTTTTAATTTTAAAGATATAAAATAAATTAAGAATTTTTTAAGTTGTCACACCCTTGCCCTTGTTTTCTCCTCTGAAATGTACAGACTAGTTTCCGTTGGAGCAGGATGTGGGGACTCTACACTGTGATGTACAAAGACTGTACTTTCCATCACAGTGGCTGTGGTGCATTCATTAGTGCAAACTGTTTCAGAAAATAAATGTTTATATTGGACAAATTTATGTAGGTCCCCACCCATTTCGTCCAGTTTAATTCCGTTTGGTTCCTAGTAAATACACCCCTGGTCTGTCACATAGTCTTTGTGGTAAGCACTGCTCAGAATCAAATAAAATTGTATTTTTCACATGCTTACTTACAAAAGAGCTCAGGTTCAGCTTCCTGTCCCCTTTCGGTGTGACAGGAATTGAGAAACTGTAATACTAACACACACACACCACACACAAACGACCACAGTAAATACATTTTCCTGAAAACAGACTGTGGTCAAGTTACGTTGGGGTCTTAACCTACATTGTAATAGACTGTGGTGAAAGCACAGGGCTTTAAGTGGTTTACTTACTCTTTGATAGGCATTTAGTTAATGTGTTGTTGTTGTCTACATGCTGATACTACTACAGTTAAGGTAGTCTCGCTGCTCTCGCATAGCCAAACAGGCACTAATTAACCTAGAACTCTGGAAGTAAATAGGAATTTTTTCTTAACTGACTTAAAGGTTCAATTAAAAGGTGAGGCTACATGAGGCAGCTCTCTAGTGACCCCTAGTGGTAGGAATGGGATAGTAATTTAACTAGGCCTACTCCAGCCAAACCCGGACGACACTGGGCCACCAACTCCCAATCACGGCCGGATGTTATACAGCCTGGAATCGAACCAGGTACTGTAGTGACGCCTCTTGCACTGACCAACTGGCAGGTGTCTTCCCTGACATTTTCAACATGCCCCTGATTGAGTCTGTAATATCAACATGTTTCAAGCAGACCACTATAGTCCCTGTGCCCAAGAACACAAAGGCAACCTGCCTAAATGATTACAGACCCGTAGCACTCACGTCTGGAGCCATGAAAGGCTGGTAATGGCTCACATCAACACCATTATCCCAGAAACCCTAGACCGACTCCAATTTGCATACCGCCCAAACAGATCCACAGATGATGCAATCTCTATTGCACTCCACACTGCCCTTTCCCACCTGGACAAAAGGAACACCTATGTGAGAATGCTATTCATTGACCTCAGCTCAGCGTTCAACACCATAATACCCTCAAAGCTCATCACTAAGCTAAGGATCTTGGGACACCTCCCTCTGCAACTGGATCCTGGACTTCCTGACGGGTCGCCCCCAGGTGGTGAGGGTAGGTAGCAACACATCTGCCACGCTGATCCTCAACACTGGAGCCCCCCAGGGGTGCGTGCTCAGTCCCCTCCTGTACTCCCTGTTTACTCACAACTGCATGGCCAGGCACGACTCCAACACCATCATTAAGTTTGCAGATGACAAAACAGTGGTAGGCCTGATCACCGACAACAACGGGAAAGCCTATAGGGAGGAGGTCAGAGACCTAGCCGGATGGTACCAGAATAGCAACCTATCCCTCAACGTAATCAAGACTAAGGAGATGATTGTGGACTACAGGAAAAGGAGGACCGAGTACGGCCACATTCTCATCGACGGGGCTGTAGTGGAGCAGGTTGAGAGCTTCAAGTTCCTTGGTGTCCACATCACCAACAAACTAGAATGTTCCAAACACACTAAGACAGTCGTGAAGAGGGCACGACAAAGCCTATTCCCCCTCAGGAAACTAAAAAGATTTGACATGGGTCCTCAGATCCACAAAAGTTTCTACAGCTGCAACATCGGGAGCATCACTGCCTGGCAATTGCTCGGCCTCCGACCGCAAGGCACTTCAGAGGGTAGTGCGTACGGCCCAGTTCATCACTGGGGCTAAGCTGCCTGCCATCCAGAACTTCTACACCAGGCAGTGTCAGAGGAAGGCCCTAAAAATTGTCAAAGACCCCAGCCACCCCAGTCATAGACGGTTCTCTCTACTACCCCATGGCAAGCCGTACCGGAGTGCCAAGTCTAGGACAAAAAGGCTTCGCAAACAGTTTTTACCCCCAAACCATATGACTCCTGAACAGGTAATCAAATGGCTACCCAGACTATTTGCATTGTGTGCCCCCCCAACCACTCTTTTACACTGCTGCTACTCTCTGTTTATCATATATATATATATATATATATATATATATATACCATACCAAGATGGCATAGCAGTCAGACGTCCTTTGTCCTCGTCTTGTCGTGTCCCGTGTATATATATATATATTTGCATATTTTCTTCGCATATCTTTTCATATATTTTTTTCACAAAATGCTCAACTTCAAAACACTCTCCTGCAACCCGCCTCACCAATAAAAAAAAATTAAAAAAGTATTATTCACCTCAAATCTGAAATCCGCAATAGAAGCTAGCCAGTTTACTGGCTAACGTTAGTATTCAGCTAACCACGGTTGGTGGTCATCAGTTATCCTTTAGCTCGAAAAGCTATCGCCAGTTTTGTACAACGAGACTCAGACCAGAGCATACCGGACATATTTTCTCTCCATATCCCCGGATTTCTACCGCAAGCTCTGGATATTTACACCTGGATCTTGCAGCTAGCTAGCTGCTATCCGAGTGACTATTGGCTTACGTCGGTCCCGGAGCAAACATCAATTATTCCGGAGCTAGCCAGCTGAAGAGTTCCATCAGCCACTTCTGGGCTACAATCACCTATCCGGACCCGTTTTACTGCCGATGCGAGCCCCACCGGGCCTTCACGACTCGACTACCGACGTTATCTGCCCGATTGAATTATCCAACTGGCCCCTCCGTCGCGACGTTACCTGAATGCCCATCTGCGGCCCGCTGTCTTATCGGCTGCTATCTGAATAGGTCTATCGAACAATTGTCTTGGGTCACTATAACTACAACATTTTCAGACAAGATAGAACGGCCAAAGGGGTGGTGTTGCAATCTACTGCAGAGATAGCCTGCAGAGTTCTGTCCTACTATCCAGGTCTGTGCCCAAACAATTTGAACTTCTACTTTTAAAAATCCACCTCTCTAAAAACAAATCTCTCACCGTTGCCGCCTGCAAAAGACCACCCTCTGCCCCCAGCTGTGCTCTGGACACCATATGTGAACTGATTGCCCCCCATCTGTATTCAGAGCTCGTGCTGCTAGGTGACCTAAACTGGAACATGCTTAACACCCCAGCCATCCTACAATCTTGATGCCCTCAATCTCACACAAATTATCAATGAACCTACCAGGTACCACCCCAAAGCCGTAAACACGGACCTCCACTCATCACTGTCAAACGCTCCCTGAAACACTTCACCGAGCAGGCCTTTCTAATCGACCTGGCCCGGGTATCCTGGAAGGATATTGACCTCATCCAGTCAGTAGAGGATGCCTGGTTATTAAAAAAAAAAGCCTTCCTCACCATCTTAAATAAACATGCCCCATTCAAGAAATGTAGAACCAGGAACAGATAGAGCCCTTGGTTCTCTCCAGACCTGACTGCCCACCGATAAATCCGCTATAATTGATAATATCAATAAGCATTTCTCTATGGCTGGCCATGCTTTCCACCTGGCTACCCCTACCCAGGTAAACAGCACTGCACCCCCCACCAGCAACTCACCCAAGCCTTCCCCATTTCTCCTTCTCCCAACTCCAGTCAGCTGATGTTCTGAAAGAGCTGCAATATCTGGACCCCTACAAATCAGCCGGGCTAGACAATCTGGACCCTTTCTTTCTAAAATTATCTGCCGAAATTGTTGCAACCCCTATTATTAGCCTGTTCAACTTCTCACGTCGTCTGAGATTCCCAAAGATTGGAAAACAGCTGCGGTCATCCCCCTCTTCAAAGGTGGGGACACTCTTGACCCAAACTGCTACAGACCTATATCCTACCTTGCCTTTCCAAGGTCTTCGAAAGCCAAGTCAACAAACAGATTCCCGATCATTTCGAATCCCACCGCACCTTCTTCACTATGCAATCTGGTTTCAGAGCTGGTCATGGTGCACCTCAGCCACGCTCAAGGTCCTAAACAATATCTTAACTGTCATCCATAAGAAACAATACTGTGCAGCCGTATTCATTGACCTGGCCAAGGCTTTCGACTCTGTCAATCACCACATCCTCATCGGCAGACTCGATGGCCTTGGTTTCTCAAATGATTGCCTCGCCTGGTTCACCAACTACTTCTCTGATAGAGTTCAGTGTGTAAAATCGGAGGGCCTGTTGTCCGGGCCTCTCTATGGGGGTGCCACAGGGTTCAATTCTTGGGCTGACTCTCTTCTCTGAAAACATCAATGATGTCGCTCTTGCTGCTGGTGAGTCTCTGATCCACCTCTACGCAGACGACACCATTCTGTATACTTCTGGCCCTTCTTTGGACACTGTGTTAACAACCTTCCAGACGAGCTTCAATGCCATACAACTTTCCTTCCGTGGCCTCCAACTGCTTTTAAATACAAGTAAAACTAAATGCATGCTCTTCAACCGATCGCTGCCTGCACCTGCCCGCCCATCCAGCATCACTACTCTGGACAGTTCTGACTTAGAATATGTGGACAACTACAAATACCTAGGTGTCTGGTTAGACTGTAAACTCTCCTTCCAGACTCACATCAAACATCTCCAATCCAAAGTTAAATCTAGAATTGGCTTCCTATTTCGCAACAGAGCATCCTTCACTCATGCTGTCAAACATACCCTCGTAAAACTGACCATCCTACCAATCCTCGACTTCGGCGATGTCATTTACAAAATAGCCTCCAATACCCTACTCAATAAATTGGATGCAGTCTATCACAGTGCCATCCGTTTTGTCACCAAAGCCCCATGTACTACCCACCACTGCGACCTGTACACTCTCGTTGGCTGGTCCTCGCTTCATACTCATCGCCAAACCCACTGGCTCCATGTCATCTACAAGACCCTGCTAGGTAAAGTCCCCCCTTATCTCAGCTCGCTGGTCACCATAGCAGCACCCACCTGTAGCACGCGCTCCAGCAGGTATAGCTCTCTGGTCACCCCCAAAACCAATTCTTCCTTTGGCCGCCTCTCCTTCCAGTTCTCTGCTGCCAATGTCTGGAACAAACTACAAAAATCTATGAACCTGGAAACACATCTCCCTCACTAGCTTTAAGCACCAGCTGTCAGAGAAGCTCACAGATTACTGCACCTGTACATAGCCCATCTATAATTAGGCCCAAACAATTACCTCTTCCCCTACTGTATTTATTTATTTTGCTCCTTTGCACCCAATTATTTCTATCTCTACTTTGCACATTCTTCCATTCCAGTGTTATACTTGCTATATTGTATTTACTTTGCCACCATGGCCTTTTTTGCCTTTACCTCCCTTATCTCACCTCATCGCTCACATTGTAAATAGACTTATTTTTCTACTGTATTATTGACTGTATGTTTGTTTTACTCCATGTGTAACTCTGTGTCGTTGTATGTGTCGAACTGCTTTGCTTTATCTTGGCCAGGTCGCAATTGTAAATGAGAACTTGTTCTCAACTTGCCTACCTGGTTAAATAAAGGTGTTCTCAACTAGCCTACCTGGTTAAATAAAGGTGTTCTCAACTAGCCTACCTGGTTAAATAAAGGTGAAATAAATAATAAATAAAATATGCAAAGTCACTTTAACTATACATTAATGTACATACTTCCTCAATCAACCCGACTAACCGGTGCCTGTATGTAACCTCGCTGCTGTTATTTTTCAGTCTTTTTATTTCTTGACTTAACTATTGTTCACCTAATAGCTTTTTTGCACTGTTGGTTAGAGCCTGTAAGTAAGCTTTTCACTGTAAGATCTACACCTGTTCTATTTGGCGCACGTGACACACTTTGATTTATTTGACCGATGCGCCACTCAGGATCCCAAACACTAGTCTTGCACCTTCATAAAGCATTATGGAACACACTAACAGAAACAAAACTGGACACACAAGTAAAAAAAATGTTGACTTTTCACCCTTTTAATTCAACAGAATATTGCTGCTGGTGGTCATTTTATTCACAAAACCAACACTGTGCCTTGCAAAATGCAGACTCCAATACAGTGCCCAAGCTGCCATTCTTCCTCAAGAGTTAGTGATTCAACAGGTCTGGGTCATGTTCATTTGGGCACACAGTACCAAAACCTTTTGCAACAGACAATTTGTACTTATTGGACAAGTCCAGGTAGTCCCTCCCTGTTTCAGTCTGTTAGTCCCTTATGAATACAACCCTGAGGTTAACAACCTCAACAACCATAAATTGCCATCTTACTCATGACTTCAACCATAGCTTATTCCAGTGCAACCTTAACTCACTCTGAATAGGGCCAGGAGTTTTTCCCTGACCAGGGACCCTAGTTAGGGTTGCAAAATTCTGTGAACTTTCAATAAATTCCCTGGTTTTCCAGAAATTCGAGTTGGAGGATTCTGGATTTCATGCTTATTTCCTCCTGATTCTGGGAATCCTCCTACTGGTATTTCAGGGAATTTATTGAAAGTTCCTGGAATTTTGCAAGCAGCCCCGTTTAAAGCCTATAACTATGGCCACAGGTTTTTCCCTGGGCAGGGATAACGTCTGTCCCCAATGACCATCAGAAGGTGATCTAACTGGTGGGAGGTCAGGACATCTTTTATTGGAACTTTATTCAAAACAATTGAAAAATAAAAAACAAAAACATACAATGTAGAAGACCATGTCACAGATCAAGGAAAACTAAAACTTCTAACACCATTCGTCTCCCGTGCAACAGGTTGAGTTAAACAGACTAGTGTTATGTGATGTATGCAGTAGGTAACTTCCCACTGTAGATGTACCCGTGGTTATGTTAACTAGCATTCCACAATCACTGAAGTCTTCCGCTGTGCAAACACACAAAGACACTCATACAGACACTCACGTTTATCGTAAGTTGTGGGGTCACACACACACACACAGTGAGAGAGAAAACAAAAATATAATTCACAGAACATAAAATCAAAACCAAAGCTCAAAATGTATGAAGACCAAGCAACTTAGGCGATGGGAATATTCCAAATGAAGGAGAAATCAAACTACCAAGCAATTAAAATAATCACCTTTAAAAGCAAAACCTCCCACTCTTAATCATTTTACCATTAACGTAATTGATTGTAATCTTTATAAATCAATGTTAATTTCAGTAAATGCAGTATTAGTAGTGTAGGACTAGAAGTAAGTCACTTGAATAGACAGTTTGGCTGTGGTAAATACAATTAAAAAGGGGAAAGTGGGATTTCATTGGGTGAGTGATGAGCATTTCCGGAAGTAAATCTGTCTTTCATGGTTTCGAGTTCAAATCTCCCAAGTTCATGTTTTTATTGACAGATAAAACAAGGGAAGATTTCAGGGAACCAAAATGAAAGATAACAGTCCCTAGAAATCCATCCCATTATTCAGCTCACAGGCAAAGCAATAGTTTGTTCTCTTCGCATATTTATTTAAACAAGTGGTGAGTTGGACAGGGAAAGGGGAGGGACAGGGAAAGGACTGCCAGCTCAGAATCCCTTCAGAACAAAAAATATATAATTTTTTATTTATTTTTTTAAATGGCCCGGATTCTGTTGACTGGTTGGGTTAAGTGGTAGTAGCTTTTCTTTATTCTCACTCTTTATGAGTCTCAGCCGAGCCTCTCACTGTGTCTGGAGAGAAAGAACAGAGTAAGAGTACAGAGTCAGAGAACCACAACAACCAGTAACATCTTCAGCCTGGATGCCAAAAACAGACTGCAACCCAGGCCAGTACAACCTCAGGACAGAACGCACACACCTAGGCAACATACAACTTGTTAGACATACACATCTGAGAACTGTCACAGTACACTCAGGGTGTAACTTTACCTGCTGGCCTTGCTGAGGGGTAGCAGGCTGTCCTGGGGCCTGTCCTGTTTGGCCGTAGTAAGCAGCCTGCTGCCTGTAGTACTCTGCCCAGGCTGCACTGTAGTCCTGCTGGCCTCCACCTGGGGCTGCTGGGGCACCTGCTGCTCCTGGCCCTGCTGCAGAGCCTCCTGCCTGGGCTAGGGGAGCAGAGGAGAGGGGTCTTATGGATGAAGAAGAGATATGCTATGATCGACAAGGTTAACATGATGAAAGATTCATGTTCTTAAAGCACTGGTTCACTTCAAAATTAAAGTTTGTCAGATGATTTTAGACCTTGAAAGTAATCTAAAGTCAAGCGTAGTCAACATCCCACAACAGTAGAAACAGCTATACGCCTCGATACAAAATTACATGGGAAAGATAGACACGGTCTAAAATGACTAAATTAGACAGTGCCCATCTTTCCTATTCTAAGAGGGAAACAACTGCCGTCTTTCCTCCTGTGGTGTTATACTAGTAACTATAGTGGACCAGTGGTCTCACCAACACCCATCTTCTTGTAGTATTCTTCCCAGGCCTTGGTGTAGTCAGGCTGGCCCCCAGGGGTCTGGCTGGCCTGGGGCTGGTCTCCAGGTGCTGGGCCACCAGCGGTGGGGTTGGTGGGGGGCTGGCTGGGCCCTGCTCCCCCTGGCTGCCCTCCCTGGTAGTACTGGCCATAATAGGCTGCCCAGGCTGCGTTAGGGTCCGCGGCACCGGCTGCCTTGCCTAAAAAAGATGGCAGTTGGAGGTGAGGTCCTCATAGGGCTGAGCGTGCCCTGCTATCTGCCTGTGCTTAGAAACCAGGGGACAGAGAGAGATAGGGGGAGTTATTATCAATAGCCAACACAGAAAGACATTCTCCCATCACAGATGATTTTGATAATAGTTGCAGGGTTATGTACCACTAAAAGCTAGCCTGGCCCCAGTTTGTGCTGTACTCCTATGGACATTGTGACACCAGACAATGGAGTTGGCAAGAGAGCAGAAACATATCTGGGACCAGGCTAACTAAAACCTGCTCTCTGTTGTAACCACTGTTTTGAGATGACAAGGAGATAAAACTATATAGTAGGAAACCCCAAAAGAGACCACTGGTAGGCTGGATGGAGTTGACTCCATATTGCTTTCCCTTTCTCAGTCTTTTCAAATAAGTGATTACAGCGAGAGAAAACATTGGGAGGCCATTGAAAGTTATAGTTCCAATGTAACCATTTCCTGTCCACAGTGAGGGTCTGAAAGTTCAATGTTGCAGGTCACTCACTGGGGTCGTGGGTTACTTGGGGCTGCCACTGCTGGTAGGTGTTGCCCCAGCCCTGTGGGGGGTAGCCATGAAGACCTCCACTTGAGAGGGATAGAGAAAACCCAGTTACTACTCAGTAGACTTCCATTGGTCCAATCAATGATTGTATCGTTGTAATGTAACATTTTAGCCAGTAGAGGCCTGTAAAAGCCAGAGTTTGGGATGACTACATTTCCAGTCTCCACTCACTGTGGTCCAGGGGCTCCTGGGGGTCCTGGGTTGTAGGGACCAGGATTATAGGGACCCATGGGGCCTGGTCCGCCAGGACCTGGACAAACAGGGCAGAGGGGACCCTGGAAAGCACAACCAGTTAGATGCATAGACATTATGTTCACATCTATGGTGAAAAGACTGAAAGCAACTCAATTGCCAGTTTGACTCCATTGATTGTGCGTTGAAGCAATCATGTCCATTTCCCCAAATGAGTTTCCCAACACCACAAACCCATCCATCCATCCTTCAGCCCTTTCCTCCTTACCCTGAGCAGGAACCCTGCATACCTCGATCTTGTCCTCGATGAGCTGCTTGGCGTGATCTATCTGCTGCGGAGAGCCTCGAATGACAAAGAGCTTGAAGTTAGGGTCCCCGTTGGGGGGCAGCTGGCGGGAGATCTCCACAAAGGCCCCAGTCTGCTGGTTGATGGCCTTGATGTTCTCCCCGCCCCGTCCGATCACCAGGCCACACTTGTGGGCCGGAATGGAGAAAGTCATCTCCCCTCCTCCACCACCAGGGGGACCCCAGCTCCCCTGGTCCCCTCTGCTGCGGCCCCTGCCGCCACCACTCGGGGACATGCCTGGAGGCCCGGGAGGACCCTGAGAAGGAAGGAGGGTGGAAGAGAGAGAGGAAAAAAAGAGGGTGGAAGAGAGAGAGAAAAGGAGGGTGGAAGAGAGAGAGAAAAGGAGGGTGGAAGAGAGAGAGAAAAGGAGGGTGGAAGAGAGAGAGAAAAGGAGGGTGGAAGAGAGAGAGAAAAGGAGGGTGGAAGAGAGAGAGAAAAGGAGGGTGGAAGAGAGAGAGAAAAAGAGGGTGGAAGAGAGAGGGAAAAAAAGGAGGGTGGAAGAGAGAGAGAAAAAAAGGAGGGTGGAAGAGAGAGAGAAAAAAAGGAGGGTGGAAGAGAGAGAGAAAAGGAGGGTGGAAGAGAGAGAGAAAAGGAGGGTGGAAGAGAGAGAGAAAAGGAGGGTGGAAGAGAGAGAGAAAAGGAGGGTGGAAGAGAGAGAGAAAAGGAGGGTGGAAGAGAGAGAGAAAAGGAGGGTGGAAGAGAGAGAGAAAAGGAGGGTGGAAGAGAGAGAGAAAAGGAGGGTGGAAGAGAGAGAGAAAAGGAGGGTGGAAGAGAGAGAGAAAAGGAGGGTGGAAGAGAGAGAGAAAAGGAGGGTGGAAGAGAGAGAGAAAAGGAGGGTGGAAGAGAGAGAGAAAAGGAGGGTGGAAGAGAGAGAGAAAAGGAGGGTGGAAGAGAGAGAGAAAAGGAGGGTGGAAGAGAGAGAGAAAAGAAGGGTGGAAGAGAGAGAGAAAAGGGTCTTAATACAATTTATATTTAAGTTCTGGTCCTGGACATCAGAAAGTCAGTTTGTTTAAAATTAGGATATTTACCTCCTAATAACAGTAATGTACTGAATGGGGAATTATGGGAATGCTCTAGGACTATCATTTGTCTAGGTTATGGAGTCCATTTGTTTACAATGTTCCATTTGTTTACAATGTTCCAGTGGTTCACTAAATGTGTTGAATGTTGTATGTTCCACAAGGCACGGCATCATGGCAGCTCTAATACACTTGTATGTAAACAGTTCCAAGCTGGCATGTGAGCAGTGGCTGTTTTTCAGATACTCTACGTGTGTGTGTGTGTGTGAGGTATGTACCCCCTGTCCTACCTCCTCTCTGACCCTGATGCTCTGCAGTAGCTCCTGGATGATCTGGGCAGCATTGTCACAGCAGTCTGGTGGGCCCATGATGTGGGCCATCTTATCAGGACCTGTGCCATCATCTGCAACGACAGGACATTTCCTCTGAGACTTGTGCAACACCACAACCAGAATGTAAAGCTTGTTAGTAGACACCACACAACTTGTGAGTAAACCGTGTAAATGAGTCAAGTAGAAGTAGTTCATATGACACGACTATGAAACGTTATATACCTGGTTTAAACTGTATCCTAACTCCTGCGTCGTTCTGAATCTTCTTGATCATCTCCCCGTTGCGACCAATCACCACCCCGACAGAGTGTCGTGGCACTGGAACCTAGCCAATCAGAGAGCAGGTTAGACAGCGCCAAATAGATTAGACTGATAGCTATAGGAAGGTGCTCACTCTCATACAAATAAAACCTGTGATGGGGAATGTGAGTCCCTCTCCACACACACACACACACACACACCTCCCTCTCACTTACGTCCATGGCTCCCCCACCTCCCCCCATGCGGGAGCCATACTCGTTCCTGTCTCCGAAGCCAGGCTGATCCCTCTCCCTCAGTATCTCCTGCACCAACTCCATGGCTTGCTGAGCAGACCCACAGGACACATTTTCTAATTCAAACAACTTTATGAAGTCTCCTTAGGGAGAACAGCATTAGCACATCAAAAGTTGCTACCAAATCCCCCATCTGCAGAGCTGCAGTACAGCATGCCAATTCAATATGGGATGCAGATTGTAGCAAGGCCTTGTGTTACCTCCACTTTGTATGGCTCCCCGATGATGCGCAGGGGCTTGTCCATGTTGGGTCCCTGAGACGCGTCCTGAATCAGGATCATCTTCACTCCTGCTCGCTCCTGTCAACGCCGCAGACAGACAGCATGGTCAGCTCTGCTCAACCAACTGATGGCAATGATTCACTCAACTCTCACTCACATGGCCCATGAAACACTTGTGTAATGCGATACGAGATTTTCCTGCTTATATTTCTTTCTTGCGCTGTAGATTTAACAACCCAAAAAATGATTTGCATGACTGCACACATCAGCCTGTTTGCGATGAAACTGTCAATATCTCAAAACACACACGTCAATGTGTTGTGGAACACTTCTCTGGCTACTGGTGAGGCCGACTGTTTGTATATACCTGTAGCTGTTTGATGGTCTCCCCTCCCTTGCCGATGATGAGGCCAGCCTTGCCTGCGGGAATCATCATCTCCTGCCCTGAGCCACTCTGTCCATTGGTCGCCTCGTGGAAGGATGAGGGGGGCGTGCCCCTCCCCCGAGACACAATCTCATCCAATAAAATCTTGGCTTTCCTAGTCAGAGGGGAAGAGCGAGAGGGGTGGGTCAGCTCAACTGATGAGTGCAACAGCACACATTAATAGTGGAACTACAGAGATATGCCATACATAAAGATAGCGCTGTGTAAATTCAGTGGCTAGAGGTGAACAGCATCTTGTGATAACAATACAAAATGTCACAATTAGCTAGTAGGATCTCACTTACTGTATGGAGTCTGGGGACCCTGTGAGAGAGACACTCCTCTCTGGTAAACCTCCACTGTCTGAAAACAACCAACAGTCAATTACACACACACACGAAGAGAGTTCAACTATAGCTCTGGTTCTAACCATTGACTATAAAGGCCACACTTGCCAGTCCCTCACCTGAGGCTATCTGAACCTTGCAGCCTGATTCCTGCTGGATCTTGTTGATCTGTTCTCCGCCCCGGCCAATGACTGGAGGAGAGGAAGAGGGGGGAGCTGTTAGTTTTATTGATTCTGATGTTCATGATGAGTCCAGTAATGTTCAAATTCAACACATGAACACAAAAAAACTAATCCGGTGACCATGTTGGAGAAAGTGCACTTACTGAGTCCCACCATTCCATCAGGAACACTGTACTCCTCTGAGGTGGTTGTGAGCCTGGCACTGTGGGAGAGAGAAGCCAAGCACAACAGTTCGTTATCCAAATCGTCAACATATTGTCACCATTAATCTTCTGCTGAATAACTAATTCCAATCACCTATTTCACTTCATTTTAGAGAGCTACTTGGATTGTTATGGATTAATTATGCTAATGACTTACCTCTGCTGGGCCAGTGCTGCCAGTTGGGCTCCGATAGCTATAAAAGGAAAGAGAGAAAGAAAGATATATAGAGAGAGGACAGGACTCAGATTACTGACACACTGAAAAATGAGGACAAGACAAACACAGGTGATGCTCACAGTGACAGACCAGGGGAGAGGGGCCGGATAGTACAGACAACGACCAGGGGAGAGGGGCCGGATAGTACAGACACCGACCAAGGGGAGAGGGGCCGGATGGTACAGACACCGACCAGGGGAGAGGGGCCGGATGGTACAGACACCGACCAGGGGAGAGGGGCCGGATGGTACAGACACCGACCAGGGGAGAGGGGCCGGATGGTACAGACACCGACCAGGGGAGAGGGGCCGGATGGTACAGACACCGACCAGGGGAGAGGGGCCGGATGGTACAGACACCGACCAGGGGAGAGGGGCCGGATGGTACAGACACCGACCAGGGAAGAGGGTTTGGATAGTACAGACACCGACCAGGGGAGAGGGGCCGGATGGTACAGACACCGACCAAGGGAGAGGGGCCGGGTAGTACAGACACCGACCAAGGAAGAGGGGCGAAACAGTACTGACACAGAACAGGGGCCGGACAGTACAGACACCGACCAGGGGAGAGGGTTTGGATAGTACAGACACCGACCAGGGAAGAGGGTTTGGATAGTACAGACACCGACCAGGGGAGAGGGTTTGGATAGTACAGACACCGACCAGGGGAGAGGGGCCGGGTAGTACAGACACCGACCAAGGAAGAGGGGCGAAACAGTACTGACACAGAACAGGGGCCGGACAGTACAGACACCGACCAGGGGAGAGGGTTGACATTCCTGTAAGACATAGAGCAGGTTTTGTAGGTAGTAGGAGACATGAGGAAGAGCAACTTACAGAGAGCTGTGGCTGAGTCCACATCACTCTGTGGAGCCATTTTCTTGCTCTCAGGTTGATCTGTGGGAAGAAAAAAACAAGTAAACAAAGGTTGAATCTGATCTCACAATAATCTGTGTGCACACACTCCAGTTATCAGACGTTCACATGGGCAGTGGCCCTTTCACAGTCCCCAGCAGTGTGTGTGTGTGTGTGTACCTGGGTCCTCCAGCTGTCGTTTCTGTGCTGTGAAGGGAAAGACGTCTGGTGCATTGGTGTTGTTCATAGGGGCTACCCCTGCACATTCACCAATCTTGGCAGCAATCTGATGCACAAAAGTTGAAGTCACTTGAACACATAACAGATATTCAAAGTGCGATGACATGATGAGAATGTCTGATTTATTTGTGCTGGTCCTGGGTATTAACTAACGTTGATAAGCAACTTCAAATATTACATGAGATGCTAATTGTTTGTTAGCGGAATGATGGTAATTCAACTCAAGCGGGCAAACTTAACAGTGTTGGCTGGCTAGCTGAGGATATATACTTTGTTGGGAATGCACTCAAAAACACAGACACGCTGAGGGCTCGAAGCCTGCTTGTCCATCATCAGGACTTTGTCTTTGCATGCAGCAGAAGCAGCCAGCTCTCAACAACACAACAACATTGGGAGACGTCGAACAGCATGCATGCATTGGTAACAACATCATAACGGTATTTCTGCAGTGGCACGTCAACTGGGTCTTCAAATTCACTTGACTTATAAACGTTAACTAGAGAGCTATAATGATCATAACTGCCAACAGTATTGATTGGTCGCCAAACATAGTCAGCCAGCTTTGCAAGCTAACAACCACGAAACAAGAAAATAGTCACATTTTCTTCACCCCTTCCCAGTAGCTCTCACGCGCATAGCTACACTGCCTCCCGCTTCTGTCTCACCTGCCGGGCCCGTTGTACTGCGTCTGCAAAGGCATCTTTTTTTATTCCACCACCGTTACCGATAGCTAGATGTCCGCCGAGAGGAGCTCCAGCCCCGGGTGCCGGTACCGAGCTGTACTCCGACATATTTGCGGAGGGAAGATAGAAGAAAATACGAAAGTTAAAGTGGTGTTTAGGCCAGGACAGACTGCGCAGGAGCGGAAAGTCAGACGATCAAATATTCCGGAGGGGAAAGCAACCGGAGATGGAACACTGAGAGCGGGAACAAGGTTTAGATGACTTTTCTACAAATAATGTAAAAACATAAGGTTATAATTACATTATCTTAAGACACTTTATTACAAAATATGAGTTTCAACCCCCAACGTTTCGGAAAATTTTGAAGATAACTTTTGTCAAAGGCAGTCAAAATAACCTTCACATCTTCCGTCTGTGCCTATACGGTTTATGGTCTGTGCACTGATCAGAGTATGCATTTGTAGTAGCTGTCATAATTTCCACCTGTACAGTACATTTATTAGCAAACCTTGATGGATCATCACTAATACAAGCAATGAATAACATCTACTTCACTCTCATTTATTTCAAAACTAGACAGCAGTGGGTTGATCTTTGATCTGCTTTTGCTGTATTTGTTTAGAAACAGAACTGCTACTTATTTACAATATCACGTGGGGTGGAGCCTTGCAGTCCAAACATCAACAACTGTTCGTGACGTGTACATGTTCTGCCACTGTGAGTGGTGGAGTTGGTGACGCTAACGCGCAAGTCAATTTGGCGCCCTTTGGGCTAGACGAGTCAGGCGGGATTTTTGGAAGACTGAAGCTAAACTACCAGTGTACCCAAAATATGGAATTATTGTTTATATGTGTGTTTAATTCGTCGTTAATATCTAGAATTTACTTTGCAGTTACATGTTAAAACTTCGTTGTAGTTTCGTTAAGCGTTTTGGGCAGCTTGCTAGCCGACTATTTTCCAACTAAGGTTAGCCATGTCATCCAACAATAGTCGGATATAGCTAGCTATCTAGATAGATATTATATTAAGATATTTATTTCCCTAGACAGACAGTTAGATAGCAAGCTATCAACTTTGCCACACAATGACAGTTCGCGTAGCTTAGAGGTTGTGTCTTCTAGAGGGATCAAGGAGAAGAGCTGGTAAGTTGTGTTCTTTTGTTTTAGCTTACTACCACATCCACCATTGATCTACAGTTGCCGCTTTTCAGGTTAACTGACTACTACTAGTTAGTAGGTAAGTTACCTAAGTACTTAACTGAACCAGAATGCCCCAACTAGTTAGTCACTGCAACTAAAACCATTTAATTATTTTAGGTCAGTGAAATTATGGCTGGTGTCGTTGCTATGGCATCTGTCATTGAAGATTTTGAAACTCAGGTATGTCCAACCAAATTCCATCTGTCTACACTAGCCTGTGTCAACGCATTGGATATATTTTTTAAATTGCATAGTTTTAATAATAGAGAGCGTAATTGTCGCACCTTGTTTTACAGCCATGCAAGAGATCATGCAAAGATGCCCATGCTCCTCCTGTCAAGATGATCACAAACTACTTTTCCCCTGTGCCCAAGCCCATGGAGAAACCATTCTCCCCACCCAGGTCCAACAACATCATGGATTACTTCAGCCGGAAGACCACACCAGTTAGAGAGAAAGGTAGTACCCCAGAGCAGACTAAGGAGAACCGCCTGGGGCCCCAGCCCTCTGAATCACCAGCCAGCCTAGACAGCCCTGTGAGGCTGCCGGCCAAGCCCCGTCAGAAACAGGGCAGGAAGCCCAGCAAAGTTGCCCGGCAGTTACAGGAGACTGATGCTGATGTAGGTTCCACTGAGACGGAGGAGTGTGTGGTCTTAGAGGGGCCAGGAGATGAGGGCAACGTAGTGAGCAGCAGCTGTGGCTTCCTGGGTAGTGACACAGCTGCCCTGCTGGCCCAGTTCAGTGCTGATGCTGGCATGGCTGGAGACACCTGTGGTAAGAATGACCATGGCGCGGCATGTCTTGAGAAGGCTCAGAAAGACAATCATCCCAAGGTGTACTCTAAAAAAAGGGCTCCTCTGAAGAAAAAGGAAAGTCGCGACGGTTCTCCTAAAATTCCTAGAAAAGACAAGGTGACTGTCAGTAAGGCTAAAGCCAAGCAGCAGGAGGATAAGGAAACAGAGGAGTATGTGCCCGAGGTCCAGGAGGCTGAGCTCTCTTTGTGTGATGCAAGCTTAGAGGTGAACGTGGGAGAGGCGTCTCAGTTGAACGGGAGCACCGTCACCATCTCCTTTGAGGACTTCCTGCAGACTCAGGGCCAGGGAGAGGAGAAAGTGGGAGAGAAAAGCAGAGTCGACCCGGAGCCAGAAGACACGTTGGATGTACCCAAAGCCAAAGAGCTTTGTCCCCTGCAGATATCTCCTCGAACCCTCACCATCCAAGCTGAGGTGCACACCATTTCCCCCGGCCACGAGCCAGTCCTGGTTGCAGAGAAAAAGATTGCCTCCATCTTCTCCAGGGAAAAAGAGGGGAGCCTAGCACCTGTAGTGGTGAAGACTGCTTCCTTTCCTCATCCCCAGTCTAGACTGGAGCTGCTGCCTGCCCCCAAAAGGAGGTCCAACGTGGTCCTGCAGGAGGAGGACCTGGAGCTCAGTGTCGTTGAGTCTGAATCATCCACTCCCAAGTGCAGCCAGACTGAGCGGAAGCAGTTCATGAGTGCTTTCAAGCAGCCAGCCAAGCCCGGCAAGGGCCCTGGGAAGCAGCCTGTGGACAAGGCCTTGGGGGAGGCTGTGGAGGAGGAGAACCACTCTGCTGCCCCAACAGAGGAGCAGCCAGGTAAAAATGCAGCTAAGAAGAAACCGCAGAGACGAGGGAGGAAGAAGGCCTTGGAGCAGGAGTCAGTTCCCTCACCCACGGCACAAGAAGACCATGTTCCCATGGAGACTGACGCTGTGGAGACTGATTCTAAACCCAAAGGGGAGTCCAACACTGAGGCTAAACCTGGAGCAGAGCCCACCCCCTCCACACCAACAACAGTCAGGAGGTCCACCAGAGAAGCCCCTTGCAGGCAGACACCTGTTGTTGATCCAGTAACCCCAGTGAGGAAAACAAAAAAAGAAAGGGTGAAAGATGTTGCAGCAGTCACCGTGGACTGCCCTGTCCAGATGTCCACCCCGAAGTCAGACAAGTCCAGACACAGGCTGTTCAGAGCACAGATGGTCTGTCCACCAGACAAGACAGGAAGTCCCATCAGGTGAGGGATGGCCAAGATATCTTTAAGCATAGTTTTTAATTGTCTCGTTTGTGCATCCTGTTGGTCAGTAACAGAGAGGCAATAGGTTTGGACATAGATTGACTCGTCCACAATGGAGGCCTGTCCCTAGTCTGGACACTGTTTTAAAGGCAGGACGATACATTACTACAGAGTCAGACAGTAGTGCCTTAGCTTCATGCTGACTTTGTAATATCTAGTTTGCATTGTATATGTTTGAAAATAAAAAAATTGGGCATTTCATTTGTTTTTGCTGTTTTGACTACCTTTGCAGAAACTATTATCATTTTATTCTTACCTTGAACCTTCAGGATGAAATTTACAAGAGTCGTCTTCCGAAGCTCTGCATCAAAGTCTGAGGGTGGAAGTGATTTTGAAATATTAAGTCCCCTAGCCACTAAGGTAATTATAGCCTCTGTTTTTATCAGTTGGAATATGAAACCGATGTTTTGAATTAGCAACTATAATTCAGCACACACTTTCCTTTCACTTGTAGTTTTTCTTCTTAAACCCATTTGAATCCTCTTGATCAGGAATCCAATGCATCGAAAAAGAGAAAAAAGGCAAAGAAGTTGGTGAAGAAAGCCCGGGAGATACAGCAGAGTAAAAAGGCCTCAGCGGATAAGGAGGGTCAGAGGTCTTTCCGACGCTCCACCCGGAGCCAGGGCAAGAAGAGCTACATTGAAGATGAGGTACACTACAGTTCTAATGACATTTCAGTTAAAGATTGTAGGCTTTTCCTTACTTGGGAGAAGATGTTCTACTCTGGCTCAGTATGTAGTTGTACTCTACAATTCATGCTCCATTGATAACAATTGTCATATTAGAGATGATGCATGTACTTTTCAATACACCTGACTATCTTGTTTCCTGTCAATTTCTCCAACTGTGAGACGAAGCACAAGTACAGAAAGGTTTTGTTTCATAGATAACCCTCTAAACCTTTATTTTTGCGAACCACTGTTTGTGCAGAACTCAGTGGTTTGGGTGGAGGATAGCCAGGATGGCTCTGCTCTGACTGCCAAGGAGAAGGGAACAGCTCAGAAACGCAGTCTAAATGATGTATTGGGGAAAAAAGCACCTGCCAGCAAGGGGGCCAATAATCCAGCAGGTACTTTATCACTGTTAACTGAAGTCGTAACATGATTATAGAAAACATCTATCATTTGCTCACCCTGAAGTGTTCTGGCTACAGGATGTACACAGGCTGTAGTTATTTTTTAGAAAGGGAATTTTTGACATTGCACAATTTATTTTCAAAGCCTGGAGGAGAAGGGGAAGTGTATTATTTGTGTAGCGTGACAAGGTGAAAGCTGTACTTTGTTATGATTGTTAATTAAGCATTTCATTGTTTGAAGCATTACATTTGTTAAATGTAATTTGTATTTTGTGTACACATACTTGATGAAATCTTGTCTTATACGGGCTGAGTACCAATTGCTGTATGACTATGATTTTATTTATTTTTGGTATATGTATGTATTGAAGGACACTAACATTAATGTTTTGTGTATTTT
This sequence comes from Oncorhynchus mykiss, assembly GCF_013265735.2. Lineage (NCBI taxonomy): Eukaryota > Metazoa > Chordata > Actinopteri > Salmoniformes > Salmonidae > Oncorhynchus > Oncorhynchus mykiss. The sequence continues at coordinate 87,296,954 of NC_048576.1, read as the reverse complement.
TTTTTTTACCTTCCAAAGTGGCTCCCATGTTCCTTGGGAAAAAAGCACAGAGGACATCAGTCATATCCATCTTTGATGATCGCAGGTACACTTATTACAGACTTGCAGCTTATTACCAATAACACTGTTTGGTCTATAGTCAACATTTTTGCAGACCTCAACAAGACCTTTGACCTTACACCCCTAATGTGGCTCTTACCCCTTCTAGCTGTGATGCTTCAGAGAACTCTCAGGATGATGAACAGTTCCGAGCCCGCAGAGAGTTCCTGAAGAGTGGCCTCCCAGAGTCCTTCAAGAAGCAGATAGCCAAAACCGTTGCCACCAATGAGGCCTACGCAGTCTCCTGCTCCTCCTTCCAGCCCGTAGTGCACGTGCTGCAGGCGTCACAGGGTGTGTGTTTTCTCCTTGCTAGCTCTGTCCCTTCCATCCAAGTGTTCTTATTAGTTGTATAAAGCAGAAGGGGTGCCACTCACTGATGTTTAGATTTTTTGAATGGACATTTTTACTAAGGTAAATCTTAAGCAACTGATAGGTAATGAGTGCACTGCACTGAGATTTTTATTAAATCATTAGTGTGCCATAACTGGGATTTGAACTGGAAACCTTAGCCTTTTCAGCGTGCTTCCTGCTCAAGTGTTCCCTCTGTGTTCTCCATCTAATTATGTTTTTCTTGGACCTTGGACAGAGTGTCCTCTCTGGAGTCTACCATGGCCTGTTTCTCCTCGCTTACACTTCCTGAAGGAGCTTCGATGTCTACCATCAAACCAGCTTACATCCCTCGATAGTTCCACTTGCTGTAAGACTGAGCCAGCATCCAGAGCGCACACTGAAAGGGTATGTTGTAATATTATTTTACACATTTCATATTTCACTGGTAATATCCCATGTAATATTTACTGGTGTAGTTTTGTTTGTTAATCAACTTTAGATAACTGAATAATTTGTTCTGAACAGGGGTCTGGCTGGCGAGAAGATTTCTCTGAGCCCATTCGTAAGCTCCTAATGGAGGAGATCAGTGCATCCAACCCTCCTTTCCCCGTCCAGCGGTTTCTCACACGCTTTCTGAAGAGGCGGGCGGACCACCTCCAGGAATGCACAGCTTCAGAGGCAGACCCCAGTACCAAACTCGCCAGCAGTGCCCCAGCATCAACAGAGCCTGTGGGGAGAAAGAGGAAGAGAGTGGAAGAGGGTGAGGGGGCCGTGGGAAAGGTGGCCAAGAAGCAGATGTCCAGGAGGTCGGAGAAGAAGATCATTGTGATCGACGGGGGCACCATCTCCCCCGAACCTGAGCCACCCAGGAGGGGAGGGCGAGGGAGGAGGCGCAAGCAACAGGAGAACGAGGAGATGAAAACACCACTCCCCTACCAAAAGGACCCTGTGGGACTCCTGGAGGATTCGCCACTGGCTAGCAACTCTGTCAAAGATGGTAAGAGGGCAAATAAGAAATGATTTCTCTGTAAAAACCTCTTCTCTGTAAAAACCTCTATCTGTGGTAGCTGAAACATGGCCTTTCAGTTAGATGCTTAAATGTGCTTCCTTTTCATAACATTACAAAATACATTTTTGAATAGTCTTTAGTACTGTAATTGCTGGACTATAAGCCGCTACTTTATTCCCACACTTTGAACCTCGCGGTTTATACAATGACGCGGCTAATTTATGGATTTTTCCCGCTTTTGCAAGATTCATGCCGCCAAAAAACTGAGCACCGTCACATAATGTGACGTAAATCGAGCGCGCTCAAACTTCCCATCATTCTGATTACGGTAGTCATTTTGTCACCCTCATCATGGCAAAGACACGGAGAAATGCATATGATGCAGCTTTCAAGTTGAAGGCGATCGATCTGGCTGTTGGAAAAGGAAATAGAGCTGCTGCATGGGAGCTTGGCCTTAATGAGTCGATTATAAGACTTTGTAAACAGCAGCATGAGGAACTGACTCAGTGCAAAAAGACAACAAACCTTTCAGAGGGAAGAAAAGCAGATGGCCCAAAGTATTTGCAGCCACTCGACATCAGCGTAAATCGTGCATTTAAGGTGGCGCTCCGTGTTCAGTGGGAGGCTTGGATGACAAGTGGGGAGAAATCCTTCACTAAAACTGGCAGACTTGATCATAAGTTGCTCTTCGCAGTGGGTCCTGACAGCGTGGAGCATTGTCAAAAAATCCACTATCATCAACGGGTTTCGAAAGGCTGGACTGCTGCGTGTTGAAGAGGGCAGCATGAGCTCAGCGGGGTATTTGTCTCCGGATGAAAGTGACGAGAGCGACAATGAAAACGATCCAACATCGGATGAAGCAATTCTGAGGCTATTCAACTCCGACACCGAAGGAGATGACTTCAGTGGTTTCAGTGCACAGGAGGAGGCTTGGTAGGCTACTGTTTTAATTTTTGTTACAAGCCGTGTTTCGTTAAAGCCTATTTATTTTTGTTACAAGCCGTGTTTCGTTTAAAGGCTGTGTAAAGTTAATTTGTTTCAATGTACCGGTAGGCACCTGCGGCTTATAGACATGTGCGGCGTATTTATGTACAAAATACATATTTTTTAATAATTCAGTGGGTGCGGTTTATATTCAGGTGCGCTTAATAGTCCAGCAATTACGGTAACTGCTTTTTTTATTCCACCAGACTCCGTAAAAGAGGATATGTTGTGGACAGAGAAGTACCAACCACAGCACTCCAATGACGTCATAGGCAACACTGCCTCAGTGAGGAGGCTGCACAGGTAAGGGATTGTGGTGTATCTACTTATTGACTCAACTGAATAGCTCAGTAGCTAGTTGTACTAGACACCCAGCAGGCTCTACACAGGTATTACAGATATACAGTACATGGACACCTGCTCGTCAAACATCTTGTTCTAAAATTATGGGCATTAATATGGAGTTGGTCCCACTTTTGCTGCAAAACAGCCTCCACTCTTCTGGGAAGGCTTTCCACTAGATGTTGGAACATTGCTGCGGGGACTTGCTTTCCATTCAGCCACGAGCATTAGTGAGGTTGGGCACTAATGTTAGGCCTAGATCGCAGTCGGCATTCCAATTCCTCCCAAAGGTGTTTGATGTTGTTGAAGTCAGGGCTCTGTGCAGGCCACTCAAGTTCTTCCACACCGATCTCAACAAAACATTTCTGTGTGGAACGCGCTTTGTGCACGGGGCATGCTGAAACAGGAAAGGGCTTTCCCCAACCTGTTGCCACAAAGTTGGAAGCACAGAATCGTCTTGAATGTCATTGTATGCTGTAGCGTTAAGATTTCCCTTCACTGGCACTAAGGGGCCCAAACCATGAAAAACAGCCCCAGACCATTTATTCCACCTCCACCATACTTGACAGTTTGCACTATGTATTCGGGCAGGTAGCGTTGGCATTGCGCATGATGGTCTTAGGCTTGTGTGCGGCTGCTTGTCCATGGAAACCCATTTTCATGAAGTTCCTGGCGAACAGTTATTGTGCTGACGTTGCTTCCAGAGGCAGTTTGGAACTCGGTAGGGAGTTTTGCAACCGAGGACAGACGATTTTTACGCACTTCAGCACTCGGCGGTCCTGTTCTGTGAGCTTGTGTGGCCCACCGCTTTGCGGCTGAGCCGTTGTTGCCCCTAGACGTTTCCGCTTTACAATAACAGCACTTAGAGTTGACCAGCGTAGCTCTAGCAGGGCAGAAATTTGACAAACTGACTTGTTGGAAAGTTGGCATCCTATGATGCTGCCATGTTGAAAGTCACTGAGCTCTCCCATAAGGCCATTCTACTACCAATGTTTGTCTATGAAGATTGCATGGCTGTGTGCTATGGCTTTATGAGCTTTATTGAAAGCCATTGTGTGTTACATGCCATTAATTCAATGAATCTGTCATGTAATTTTGCATAAACCAATCCGTTTGCAGTTGGCTGAGGGAATGGAAGCTCAGAGCTGACAGGGAAGAGAGGAAGAAACAGAAGGAAAAGAAACAGGAGGAAAAGAAACAGGATGACGACAGCAATGGTAAGAGACGGTCACCTTGGAAAAAATGGCTGAGCCCTCTATTCTAAGATTTTGCTCTTGTATTTTCAGATAGCACTATGACTGTTTAAGCACGAACACATTTTTCCCTCCTTTGAAATGGTTACATAATCCTATATAAAAGTAACTTTTTTTCAAAGTTACCACAGAGTAAACTTAAAGCAGCCTGCTGTTCCCCTCTTGGCTACACAGACTCATGGGACACTAAAGACGGGGACTCTCAGGAGGGGGAAGACTTTATGTGTAACACCCTGCTGATCACTGGTCCCACGGGGGTCGGCAAGACCGCTGCCGTTTACGCCTGCGCCCAGGAACTTGGCTTTAAGGTCTGTTCATTCTTTACTCCACTTGCCTAACACAGCAGTCACCAACCTTTTATGCTTTGTGACCCACTGGCCGATCACAAGCCAATTTTTTATATTTTTTATCATGTTTCTGCATACAAATTTCAATGCACTCACTTTACACTCTGAATCAATCAATCAATCAAATATATTTATAAAGCCCTTTTTACATCAGCAGATGACACAAAGTGCTGTACAGAAACCCAGCTTAAAACCCCAAACAGCAAGTAACGCAGATGTAGAAGCACAGTGGCTAGGAAAAACTCTCTAGAAAGACAAAAACCTAGGCAGAACAGTTGGACCCGGAGCAGCAGCAGCAGCAGCACAACCAGGTGGACTGGGGACAGCCAGGAGTCATCAGGCCAGGTAGTCCTGAGGCATGATCCTAGGGCTCAGGTCCTCCAGGAGGGAGAGATACAAAGAGAGAATTTGAGGAATCATACTTAAATTCACACAGGACACCAGATAAGACAGGAGAATACACCAGATATAAGACTGGCCCTAGCCCCCCAGCACATAGACTATTGCAGCATAGATACTGGAGGCTGAGTCAGGGGTGGGGGGGGACACTGTGGCCCTGTCCGACAATACGGACAGGACCAACCAGGCAGGATAACCCCACCCACTTTGCCAGAGCACAGCCCCCACCCCACTAGAGGGATATCAACAGACCACCAACTTACTACCCTGAGACAAGGCTTAGTATAGCCCACGAAGATCTCCCCCACCACACGAGCCCGAGGGGGCGCAAACTGGAAAACAGGACGATCACATCAGTGACTCAACCCACTCAAGTGACGCACCCCTCCTAGGGATGGAATGGAAGAGCACTAGTAAGCCAGTGACTCAGCCCCCGTAATATGGTCAGAGGCAGAGAATCCCAGTGTAGAGATGGGAGCTGGCCAGGCAGAGACAGCAATGTCGATCCGGTGCCATGCTCTTCACCTTCGCACCCCTGGGCCAGACTACACTCAATCCTAGGACCCACTGAAGAGATGAGTCTTCAATAAAGACCTAAAGGTCGAAACCGAGTCTGCGTCTCTCACATGGATAGGCAGACTATTCCATAAAAATGGAGCTCTATAGGAGAAAGCCCTACCTCCAGCTCTTTGCTTCGAAACTCTAGGGACAATAAGGAGGCCTGCGTCTTGTGACCATAGCGTACGTTTAGGTATGTACGGCAGGACCAAATCAGAGAGATAGGTAGGAGCAAGCCCATGTAATGCTTTGTAGGTTAGCAGTAAAACCTTGAAATCAGCCCTGGCCTTAACAGGACCCTGTATAGAGAGGCTAGCACTGGAGGAGTATGATCAAATTTGGGGTTGCATTGATCCTGTGCAGGTGTTGTTACACGTGGTCTGCCACTGCAAGGATGATCAGCTGTCCGTCCTGTCTCCCTGTAGCGCCGTCTTAGGCGTCTCACAGTACGGACATTGCAATTTATTGCCCTGGTCACATCTGCAGTCCTCATGCCTCCTTGCAGCATGCCTAAGGCACGTTCACGCAGATGAGCAGGGACCCTGGGCATCTTTCTTTTGGTGTTTTTCGGAGTCAGTAGAAAGACCTCTTTAGTGTCCTCGGTTTTCATAACTATGACCTTATTTGCCTTCCTTCTGTAAGCTGTTAGTGTCTTAACGACCTTTCCACATGTGCGTGTTCATTAATTGTTTATGGTTCATTGAACAAGCACGGAAAACAGTGTTTATACCCTTTACAATGAAGATCTGCAAAGTTATTTGTATTTTTACGAATTATCTTTGAAAGACAGGGTCCTGAAAACGGGACGTTTCTTTTTTTGCTGAGTTTATTTACCTCAGTTACGGTACCTTGTTCCCTCTAAGCCCGCACGAAGCTCCCAAGTGGTTTCTTGCATCAAACAACAGTTTCAGTCACCTTATCTGAAGGACAAGTGGATAAACAGGTTAATGTCAAGCCCTGCATGTTTTTTTCAAAAGTCTCATAGAATGTAGGCAGGCCTACATTGAACACCACATTTGCTGTTACTGTAGGCTGAATGATAGAACAGCTATTTCCATGTTAAGTGTTATGGGATGCATTTTTTTGGTGGTGGGCCACTCTGGTAGGTCTACATTATGATCAAATAGCCACAGCCTACTCAGTGTTGACAGTAAACGCGCTGGAAGTTGCACAGCATTTTGTAGTTTGCGCTCAGCAGACCTGAAATTTGATCTGTGACAAAAATTTTTAGAGGGAACATTGATTGTATCCCTGCACATCGTCTGGGTACTGGTACCCTGTGTACGTAGCAAAGTTATCAGTACTCATTGTGTATTTATTCCTTCTTATTGTCTTTCTATTAATTTTCTATTTTTCTCTCTGCATTGTTGAAGGGCCCATAACTTAGCATTTCACTGTTAGTCTACATCTGTTGTTTACGAAGCATGTGACATACAATTGGATTTGAAGTGTCCATATATTTGTACCTTATTTTACCAAGTAAGTTGACTAAGAACACATTCTAATTTACAGCAATGACCTGGGGAATAGTTAGGGGAGAGGAGGGGGATTATTGAGCCAATTGTAAACTAGGCATGATTAGGTGGCCATGATGGTATGAGAATTTAGCCAGGACACGAGGGTTAACACCTCTCCTCTTTCGTTAAGTGCCATAGGATCTTTAGTGACCACAGAGAGTCAGAACACCCGTTTAATGTCCCATCCGAAAGACTGCACCCTGGGGCATTGGGATATTTAGACCAGAGGATTTTATTTATTTATTTAACCTAGGAAAAGGAAAGAGTGGCTCCTACTGGTCTTCTGACACCACTTCCAGCAGCATCTGGTTTCCCATCCAGGGACCGGCCAGGACCACCCTGCTTAGCTTTAGAGGCAAGCCAGTAGAGGGATGCAGGGTGGGATTCTGCCGGGTGCCATCAAATCTTTTAACATCTGTCTTAACTGTCTGTGTAATATATTATCTATGTATGCTACTTTGAAGGCAGGAAGTGTAATCTGTCATCCTTCTCCAGGTGTTTGAGGTGAATGCGTCGTCCCAGCGGAGCGGCCGTCAGATCCTGTCCCAGCTGAGGGAGGCCACCCAGTCCCACCAGGTGGACATCCAGGGGGTCAACACCCATAAGCCGTGCTACTTCAGTAGCTCCACCGCCAGGCCTGGATCCTCACCACGTAAGTTTAGAAGAAGTTTGCCTCTCTTCTTGCAGCCCAGTGTTTCTTTGAACAAAATCATCTCTTAGGACTGTTTGGATAGAAAGTAGATAGTTTGACACTGATAAAAATCTATAAGAGATAAACGGGTAACAAACCTGAGCACCATCTCCCATTGGCCTAAATCTATGGTATCTTCAGGTTACATGCCAGTTTCATTTTACACTTACATGTTAGTCATTTAGTGGACGCTCTTATCCAGAGCGACTTGCAGGAGCAATTTGAGTTAAATATCTTGCTCAAGGACTCATAGACAGGTTGTTCACCTAGTCGGCTTGGGATTCAAACCAGCGACCTTTCGGTTACTGGCCCAACCGTCTTAACCGCTATGCTACCTGCCGCCAGTTTCTTGAGTTATGTGAAAAGTAGGATTTCTAAAGATCCAGGTTGACAGGTGAAGATTCTGCTGTCCATCTCCCAGGGAAAGTGTACTCTCCTCGAAGGGTGGTGTCCTCCCCCAGGAAGTCCCCCCGTGGAGCCACGAGGGGAGGCCTGGCCCCCACCTCCCTGGCCAACTTCTTCAAAACGGGCCGACCTGGTCCCACCAACAAGGAACCTGCCAGTGCCAGCCAAGACCAGAAACAACCAACCGGTTAGAATGAATTCCTTGTCCTTCTTCCTCCCTAGCTTGAGGTTTCTGTCAGTTTGGTGTTAAACAGTCTAGGTCCTAAATTAAACACAGCAGGGAAGCTTTATTCCCTTCAGTTACTATTTTGGATAAACCCTAGTCTAGTCTGCATACACACGTCAGAACTAAATATCAGTGTTATTCTCTTCCAGCTGTTCCCAAGAAGACCAGTAAAGCCAAGGAGAGTTCCAGTAAGACTGAAGAGCCTCAGAACAGACCAGCAGCAGCAGCAGCCATCACCAAGGACTCCTCCAGTGAAGAGCAGAGCAAGAAGACAGCCACGTCACTCATTCTCTTTGAGGAGGTGGATGTCGTCTTTGATGACGACTCTGGGTTCCTGGCTGCCATCAAAACGTTCATGACCACCACCAAGAGACCGGTGATCCTCACCACCAGTGGTGAGTGGGGGAGCAATCCACATTTCATGGTTGGAAGACTTAAGTTGTGGTCCATGGTTGTAGGTTTGTACACTGTGTCAAATGAATAGCACAGACCATAAGGTGACATGCACTGTGAGTTGAACCTGTTTCTCTCTTCTAGATCCCACCTTCAGTACCATGTTTGATGGCTACTTTGAGGAGATCCATTTCAAAACCCCCTCAGTGGTAAGAGAACCAATAAACTACAACCCTTTTTTTTTGCTGGATGTTTTGTTGTCATGTACTCAACAGAGTAACGTTGGAGGTATATTTTAAGCATACTTTCTAGTTGCACAGGAAGAATGTTCATTTTATAATAGGAAACTTGTATTGTCATTTGCGTATGTTAGTGTGTAACTCCTTCATACAGGTGCATGAGTGTGTGTGGTTGTAACACCTCTCTTTCTCCTATACAGGTGAAGGTGGGGAGCTACCTGCAGCTGCTGTGCCTGGCTGAGAACATGCGTACGGACGCCCGCGACGTCTCCTCTCTGCTCCACCTGAACGGTTGTGATATCCGCCAGAGCCTTCTGCACCTGCAGTTCTGGAGCCGCTCCACAGGGGGGCGGAAGCTATCCCGTCCCCTCCCAGACTCAGCCCCCACAGGTGAGGACAGAGTAATGTTCACTAAATAACTGTATAAACAACGTTGCCAATTAATACTGATGGTATAAATTTTGTTTTTATGTTGCATATTCAGTGACACAACTCCAGCCAAAGACAGAGGAAACTGCAGGTGGCTCTGTGGTGAGTGAGGGGGGGACCCCAGCAGGACCCCTGCCCCCCTGTGACACAGGCTGCACAGAGAGCATGCTGGGGCTGCTGAACATAGAGCCAGAGAGGGAAATGCAGGATCTGTTCAAGGTTGGTTGTCAAAAGTCCATCTCTTTCCTCCTTGTTGTCTTAAGAGGACACTCGAGATCATTTTTGACCGGTCTCTTGTGGTATGATCTCACATAATTACAATCCCTATGTCAAACCACCTTCTCAGGGTCACTTTATTATCTGTAAGTTAGTGTGGAATGATTGAAGGTTAACCACAATCTATTGTCTCCTCAGAGCCAGTCCACAGTGGAGCCAGGTTGCTGGGAGCTGCTGACCACCAGCAAGAGGAGAGGAATGGACCTGCTCTACTCCAACATGGAGGCCCTGCTTCCCCTACCCACCACACACCTCACTGTCACAACCCACAGGCGGCCACAGGAAGTGAGCAACCGGACACAGGAAGAGTCCAGCGCTGATCCACAGGAAGTAGCCACTAGTATGAATAGTATAAAGCCAGAGATTGATCCACCACTACCACTTCAGACTGAGGTTGATCCACTGCCCCACGCCAGGGTCCAGCAGGTGGCAGAGGGGTCAGAGACAGACGGGAGCCCGGTGAAGGTGTCCTCTAGAATGAAGAAGAAGAAGAAGCAGCTGGGTACCCGAGAGAACCTGGACCCCTTTCACTCAGACTCTGATTCCGACGACGCCTTCCTCTCCCTCCACACTAAACCACCTCCCAACCCCCCTCAGACACAGACGGAAGGGGAGGACAGTCAGGACGATTCTACCAGCAACAAGGTTGAACTAGAATCTGTGAAGGCCAGAGAGGAAGGGGTAAAGGAGAAGGCCCCTCCCCCTGTGAGGATGAGGGTGCCGCTCACCCCGGAGCAGAGGATGAAGAGTGAGCCTGTGTCCCACTGCCTGGGCTCTCTGGCAGAGTTCCTCGACCACATGTCCCTCCTGGACTCCTCCCTTTGCCGCCACACCTCACCTGTAGGTGGCGCCAGATACACACACAGGACATTCGGCCTGAGAGTCGAGATTAAAGACGGGATGAATGACGAGCCCGAGGAGGAGTGCCATGGAGGGAGCTGGGTAGAGGGGGAGAGAGCGGGGGAGATCCAGGCTGCTGTGGAGGCTCTGAGCTTCCAGAGGTGCAGGGCTGGGGTGGAGGAGGCGTGGGGTACAGCTCAGGGTCTAGAGGGGGAACTGGGGAAGGAGGCTGTGAACGAGCTCACACTCCCTGTGGCCCCGCACAGACGGGGCTTCAGACTCACCCAGGACAGCCCCTGTGAACCAAAGTGAGTCGTCTTGTCTGTTTGTCCTTCACTGTATGGCTTATAATGATCAGTTGACAGGGTATTGCTTACTGAGTTTATAATTTATATGTAAAATATTGTATTCATGTATTAATTCATTATTTGATCAGTGAGTATAATTTTAGTATTCAACATCTCAAAGAAAAGTTTAATTTGGTAGATATATGTATTTATGTATTACGCCCCTTCATCAGAAGTCAGAATCAGAAGTCGTCACAAAGTGCATTTTAAGGAATCTAACCTATCCTGTTTGCTGCTGTTGTTCCTCCAGAGTTCTCCAGAAGAGGAGGGAGGTGATGGACATTCTACCCAGGCAAGTGGCAGGGACGCTGGGTAACAGACCTGCTGCAGCCCTGGACTTCCTTCCCTTCCTACGGACCATCTGCCGATCAGAGACGCTCAAGGAGCAGTTCAAGGTTAAACGCAGGTGAGAGGTCAGGGGTAAGGTTAAATGGAGGTGAGAGGTTAAAGGTTGTGGATGTGGAAATCAGGATCAGAGTTAAACAGTGTTTTAGGGGGACACCCAGCTTTGAACCACCTAAAATCTGTCTCATTCTGTATAGATTGATATCTAGAGACCAAGCTGCTCTCCATTCAGTATAGATTGATATCTAGAGACCAAACTGCTCTCCATTCAGTATAGATTGATCTATAGAGACCAAACTGCTCTCCATTCAGTATAGATTGATATATAGAGACCAAGCTGCTCTCCATTCAGTATAGATTGATATCTAGAGACCAAACTGCTCTCCATTCAGTATAGATTGATATATAGAGACCAAGCTGCTCTCCATTCAGTATAGATTGATATCTAGAGACCAAACTGCTCTCCATTCAGTATAGATTGATATCTAGAGACCAAGCTGCTCTCCATTCAGTATAGATTGATATATAGAGACCAAGCTGTTCTCCATTCAGTATAGATTGATATATAGAGACCAAGCTGCTCTCCATTCAGTATAGATTGATAATTACATACTTTTTAGTTTTTGTCTGTATACTGTGTACAAGACAGCCTAACCAATACTATTAAATCATTGATATTTATACAATGCCTTTTGGGAAGGTATTCAGACACCTTGACTTTTCCCACATTTTGTTAGGTTACAGCCTTATTCTAAAATGTATGAAAAAATATTTCCCCTCATCAATCTACACACAATACCCCATAATGATCAAGCAAAACATTTTTTTTTACAAATGTATACAAATAAATACACCTTTACATAAGTATTCAGACCCTTCACTCAGTACCTTGTTCAATAACCTTATGGCAGATTACAGCCTCAGGTCTTCTTGGGTATGACACTACATGCTTGGCACACCTGTGTTTGGGGAGTTTCTCCCATTTCTTCTCTGCAGATCCTCTCAAGCTTTGTCAGGTTGGATGGGGAGTGTTCCTGCACAGCTATTTTCAGGTCTCTCCAGAGATGTTCGATCGGGTTCAAGTCTGGGCTCTGGCTGGGCCACTCAAGGACATTCAGAGACTTGTCCTGAAGCCACTCTTGCATTGTCTTGGCTGGATGCTTAGGGTTGTTGTCCTGTTGAAAGGTGAACCTTCGCCACAGTCTGAGGTCATGAGCGCTCTGATGAAAACCTGCTCCAAGGATCTCTCTCTGTTTTTTGCTCCGTCCATCTTTGCCTTGATCCTGACTAGTCTCCCCCAGTCCCTGCCGGTGAAAAACATCTCCACAGCATGATGCTGCTGCCACCATGCTTCACTGTAGGGATGGTGCCAGGTTTCCTCCAGACGCTTGGCATTCAGGCCAAAGAGTTCAATCTTGGTTTCATCAGACCAGAGAATCTTGTCTCATGGTGTGAGAGTCTATTAGAAGCTTTTGGCAAACTCATAGCAGGCCGTCATGTGCCTTTTACTGAGGAGTGGCTTCATTCTGGCCACTCTACCATAACGGCCTAATTGGTGGAGTGCTGCAGAGATGGTAGACTAGTGGTTAGAGTGTGGGGCCAGTAACCGAAAGGTTTAATCAATTTTAGAATAAGGCTGTAACGTAACAAAATGTTGAAAAAGTCGAGGGGTTGGCACTATTAAATTACACCCCCTTTTGCCCTCAGAACAGCCTCAATTCATTGTGTCAAGTTGGATGTCCATTGGATGGTGGACCATTCTTAATACACACTGGAAACTGTTGAGTGTGAAAAACCCAGCAGAGTTGCAGTTCTTGACACAAACTGGTGTACCTGGCACCTACTACCATACCCCTTTCAAAGGCACTTACATTTGTCTTGCCCATTCACCCTCTGAATGGCATGTTACACAATCCCTCAGGGGTTAAAAATACTATTTTAACCCGTCTCCCCCCCCATTCATTTACTGATTTGAAGTGGATTTAACAGGTGACATAAATAAGGGATCATAGCTTTCACCTGGATTCACCTAATCTGTCATGGAAAGAGCAGGTGTTCCTAATGTTTTGTACACTGTTTTGTTATTATTCAGGCATAATGTAAGGGTGTATCATTTTGATAGGGCTGGACATGGTATTTGAGTTATGTCATGCTCTCACTCTGTTAATATAATGGAATAAGGAAGCTGTCCGTTTTAATAATTCAAATCAAATGGGTCCTTACATGTGTCCTATTTCACACATGTACAAGCACGTGTGAATTGGATATTTGTTTTTTGCTTATCACACCCCTGAGGGTGGGGTTGGAGCCAGGGATAAGCCATTATTGACGGTGATGCATGTTTCCATTCCTCACTTCTGTTTCATACCCTAGGCTGTGGGTCTGAGGTATGTTTCAGAATGACAGTAGTTATTTTAATCTAGTTGTTAGTTAATTCCATAGAAACCCACAGGTCAGTGAGGTCACTTATCTTCATGCTCACTCAAAGAATTGGAAGCTTTCCCATTAGATCTAGATTCCTGAGAACAACTCCAGCTGCTGTCGCACACTTCAAAATAATTTATCCAGATACCTTGACAAAATACTGTAATCATTTAGTTTGAGATGGATGATAGATGGACAGATGTAGTCTCAACAAGAAAGGTTGTGTGCTTTGGGTTTGCTATTGTACCCGGTGGCACCGCTTACGTGTAGTTTAAGCTGAGGGTGGAAATGGGTAGAAGGATATCTGTTTGGGGCTCCCGAGTGGCGCAGCGGTCTAAGGCACTGCATCTCAGTGGAAGAGGTGTCACTCCAATCCCTGGATCAAACCCAGGCCGTATCACATCTGGCCGTGATTGGGAGTCCCATAGGGCGGCACACAATTGGCCCAGCATCGTCCGGGGCGGGCCGTCATTGTAAATAAGAATTTCTTCTTAACGGACTTGTCTAGTTAAATTTAAATGTAAGTAAAATGTTAGTCTATGTGGTGGGTTAGTGCATTTCTAATCACCCCCAGAATGGCTTTCTCTGTAGCTCGTGTCGATAAGTCTGTGGTGTGAGGTTGTGTATAGGATAAATATACAGTTGAAGTCGGACGTTTACATACACTTAGGTTGGAGTCAATAAAACTTGTTTTTAAACCACTCCTCACATTTCTTGTTAACAAACTATAGTTTGGCAAGTCGGTTAGGACATCTACTTTGTGCATGACACAAGTAATTTTTCCAATAATTGTTTACATACAGTGAATTATAAGTGAAATAATCTGTATCACAATTCCAGTGGGTCAGAAATTTACATACACTAAGTTGACTGTGCCTTTAAACAGCTTGGAAAATTCCCCAAAATGATGTCATGGCTTTAGAAGCTTCTGATAGGCTAATTGACATCATTTGTGTCAATTTGAGGTTTTCCTGTGGATGTATTTCAAGGCCTACCTTCAAACTCAGTGCCTATTTGCTTGACATCATGGGAAAATCAAAAGAAATCAAACAAAAAATTGGAGACCTCCAAGTCTGGTTCATCCTTGGGAGCAATTTCCAAATGCCTGAAGGTACCACGTTCATCTGTACAAACAATAGTACGCAAGTATAAACACCATGGGACCACGCAGCCATCATACCGCTCAGGAAGGAGATGCGTTCTGTCTCCTAGAGATTAATGTACTTTGGTGCAAAAAGTGCAAATCAATCCCAGAACAACAGCAAAGGACCCTGTGAAGATGCTGGAGGAAACGGGTACAAAAGTATCCACAGTAAAACGAGTCCTATATCAACATAACCTGAAAGGCCGCTCAGCGACTGCACATGGGGACAAAGATCGTACTTTTTGGAGAAATGTCCTCTGGTCTGATGAAACAAAAATAGAACTCTTTGACCATGATGACCATTTAAGTTTGGAGGAAAAAGGGGGAGGCTTGCAAGCCGAAGAACACCATCCCAACCGTGATGCACGGGGGTGGCACCATCATGTTGTGGGGGTGCTTTGATGCAGGAGGGACTGGTGCACTTCACAAAATAGATGGCATCATGAGGCAGGAAAATTATGTGGATATATTGAAGCAGCATCTCAAGACATCATTCAGGAAGTTAAAGCTTGGTCGCAAATGGTTCTTCCAAATGGACAATGACTCCAAGCATACTTTCGAAGTTGTGGCAAAATGACTTAAGGACAACAAAGTAAAGGTATTGGAGTGGCCATCAAAGTCCTGAACTCAATCCCATAGAAAATGTGTGGGCAGAACTGAAAAGGTGTGCGAGCAAGGAGGCCTACAAACCTGACTCAGTTACACCAGCTCTGTCAGGAGGAATGGGCCAAAATTCACCCAACTTATTGTGGGAAGCTTGTGGAAGGCTACCTGAAACGTTTGACCCAAGTTAAACAATTTAAAGGCAATGCTACCAAATACTAATTGAGTGAATGTAAACTTCTGACCCAATGGGAATGTAATGAAAGAAATAAAAGCTGAAATATATCATTCTCTCTTCTATTGTTCTGACATTTCACATTCTTAAAATAAAGTGGTGATCCTAACTGACCTAAGACAGAGAATTTTTACTAGGATTAAATGTCAGGAATTGTGAAACTGAGTTTAAATGTATTTGGCTAAAGTGTATGTAAACGTCTGACTTCAACTGTATATGAATTTACATCACTTTTTAGTAATTTAGCAGATGCTCTTATCCAGATGGATTTACAGTTGGTAATGTATTCTAGTAACCCTGTGTGCTGCACTGAAGGCCATTTAGGAACATGCTACAGTATGCCTGTCACTTATCTAAACAATTTGACTAAAGTTTGAAAATGTCTTTCTCCCCCCACATTAGGTTCCTCCACTACCTGGATGCCATTCACCTGGGCCTTCCCAAGAACACTCTGCAATACCTAGCAGAGGACTTCCCTTGAACTAGAGAGAAGTGCACTGGTGTTTCTCAAATAGGGGGTTTAAGGACATTCAGGTCGCCCAATTTGAGGCTTGATGACCGTATGAAAGCAATCCATTAGGTACCGAATGGAAGAAATCTGACACAAGGACGGACTGACTACCTGAGAGTGTCGAATTAGAAGGCTAGTTTTTTCTCTTATGCCATTGCAAAACGTTTTTGCTACGGTGTGCCCTAATGAATACGACCCCTCAATTGCTACTAAAAGTCAATGACCAGAAATCTGCGGATCAATTCCCTCTTGGGACCTGGAGTGAGGTTCATCATGGATCCCTTTGAAGAGTGCTGAAACACTATTCACCTCTTCAATATGTATTTGTACTGTAATATAAAAATGGGAGTGTGTAAATGTGTATCAGTACATTTTATAGTTGTGGCTTTAACGAAGATGTGCCTGTTTTTGTATTCTGCTGTGCATTTGGCAAAGTGTTTCATGAACTAATAAATTCCAATGTTATATGCTGAGAGATCATTTGTAAGATTTGAATAACATACTTGTAGAAATTGTCAGTTTAAAAGGCTGTGTTTTTGTTGTCAAACTACACAATATTAACACAATCCTGTTCAAGCACTTCATATCACTTTTTTTACTGTTCGTATAATATAAATCCCACACACTTTACTAGTCCAAAGTGTTATTCTCTCATGAAATACAATGGCTTCATTATCTAATTGCAGGGAAGGATCAGTGATGTGTATATGTAAATCATTGGGTAGGATGTCTTTTTAAATATATTAACATTAATCAAGTCGGGTTAGATTGAGCACAACAATCTAATGTAACAGAAGTGATTATTAAATATTTTTGTATTGTTTACATCTTTTGGTAAATTAATGTAATAAAACTTGGAAATAAAAAAGGACACGTGTAATAAGCCGCAGACGCTGCGTATCAAACAAAACCACACGCGTCATGTTTTCATTTCTGTAGTGGGAGGTTACAAAATAAAAATCACAAGCATTTTACGTTCGTGGTCTTATGTACTGTAACACGTTCCAGTTTTCGTCCAAACAGAAACGTCAACATTTGTATTTCGTTACGTAAATGGCTAATTACAACACTCATATTTAACCAAAATATTTCCTACATTCGATACAGATTTATATTCGCAAAATAATGGCAAACAAGGACAGAAACAAAACGATTTTGCTGGAATTGGGGAAACTGCCAGAAAACAACCAATGCGCAGACTGTAGCGCGCCGGGTGAGTGACAATGTAGTTCCATTTAAATCCTAGTAAATTCAAGAGTTAGGGATGAAGTTGCCAATGAGTGTACAATTTCTTCACATTAATTAATTCAGCCCATGTTCTGACTTGTATGTGTGTGGTGTGTTAAATAGTCATGTATAGGGTAAATGCTTGTGTGTGTCATGTAGACATCGCTTTCTCACTACTCAACAATAACTTCTACCTACAAGGCTTGCCCGCTCATTAAGCGACCGCCAATGGCGGAAGATTGAAGAGGGTGTCATTTTCTGCGCTAAACTGACCAAGACGCACCTCCAACCTCACGTAATTCTAGCCCCAAAACAATGTCAATTTCTCTCAACCAGTGTCATATGGGCTTTTTAGGTGGGCGCTGATGCCGCCCTGTGATAAGAAGTGCCCACTTTGTTATAGGCAGGGGCGCAAAATATTTAGCTTGACTATTCCCAGCGCCTTTCTGGGGTGCTGTTGGAGAGACTGCCATACTCCACCAACTTTCCGTCCAAAAAAATGATTAACATAAATCATATAGCAGATATCGTAGTGTATATGGTATGTGACCTTTTCTGTAGCCCACAGGCTGGATATAAAAGCTATGACAATGTAGTGAGACATCATGCAGGTTTCTCCGATCAAATAGCCTAACTAAATGACGCCCAATCAAATAAAAAAATGTGCTGACATGTTAACCAACAACGTATTAGGTGCGTTCGTAAATTCACTCTGGCGATCTACTCCCATTTCAGAGCACTCTCGTCTGTGTGTCAGAGCGCAGAGTAACATGCATTTTCCAACGCGCAACACACGTTGAATATGACAGTTGTCAGTAAACGTCGGCAAAAACAAGTTATTAAATTGTTGCCAGCAGCACAGTTAGTCGCCAACGCTCTAGATAACATGAAAACAGCCTTACAATTGCCAGAATGAGGTGTTCTCTCATTTGTCTGGAAGTGGCTAGCTAGCCAAGTTAGCTTGAGTTATGAGGTCAGAACGCTCGGATCAACCCTACTCCTCAGCCAGTGCTCTCCGGGAGCGAAACGCTATGAATTTATGAACAGACAATCTGACAATGCTTTGAATTTACGAACGCCCAGAGTGCACTCTGGCACTCCAAAGTTAATTTATGAACATACCGTTGTAATGCGCTTACACATTCGAGCGTCTCTCAGCCTATGTTATGCAAATTAGTTGCTGTATGTGATGATGACGCTGGGGCATGCTGAGGGAGAGTTTTTCGAGAGGCGCTTGTGTGTTTCCGGTTAGTGCTTGGGTGCACTGTGTTCATCCAAGTAAATTACAACTTGATCATTTTATGGGAAATAATCGTACTCGAATGTTTGTGAGTCAACAAACTACATGTGAGTTTCGGTGGCCTTACAGGCTCATTACAATATCCTAAAAACAGGACCGGTCAAATTAAAATGGGAAATATGAAATGGATAATCAGGCTACAACTGCTGTCCAGGACTTTCACCATAGGAGCTAAATTGTCATGATCTGTGGTTTCAAGTTTGTTTTTGATGAGCTGATCATAGTGAAAAATAAAATACTTCTGCATTTCCTGCTGTGTAAACCAGTGGAGGCTGCTGAGGGGAGGATGACTCACAATAATGGCTGGAATGGAGCAAATGGAATGGCATGGCATCAAACACATGGAAACCGTGTGTTTGTTGTATTTGATACCATTCCACCTATTTCGCTCCAACCGTTACCACAACCCCATCCTCCCCAATTAAGGTGCCACCAACCTCCTGTGGTGTAAACACATTGCAAATAGGCTCAGGATAACTCCTGATAAAGTTAGGTAGCTGATATTTAGAGCTTAAATAGCCTAATTGATTAGTCACAGGAATCAGGACTAATAAAGCAAATGCAACAGCCTGTTTTACAAATGGTGGGCCTAACACATGGATGGGCATTCATAAAATTACGTTGCAAGTGGACAGGGTAGGCAACACCCCAGTAAGCACGGACCAGCAGTTGTTTTTTGGTGCAGT
This sequence comes from Oncorhynchus mykiss, assembly GCF_013265735.2. Taxonomy (NCBI): domain Eukaryota; kingdom Metazoa; phylum Chordata; class Actinopteri; order Salmoniformes; family Salmonidae; genus Oncorhynchus; species Oncorhynchus mykiss. The sequence goes on along the minus strand of NC_048576.1, from coordinate 87,277,795 downwards.
CCAGCCCGGCCTTGATTTCCACTGACGTTGGTTTTTGATCCGGCCTGGATAAGCGTTGATTTGGCCCAAACATAGACATCTATAAATGATGTCTTTTCAACTTTAATTCCGAACGGAAAATGAACCTGATTTCAATGTCCGGACAATACGTCTTTTCATCTTTCATTCAGAACCTAACTTCAACGTCTGGACAATACGTCTTTTCATCTTTCATTCAGAACCTAACTTCAACATCTGGAAAATACGTCTTTTCAACATCAGTTTGCTTACTGGTACTATTTTTAGTTTTACAGGGGCAGCGATATTTTTGTCTTGCCTAGGTGACAGAATAACCAGGACTGGCCCTAGCACCATTTGACTATTTTGAAAGATATCTGTGATTTTCAGTGCTGAGTGACACCACACAGAGATGGTCATTCATTCTTTGATCTCTGTTTTTCCATGAGTTTTGAGTGATCTTGAGTCTTGTCTCTTTCTGGTGATCCTCCCGTCCTCTGCATACACTGTATAGATCCTGACTGGGCGTCCTATAAGCTGGGTGTATTTGTGTGTCTGAACTGCTCTGGAGTGCACCGCAACCTGTCCAACATCAGCCGCGTTAAATCCATACGGCTCGACTTCTGGGATGACGAGCTAGTGAAGGTAATGAATGGATCTCTTACAGCAGGGGTCAACACCAACCCTGGTTCTGGAGATCTTACAGGGTGTTCAGGTGTCTCGTTCCAGCCCAACACTAACCAGATCAATCCATCAACAAATGATCATTAACTTTGTGCTGGGGTGGAATAAAAGCCTTCACAACCAGTATCTCTTCAAGACCAGGTTTTGTGACCACTACATGTCAATTTCACTCCTGGTTCTCATCTTGGAGGACCACTTTGGGTACTGGTTTGGTTTGCAATTTTAATCAATACAATGTATTTATGTCCTCTGTCAATTTCCTTCTTTTGGGGTGTTTGTTTGGGTACAAAGTTCATGAAAACCAATGGAAATGCCACAGGCAGAGCCATCTATGAGAAAGCAGTCCCAGCATTCTACTACCGGCCCCAGCAAGAAGACTGTGCGTAAGTATTGCCATCCCAGGTAATTTCACTACTTCACTGACAAGTGCTCTTGGCACTGGGCACTCGTTTTTGTACAAACGAATGGCAGGATTTAGGGAAGTTGAAGGATGCTGACTTTGCGCATCAATGTAGGAAGGGGAAGGAAAGGATTGTATTGTTTAAAAAAATAAAGAAGTGGAACTTCTGACAATGGAATTATAAATCATTTAACCAGTCAGTCCATTGTTGTCTCTCCCTCCCAATGAAAAATGATTTGTCTTTTGAAGGTTTAAGAAAAACAAATGCAATGGACAATACTTAGGGTTTCTATTCACCCTGTCTAAAACAATGCAGGAGAAACTGTGGACTCAAGGATCCGATAAGCCTGTGAAACTGTAGAACATTTCATCTTTTTTACCCCCAGCGTCTTAAGGGAGCAGTGGATAAGAGCAAAATATGAGAGGATGGAATTTACCGGCGAGACAAAGTATCCCCCACTGGCCTACACGACAGGTGAACGGCTTTACTGCTTGTCTGTGGACGTTCAAATCACATGTTATAACACAGAGAACCTCTGCCATTTCTTCTATATTTCTGTATTATTTTAATTGTGGTCTTCTGTATCTCAGTTGGTAGAGCATGGCTCTTGAAATGCCAGGATAGTAGGTTTGATTCCCAGGGCCACCTCTACATGACAAATATATGCGCGCATGATTGTACTTCGGGGTTGGATAAAAGCGTTTGCTAAATGACATACATTGAAATATTGTCCACAGTGAGGCATTTTGCAGGGTCAATGTAGTTTGTTCATCGTACACTGACAAGAAAAACCTATTCTTGTCACACTGACACTTCTGTGGACCTACAGCAGAGCATTGTTCACTTGAGTAAAAACCACACACAGAGACATGAGAGGCATACCCACATGTATTGATGAGTTACGGAGACGTAACAGAGTACACTTCTGTGGACCTACAGCAGAGCATCGTTCACTTGAGTAAAAACCACACACAGAGACATGAGAGGCATACCCACATGTATTGATGAGTTACGGAGACGTAACAGAGTACACTTCTGTGGACCTACAGCAGAGCATCGTTCACTTGAGTAAAAACCACACACAGAGACATGAGAGGCATACCCACATGTATTGATGAGTTACGGAGACGTAACAGAGTACACTTCTGTGGACCTACAGCAGAGCATCGTTCACTTGAGTAAAAACCACACACAGAGACATGAGAGGCATACCCACATGTATTGATGAGTTACGGAGACGAAACAGAGTACACTTCTTTGGGTTTCCATTCCAGGTTTCTATGAAGGGATGCTGTGGAAGAAGGGGAAGGAGAAGGGACAGTTTCAGAGAAGGAAGTTTGTTCTGTCTGAGAAGGAATTCACCCTGGCTTACTACAACAAGGAGGATGTAAGTGTGAGGTCATTGACATGCTGGGTAGCTTTGCTGCACGGCCAAATTTCTAAACTGTTAATGGTCACATACTTTGAACGTCTGACTACTGAAAGGTGAAAAGAGTGCAGTGCCTGTCGTGGTCATTTCCTGTATTACTAAACATTGAGAGAGCAAACCACACACAAGTCAGAGTATGTTATAAAGTCCATATTTAATGATATATGAGCTTCACCATAGCCCTGTGACTCTCAGATCAATTCAGTGTCTATAAATTAATTCTCTGAGAGTGCTTACAAAACAGTTCTTAGTATCAATTATAGCCAAGACACACCCATCTCAACTCACATGACAAATAACAGATCTTAGGAACATTACACAAAGAACATTTTACTTGAAAGAGGAGTATCCCATAGCTAGATAGCATTAGCTATACATTATTGTTCAGTTTGGTCTCCTAAATAAAGTTCCTATCTCGTTCTTGGTACCACGTAGGACCAAAACATTACCTCATCCAATGGCATTTATCAATTGTCAATTCTAGATACTCCCATCTCAAATACACCCCCTCCTGGACATGTGTCTACTGAAAGGTGAAAAGAGTTCAGTGCCATAGCTCTGCTAATATTTACAGGGGTTCACTTGTGAATCATCTTAACATAATTTGACTATGACATATGTTCAGTTTTCTCTCAAGTCAGGCTTACAAATAGTTAAGCCACATTGTTGAATTTTCACTGGGCTTGCATTGTACACATCATCACTCTGCGCCCTCAGCCGTCCAAAGGGCCCAAAGCGCTCATCTCCATCAAAGACGTGAATGTGACCTTTCAACCTGAGAAAATTGGTCACGCCCATGGTCTGCAGATTACCTACCAGAAAGACAGCCACACCAGAAGTATTTTTGTCTACCACGAAAGTGGAGAGGTGGGCATTTTTCTCTGTATTTCGCTCTTTATTATAGAAGAGTAGCTTTTGTATAGCCTGGTGATCAAAGATCTGTCACTGTGTTTTATACAACTCCTTTGCCATATGTTTGTTATGAAAGTGAAAAGTACAGAGGAGTTGGATAAATCACAAACTGATCTCCTGGTACTACCAGTTGAGATAAGAGAAAGACGTTTGCCGTCACATGGCCTCATCCAAAACACGAGGAAGTGGATAAGTGAGCAAGAAGCCATGCTAAAATATTTACAACTTTGCAAAACAAGCTTTTGTTAGTATTTTTGTCTGAGATCTTTGTTGATCTGCTTGTATTCACAGTTGGTTGGAGATTTTATGGCATCCTCCTGTAGCAGATTATGCTGTATATCAGTGTGTAAAGCTTACTAGTCTTCCCTGCTTAGGAGATTGTCAACTGGTTTAATGCCATTCGAGCTGCTCGCTTTGCCTACCTGAAAACAGCATACCCCACAGGAAGTGATAAAGAAGTAAGTGTTTGTTAGACTATATTTCAGTAAAGTTCTCTCTGGTATATGCCCTTCTTTTCAACCATGTTTGTACCGGCACAGTATCTCTATTTCCGTCAAATCAGAGGCTACCAATGTCTCCCCCACATGAATTTGGTATTTTTATTGTCCCCTGTAGACCATTCACTTTAGGGTGTAAACATACTATAAATTCCATTATTATACTTATGATAAAATGTCTTATATTCTACTGAGCCATTTACTTTATGCTGTTAATCTTATTTCTTATAGTTGTTGCATTGTCGAGAAAGAACTTGCAAGTAAGCATTTCATTGGACGGTCTATACCACGTGTATCCTGTACATACGACTAATAAAACGTGAAACTATAGGGTGTTGTTATGCCGTGTGAAGACATACTTCAATGAATCAATGCATTAGAGGAAGTTCAACACGTTTCAACTTTGAGAGGGTGTCACAAGATAGTATTTCCAGTAACTATTGGCTTGGTTTTATGTTGCAGAATACCAGTACATTTAGATGTAAATATTTCCTAAAGAACAGACAGTGGTTCCTAGTGCCTAAGGACATATTCAGCAACCATAGCAATCAATAACTACTGTTGCAATTAGCAATAAATGAATTGATGCTTATAAATGCTTCTTCTGTATTCCTCTTCATTATGTGTATTCTGACAGTTGAGGACTAGAATTACCAGAAACTACCTCAAAGAAGGATACATGGAGAAGACAGGTCCTATGGTAGGTAGTTACTTTGTGATTATCATACTAAATAATGACATTGGATAGAAGAAACGTAAAGTGACCTGGTTGTTACAATGTAATCGCATTATGAACACTGTGACAATAAAGTGTATTTGTTGGGAAGCAAAAGGAGACGTTCAAAAAGAGATGGTTCATCTTGGACTCCCAAGACAGGAAGCTCCTTTACTTCAAAAGACAGCTGGTAAGAAAGGAGTCCACCTCCTCATTATCTCAAAAGGGTGTGTGTGTGTGTGTGTGTGTGTGTGTGTGTATTCGCTGTGTACCTGTGTGTATCCCTCGAATCCTAATCTCTACACTATCAACATGTTGTGTGTGTCTGTTTACTACAGGATGCTGAGGAGCTGGGAGTTGTGTTCATCGGCACAGAGACCAATGGTTACTCAGTGAGTGAGTGCATTCCCAAAAGGACCAGAGGCAACCGGTGGAGGTGTGGAGTCACAGTGGACACGCCGGACCGCCAGTTTGTCTTCATGTGTGAGCAGGAGAGGGAGCAGAGAGAGTGGGTGGAGGCCCTCAGAGAGGTCATCTCTAAACCCATGCAGCCCCAGGACTACACCAGTAAGAGCCATGTCACCAGTATTCACACCACAGGAGACTCCTGAGGGGAGGACGGCTCATAATAATGGGCAGAACGGAGTGGATGGAATGGCATCAAACACATGGAAACCACGTGTTTGATGTATTTGATACCATGCCACTGATTCCGCTCCAGCCTATTCCACGAGCCCGTCCTCCCAAATGAAGGAGCCACCAACCTCCTGACACACACTATGCACGTACTGTACATAGTATATATTCATACACCATATGGTGAATAACCTAATATACGCTTTTCTGGCTTGTCTTGTTTCAGCTGAAGCCAACATCCGAGGGAAGAGTTGACTTTAGAGAGAGAGCTGAGGGAAGAGTTGACTTTTGAGAGAGAGCTGACTTTCGAGAGAGGGATTCCACCAACATTGGCTGCAAAACCCACTCTGAAGACTCATCTACACTGAACAAATATATAAACACAACATGCAACAATTTCAAAGATTTTACTGAGTTACAGTTTAAATAAGGAAATCAGTCTGTTGAAATAAATTAATTCAGACCTAATCTATGGATTTCACAACTGGGAATGCAAATATGCATCTATTGGTCACAGATACAGAAAACCAGTTAGTATCTGGTGTGACCACCATATGCCACATGCAGCGTGACACATCCTCTTCGCAAGTTGATCAGGCTGTTGATTGTGGCATGTGGAATGTTGTCCCACTGCTGTTCAATAGTTACTGGATACTGGCGGGAACTGGAACACGCTGTCGATCCAGAGCAATCCCAAACATGCTCAATTAGTGACATGGTTGGTGAGTATGCAAGCCATGGAAGAACTGTGATTTTTTTGGATTCCAGGAATTGTGTACAGATCCTTGCGACATGAGGCCGTCCATAATCAGGCTGAAACTTAAGGTGATGGCGGCTGATGAATGGCACGACAATGGTCACGACAGGATCTCGTCACGGAGTCTCTATGGAGTCAAATTGCCATCAATAAAATGCAATTGTGTTCATTTTCCGTAGCTTTATGCCTTCCCAAATCATAACCCCACCGCCATGATGGGGCACTCTATTCACAACGTTGAGCTTCCCTGAGACCGTTTCTGGCAAGTTTGTGCCGAAATTCTTCAGTTTTGCAAACCCACAGTTTCATCAGCTATCTGGGTGGATGGTCTCAGATGATCCCCCAGATGAAGAAGCCGGATGTGGTGGTCCTAAAATTTTAGAGAAATAAATTTTTTGGTGCATCTGGAACATTTCTGGGATCTTTTATTTCAGCTCATGCAACATGGGACCAACACTTTACATGTTGTGTTTCTATTTTTGTTCAGTATATAAGAAAACTTCCAGTATCACTGCATTGAATGTATCCCCCTTAGTGACAGCAGGCCTCTAAATATATTACTTCTTGGAGGACAATGTCTAGGACTGTGGGTTGTTTATTTACAATGCAGATACATGGTTCTACTGGAATTATTGAAAAATGAATTGGGGCAGTACTGTCTCACCACAAATGATGGACAAACTAGATGCCTTGCTCGGCATGGAAGGTAAAATTGTTATTCTCAAACCTTACCTATTAAAATGGCAGAGTTGTGTGTGTGAAACCAGGTCAATTCTGTTGCTATGAGAAAGGAAGTGAGTGTGCGTACATGTTATAAAATGAATATCAACTGGAATAATATCTAATACCAACTGTGATTACTAATAAAAACTGTGATAATATAACAACTAAGTATTAGAAGGGTATGTTTTTAGCCCTTTTCTTTAACAAAGGGTATGCCATACCCTCACATACCCCCTCAATTCGAGCCCTCAGCGTCTTCTGAGTTGAGAGCAATTGAATCCCTGCCTCCTTTATCATTTCACAATACAATCAAATCAAGCCACTACATTTGAATTCCAAGCCAATGTCACCACATGAGCGCTAGAGGGTAGCAGATGCGTTGTCTAGTATGTTTCGACAGCGTTTGTCTGCTACTGTTTGCCGTAGTTGCCGGGTATTGGAGGTCAGCTTGGAGGAGGCGTGCGTCTGAAATATTTCGTGCAAAATGTCATGAAAGTACAGAAAATAAAGGAATATAGCGTTTTAAACAATTATGTAATTTACAAAAATGTGTATCGCTGTTGAGCGTGAAACTTCAATTGTACAAGAAGCGAGAGAAAATATAACAAATTAACGGATAAATTCCTCCGTCCGTTTTGTCCTACAAAGAAAGAGGCGCAGACCACAGTTTGACAGCGCAGTCTAAACTGCGCAGGCCTGGCATTAGATAAACTGCTGTAGGGCGGCATCAAAGAATATATGATATTTATGAAAGAACAAAGACTTTATTGATTTGTGAATTAAAAAAACAGTTGCAAATATGAGGAAGGACGTGAGGATATTACTCGTTGGGGAACGTAAGTGGCTGATTCATTAAATATAGCTGGCGCTTGATGCCTACACAGTAATTAGCTAGCATGCTAGCTAGCTTAACTCCGCGAATACATTCAATTAATCAAAATACAGGGTATATACGAATGTACACCTAGGTTGTGTTTTGTACTTGTATGACCGCACAACTAAGAATACCATTGCATCGAACTGATTCAATGTGACATTGTGAAGATGTTAAGCCAACAACATACCTCGCTAACTAGCAAATGCCGCAGTCAAATGTGAATGGCTAGTTAATAAAGACTGTTGGTTCGTTCACTTAGTAATACGCACACTGTAGCTGTAGTTATTTAAAGTATGTTTGGTGTAACTTCTAGCCACAGTAATTAACTAGTTAGCTAGTAATGTAGGTTAGGATCGTATCAATAGAACACTCACTCAACCTTGCACGCGCTTTGCACTATCGATCTGTCCTCGTGCACACTGTCAGCTTGACATTCCATGGAACCAGTAGAAATCATGTTCTGCTCAGATTTGTGTATTTTAGCCATTTGGCCACATTGCAACTTTTGACCTCCACAATACACTTCTCCCAAATCCCCATTGCCACATCTAGTGCACTTTGCAAATTAGGGCCCTATTTCATTTACATTCATCTTCTCCCATATCCACAATGCATATATTTTTAAGCTATGTAATTTAAAAAAAAATTGAGAGCGACTATTGTCAATGATCACATTGGTACATTGGGTAGAATGTGATAGAACTGAGACCTTTAAAGGAACTTGTGACAACATGCTGGTTGTCCTCCTTTCTGCCCTGTGTTCTTCACTCACATCTGTTTATCAGATGCAACTGGCTGGCTGACCTACATTGACACATTCTCTTTGGCGTTGCTGACAGGTCCCTTGAGAGGGCAGCCAAAACCGTATGTGTGTATGCTAACGTTGGTGATATCACTCTGCAACCAATGATGCATTTACACAGACAGCCCACTACTGATCTTTTTCACAATTACTGGAAAAGGAGCTGAACTGATTGGTCAAAAGACCAAGTAGTAGTCTAAAAGGATCAGAATTGGGCAGCCAGACTGTAAACACAGCTCAAGTGTCCATAGATACAAGTCCTTTCCATGCACCTGCAGAGGCTGCCCCTGTTCTTGAACTTGGTGAACTGTCCTACCGCTCTTGAAGCAGGAGCCCATTCACTGATCTGACTCAACATAATAAGCTACTGCAGGCTAATTGAACCCGGCTTGATAAAACCCCTCCATCGGCGTTAGATCAATGGTTATGGTAGGAAAAAAGGATGCATGTTGAAACGTATCAGAACTGCAACTCTCTGTGCAGTATCTGCAGCCCTGTGTCCTCTGGCTGTGCACCATATCAGAACTGCAACTCTCTGTGCAGTATCTGCAGCCCTGTGTTCTCTGGCTGTGCACCATATCAGAACTGCAACTCTCTGTGCAGTATCTGCAGCCCTGTGTCCTCTGGCTGTGCACCATATCAGAACTGCAACTCTCTGTGCAGTATCTGCAGCCCTGTGTCCTCTGGCTGTGCACCATATCAGAACTGCAACTCTCTGTGCAGTATCTGCAGCCCTGTGTTCTCTGGCTGTGCACCATATCAGAACTGCAACTCTCTGTGCAGTATCTGCAGCCCTGTGTCCTCTGGCTGTGCTCTATGGTGCTGGATTCAATCAAGTCATGGAATTTAATAAGACACTCCAACACTTAACTAGTCCCTGTTCATGCTTGCCAGCTGCTCTTATCTTCACACTTCAGTCACTCAACACATCAGTCTAACAGTCTGTAATGTATGCAGAGCCGTAGCCGACACAATCTCAAATTCATTCTACACTGCCTTCACCCACCTAGATAAGAGGAATATCTATGTGAGAATGCTGTTCATTGACTACAGCTCAGCGTTCAACACCTTTGTCACCTCCAAACTCGTCACCAAGCTTAGGACCCTGGGACTGAACACTTCCCTCTGCAACTGGATCCTGGACTTCCTGACGGGCCACTCCCAGGTGGTGAGGGTAGGCAACATCACCTCCGCCACGCTGACCCTCAACACGGGGTCCCCACAGGGGTGTGTGCGATTAGTTCCGTCCTGTACTCTGCACATGACTCCAACACCAAGTTTGCTGACGGCACGATGGTGGTAGGCCTGATCACCAGTGACGATAAGACAGCCTACAGGGAGGATGTCAGTTACATGACAGTGTGGTCCCGGAGCAACAACCTTTCCCTCAATGTCAGTAAGACCAAGGAGCTGATCTTGGACTACAGGAAACGGGGGAGGGGGCGAGCACTCCCCCATCCACATCCCTGGGGCTGCAAATATTTATACTGACTCTACGCACACGCACTCGCATACATTCATCATATATGCTACTCTTTTTATCATATTTCCTGATGCTTAGTCACCTTACCCCTATACATATATACCCCTATCAGTATCTCTGCACATTGTAAATATGCTATTGGAACTGACCGTGTATATAGCATACTTACTTCATGTTCTTATTTCTATTTCTCATGTTTTTGCTCCACCTTGTTCGTTTTTGTTCAACATTGATATTGATTACTGCATTGTTGGGGTTAGAGCTGGCAAAGAACAGCATGGCACTGTACTTGTCCACGTGACGTTGTCCACGTACCTTGAAACCTGCACATTGAATGGTACAATGTTGAGAGGTGACACTAAAGCTCAATTGATGATGTCTCCCTGTGTGAGATGATCTCCCATCACAGGGAGTATCTCCTCATTGTAGCCTGGTTCCAGATCTGTTTGTACCGTCTCGCCAACTCCTATGGTCATTGTCATTGTCATTGTCACATGACTATAGAAGTTGGCAAGACAGGACAAACAGATCTGGAATCAGGCTATCCTGATTGCAATCACACACTGATGCTTATGTCTGACTCACACACTTGTCCTCTCGTCTCCACAGCCAAAGTGGGGAAGACGTCTCTGATCATGTCACTGGTCAGCGAGGAGTTCCCTGACGACGTTCCCCTTCGAGCAGAGGAGATCACCATCCCAGCAGACGTAACTCCAGAGAGAGTCCCCACACACATAGTGGACTACTCAGGTAACGCCACAGACCATACAGCCTGAACGTCAATCAATACTGAATGTTTAATGCTGAACACTGTTCAGTGTTACTAGACTGCCCCTACAGACAGACTATTATTTTTCGGAACTGGGATTCAGTCAATGCATGTTATGGCTGGAAACTGTGCTCTACTGACAGTACTTACGACAGTGGAGTAGGAGACGTGTCAGATTGACAAGACAATATCATACTGTCTTTGATGTTGTTGTCTTGTGTCTGTAGAAGCAGAACAGTCAGACGAGCAGTTGTATCAAGAAATATCAAAGGTTGGTAGGATACCATTTTAACCCTGTATTATCCCCATAAAGTGAACATCTATCCCCACCAAGGTAGAATAACATTCTCTCTTTTTTACAGGCAAATGTTATTTGCATAGTTTACTCAGTCAACAACAAGAAGTCCATTGAGAAGGTCAGTTTATAAACCAAGCATTCTCTCTGACATTTTATGTCTTGATTTAGTAACAGCCCACTGCCTACACGTTGTTAACTCTGTTCACCATGTCGGCCATATTGAATTAAAGAGAGCGCAGGGCAGGCCTGTGTTCTGAGTTTTGGCAGTGCAGCTGTAACAGGGTTTGATACGTGTTTTCTCTCTTCTAGGTGACAAGTCATTGGATTCCCCTCATAAACGACAGGACGGACAAGGATAGCAGGTGTGTGTGTAGTGTGCTTGTGGTGTGTGTGTGTGTGTCTCCCCTTGGTCAGGGACAGTGGGGGTATACAGTCTGTTACTAAATCCCCGGTGCATTTGGAAATGATTGCACCAACACCTAAAGTGCTGGTGTAGTTTTTGACAGCTTTGCCACATTTCACTTAGTAGATTGAAACGGGTGTCAAGTCATTTCAATGACATGCCATTCATTATAAGACCAGCCTGCTATATGGACCAGTTATGTCATAGACAAGGGAAAGTACAGTACCTTGTACCTGTTTGTGTAACCTACTCCATATCAATGTGATAATAGAGGAAAGGTTACTGAATGACTAATGGCTATGTAATGTAATACTGTGTGATACGGCCTCCCGAGTGGTGCAGTGGTCTAAGGCACTGCATCGCTGTGCCACAAAAAATCCTGGTTAGAGTCCAGGCTCTGGCGCAGCCGGCCAGGACCGGGAGACCCATGGGACGGGGCACAATTGGCCCAGCGTCGTCCGGGTTAGGGAGGGTTTGGCTGGAAGGGATGTCCTTGTCCCATCGCGCTCTAGCGACTCCTGTGGCGGGCCGGTGCGCAGTGCACGCTGACAAGATCACCAGGTGTACGGTGTGTTTCCTCCGACACATTGGTGTGACTGGCTTCCGGGTTAAGTGGGCATTGTGTCAAGAAGCAGTGCGGCTTGGTTGGGTCCTGTTTTGTAGGACGCACGGCTCTCGACCTTTGCCTCTTCCTAGTCCGTACTGGAGTTGCAGCGACGAGACAAGACTGTAACTACCAATTAGGATACGAGGAAATTGGGGAGGAAAAAGGGGTCAAATGAAAAAAGACAGTTTTCAGTTTTCCATATGGGAAGCAGAAGGTCATGGACATTGTTGTCACCTCTTAGCTGTAAGTTGAATTGCAGACAGCCAAACAACATTGATTTAATCTACCATTATACAGTATGTTGAGTGTTTGTATAGCAGCAGACAGCCAGACAACATTGATTTAATCTACCATTATACAGTATGTTGAGTGTTTGTATAACAGCAGACAGCCAGACAACATTGATTTAATCTACCATTATACAGTATGTTGAGTGTTTGTATAGCAGCAGACAGCCAGACAACATTGATTTAATCTACCATTATACAGTATGTTGAGTGTTTGTATAACAGCAGACAGCCAGACAACATTGATTTAATCTACCATTATACAGTATGTTGAGTGTTTGTATAGCAGCAGACAGCCAGACAACATTGATTTAATCTACCATTATACAGTATGTTGAGTGTTTGTATAGCAGCAGACAGCCAGACAACATTGATTTAATCTACCATTATACAGTATGTTGAGTGTTTGTATAGCAGCAGACAGCCAGACAACATTGATTTAATCTACCATTATACAGTATGTTGAGTGTTTGTATAGCAGCAGACAGCCAAACAACATTGATTTAATCTACCATTATACAGTATGTTGAGTGTTTGTATAGCAGCAGACAGCCAGACAACATTGATTTAATCTACCATTATACAGTATGTTGAGTGTTTGTATAGCAGCAGACAGCCAGACAACATTGATTTAATCTACCATTATACAGTATGTTGAGTGTTTGTATAGCAGCAGACAGCCAGACAACATTGATTTAATCTACCATTATACAGTATGTTGAGTGTTTGTATAGCAGCAGACAGCCAGACAACATTGATTTAATCTACCATTATACAGTATGTTGAGTGTTTGTATAACAGCAGACAGCCAGACAACATTGATTTAATCTACCATTATACAGTATGTTGAGTGTTTGTATAGCAGCAGACAGCCAGACAACATTGATTTAATCTACCATTATACAGTATGTTGAGTGTTTGTATAACAGCAGACAGCCAGACAACATTGATTTAATCTACCATTATACAGTATGTTGAGTGTTTGTATAGCAGCAGACAGCCAGACAACATTGATTTAATCTACCATTATACAGTATGTTGAGTGTTTGTATAGCAGCAGACAGCCAGACAACATTGATTTAATCTACCATTATACAGTATGTTGAGTGTTTGTATAGCAGCAGACAGCCAGACAACATTGATTTAATCTACCATTATACAGTATGTTGAGTGTTTGTATAGCAGCAGACAGCCAAACAACATTGATTTAATCTACCATTATACAGTATGTTGAGTGTTTGTATAACAGCAGACAGCCAGACAACATTGATTTAATCTACCATTATACAGTATGTTGAGTGTTTGTATAACAGCAGACAGCCAAACAACATTGATTTTAGGGTTGTCACAATACCAGTATCACGATACTCTGAGGTATCGTGGCAAGGGAACAAAACATGAAGCGGACTATATTCTCTGAGGAAAACAGTCCTAATGTTTTTAGCCTTATGTTGTCACCTAGAATCACATGTTTATTTTCCATATAGAACACTGCATTTTACATACAGTAGGTTTTAAAGGACCATAGTGTTCATTCTGCTTTGTGTGTTCCGGCAGACTGCCAGATAACGTTGTCTTGGATTGAGCCTGGATTTCTTTAATAGGATCCGGTGTCAAGGCTAAGTCTGCCTGGATTACTGTTAGAGTTTAGTATAACATACTGTAGTTTGAAGGTTTGATCTGTTAGGTGACACTGACAATCTATTGGAGTCTAGAACCCCTGAGGACAAAATATTCCTTTTTGAGACATTCTCAGACAATGAATTCTCATGATTGTTTTCTCAGAGCCCTAACTGTGCCTTTCTCCTCCAATGGTCATGACAATGAAATTCACCTTCCTTTTGAATGAATGGATACATTTTCAATGACAGAGGGTTAACTGCCTGTTCAGGGGCAGAACAACAGATATGAACTTGCAACCTTTCGGTTACTAGTCCAACGCTCTAACCACTAGGCTTCCCTGCCGCCCCATATAAGATCATGTATGATGTTGTTGCAGGGTACCACTGATCCTGGTGGGGAATAAGTCAGACCTGGTAGAACACAGCAGTATGGAGACCATCCTGCCCATCATGAACCAGTACTCTGACATTGAGACCTGCGTGGAGGTAAGAGAACACTGACTGGTGACTCTGTTTACCGCCTCCATTTTGAGTGCCTAGCAAGAGTACATTGAGAATGACCATATAGCTAGGCTAATGAAAGTTGTTGTGTTACACTTGCGTCGAGGCTCAATCAAAATGGTATTGAACTACTAGAAATGTATTTTAAGGGTCTCTGATCATCTGATTAATTGAATTCAGGCCTGCAGAACTTTGATCAACAATGGTTTCATATTCTATCCCGGTTCTGAAATCCCAACAGCTGAAAACAGCATAAAAAAATCTAATTGATGCATTGACCTTGTGATGTAGGTTGTCTGCTGGCCCTGGGCTGGGAGACTCCTAATGTTTCAGCTAACCCCTGACTTCAGTTAGAATGTTATCTGTTGGCGGGTAAATGAGTCTGTCTTTCTGCTGCAGAGACCCTGGCAGTATTCATTATGGCACACAAAATAAAACATTTTGCAACGTAAAATAAAAATAAGCATTTATTGGCCAAGTCCACATAGTAAATTAGCCCTTTTCAGTCAGTTTCTTTGTTCTATTTGGTGCCTAATGAACATGACCCCTCTGTGTCTTTCTACTGACTGACTGAGTGTGTGTGCTGAGATGCATTTCTATCATGGAGGAAAGTAGTTGGCTACATCACTCTTCCATTGGTCTCATGTGACAACCCAGTCACATGTCCTCTCTGGCTAGATTCATTACAGGATAAAAGTAGTGGAGGTGGAGGGGACGACGTGTTGGAACACACACACACAGAGAATACACACACACAGAGAACACACACACACAGAGAATACACACACACAGAGAATACACACACACAGAGAATACACACACACAGAGAACACACACACACAGAGAACACACACACACAGAGAACACACACACACAGAGAATACACACAGTCAGATGTGTTAAAGTGACAACCTGGTCAGGATCCGTTATGCAGTTGTACTGCACAAGGTTCATGGGTACTTGTACGTGATGCAACACTGTTCAGTCTCTACATATTTAACATCTGTACACTCTCTTCCCCCCTGTGTGGAATCAGCCCCTTGTCATGGCAACGCCACTGGGGTTTATAGCCAGGCTGTTTCTGGACCCTAGTTTCACATTGAGAGATGACGTTCTGCTTTCCATGACCTCATTTAGACCACTAAGAGGTTGGTCTTGTGGCTTGAGTGTTTTTTTCACTGAAGCACCATAAATCTGCAATGCACAACTCAAGCTGATTGAGAACCAATTGATGTGTAAGTAGTTAAAGAAGTGGGATAGGTGATGGTTTGTCATATACACATGGTTTAGTACAATGAAATGCCGGCTTAACCCTTTATTTCAACAGTGGCTGCTGATGTCCTACAGTACCCATAATGGTTTTAGAATTTGTAAATGTAACCTTTATTTAACTAGGCAAGACAGTTAAGAACAAATTATTATTTACAATGACGGCCTAACCCGGATGACCCTGGGCCAATTGTCCACAAGTGGGACTCCCAATCATGGCCGGATGTGATGCAGCCTGGATTCAAACCAGGGACTGCAGTGACGCCTCTTGCGCTGAGATGCAGTGCCTTAAGACTGCTGCGCCACTCGGGAACCCTAAAGATGTTACTAAAGTGAACATAATGGTTTCCTGTCTACTTGCCAATACATGGTTGTTAGACCTCAGCAGGGGTCTTTTTGTCTGTGTATTGTTCCAGCTGGTTTTGAGGTTACCGTGTCTTTGTGTTTTTCAGTGTATTGTTCCAGCTGGTTTTGAGGTTACTGTATCTTTGTGTTTCTCAGTGTATTGTTCCAGCTGGTTTTGAGGTTACCGTGTCTTTGTGTTTTTCAGTGTATTGTTCCAGCTGGTTTTGAGGTTACTGTATCTTTGTGTTTCTCAGTGTATTGTTCCAGCTGGTTTTGAGGTTACTGTATCTTTGTGTTTCTCAGTGTATTGTTCCAGCTGGTTTTGAGGTTACTGTATCTTAGTGTTTCTCAGTGTATTGTTCTAGCTGGTTTTGAGGTTACTGTATCTTTGTGTTTCTCAGTGTATTGTTCCAGCTGGTTTTGAGGATACTGTATCTTTGTGTTTCTCAGTGTATTGTTCTAGCTGGTTTTGAGGTTACTGTATCTTTGTGTTTCTCAGTGTATTGTTCCAGCTGGTTTTGAGGTTACTGTATCTGTGTGTTTCAGTGTATTGTTCCAGCTGGTTTTGAGGTTACTGTATCTTTGTGTTTCTCAGTGTATTGTTCCAGCTGTTTTTGAGGTTACTGTATCTTTGTGTTTCTCAGTGCTCTGCCAAAAACCTGAAGAACATCTCAGAACTGTTCTACTATGCCCAGAAGGCAGTGCTCCACCCTACAGGACCCCTGTACTGCCCAGAGGAGAAGGAGGTGAGGAGGGCAGAGGGAAAACTCCAGGTCCCTAGCTACCCTAACTATGTAGTTACTTTTCCTGGTCAGGTTACGCAATCCAAACGTTTCCTAGCGCTACCATGGGTACACAGGCAACATCTACTTTTTAGCTCTCCAAAAATATCATATTTTACATATTTCAAATGTATACTTTGTGTTTATTCAGATGAAGCCGTCTTGCATCAAGTCTCTAACTCGCATCTTCAAAGTGTCGGACCTGGACAACGATGGCATCCTCAACGACAAAGAACTCAACTTCTTCCAGGTAGGAGCCTCACTGTGGGAAAATAAACCTCGTGGGAAAACCTTTCTTGGCTGTAGCTGCAGGCTTGTGTGCTTTATCTGGCTGAAGTGAAATAACCTGATTTACTTCCTTTTCCAATGGCAGTTTATTTGAACGTGAGTGGAAGAGAGGGGGAGGGATAGGTTATTAGTGGGTTCACCGGTAGCCTGCAGACAGGTTGTTGATTTAGAAACCCTTTCAGAGCATCTTTTGTCCTCTAGTAAATGGTGCAAAGCTGTATACATATCTGCTTGTGACTTCATATATCCCAAACCACGTTACATTAGTAGCTGTGTCAGATTTGTTGGAATAGACTGGTTCTTTCCCATTTTGGTCTCACCAGACGTATGTTCAGTTGTGTTTAGGTGATGTGTGTTGAGTGATTTATTGTTGAAGCACTTGGATGCAGCATTGTGCTGTCTGTAGACTTTCATTCTTCACTCTAGTTCTGTGTGGGTATAGTAGTTCTGTGTGGGTATAGTAGTTCTGTGTGGGTATAGTAGTTCTGTGCGGGTATAGTAGTTCTGTGCGGGTATAGTAGTTCTGTGTGGGTATAGTAGTTCTCTGTGGGTATAGTAGTTCTGTGTGGGTATAGTAGTTCTGTGTGGGTATAGTAGTTCTGTGTGGGTATAGTAGTTCTGTGTGGGTATAGTAGTTCTGTGTGGATATAGTAGTTCTGTGTGGATATTGTAGTTCTGTGTGGGTGACACATGTGTTGTGTGTCTGGTAGAGGACGTGTTTCAACATGCCCCTGGCGCCCCAGGCCTTAGAGGATGTCAAGAACGTGGTGAGGAAGAACATGACGGACGGAGTTGAGGACAACGGACTCACTCTCAAAGGTGAGACTGACCACATTGTAGGCCTTCCCTTCTTTCAGTCAGTTTCTCTATAATCTCTCTCTCCATCTCTCTCATTCAATCTCTATTGTCTCTCCATCTCTCTCAATCAATCTCTCTATTGTCTCTCCATCTCTCTCAATCAATCTCTCTATTGTCTCTCTATTCTCTCTCCATCTCTCTCATTCAATCTCTCTATTGTCTCTCCATCTCTCTCATTCAATCTCTCTATTCTCCATCTCTCTCATTCAATCTCTCTATTGTCTCTCCATCTCTCTCATTCAATCTCTCTATTGTCTCTCCATCTCTCTCATTCAATCTCTCTATTCTCTCTCCATCTTTCATTCAATCTCTCTTTTCTCTCTCCATCTCTCTCATTCAATCTCTCTATTCTCTCTCCATCTCTCTCATTCAATCTCTCTATTGTCTCTCCATCTCTCTCATTCAATCTCTCTATTCTCTCTCCATCTCTCTCATTCAATCTCTCTTTTCTCTCTCCATCTCTCTCATTCAATCTCTTTTCTCTTTCCATCTCTCTCTCTTCTCTGCCCACTCTCCCTTGTACTCTCTTCTGTAACCTTCACTAAAGGTCATGCATGAATAACATATTTAATAACCCTTTACCAGTGTACTGTGTCCATCTCTAACGTTGTGTCTGGGTGTATCTCTGACGTGTGTCCATTCTTCTCCCTGATTGGCCACTAGGGTTCTTGTTTCTGCACACGCTTTTCATCCAGAGGGGGCGTCACGAGACCACCTGGACGGTGCTGCGGAGGTTTGGGTACGACGACGACTTGGAGCTCCACCAGGAATACCTGTTCCCCCTGTGAGTGGACACTTGAACCCTCCTGGACCAGGGTCATGTACATTAGGGCACATCGTAGTAAAACGCTTTACAGCGGAAACAAAAACCACCTGTTCTGGACATGTGTAGATGGTGATAACTTTCACTCTGTGTTTTAGCACTTTCTTCCATTTCGCGCCTACAGAACACAACCCTGCTGTACGTATGGGCAACTCTTACCTCTGGGCAGAAAGAGGGAGATATACACCTGTTTATGTAAGGCTGGACGAGCATAACAATGACTCTCTGGCCCCAATTCAGTTTCAGTCAATAGCAGATAAAGGACATCTTCTCTGCAGGCTCTCACTTTCTTTACACTGTGTCAAAGATGTTAACGTTGATGAAACCTACTGAACCATCAAGCTGTCTGTGGGTGCATCTTACACTACTTGTTATGACTTGCAAGCAGCACTAGGTCTTTCCCAGGGTGAGCCTTTTGAACAATGCCAGTTTAGCCATAGCACTTTTAATGAGATTAATCTGGAATGTTCTCTTGTCCGTGCCAGGCTAAAAATACCTGCTGACTGCACCACCGAGCTCAACCACAACGCGTACCTCTTCCTCCAGAGTGTCTTCGACAAGCACGACAAAGTAAGTCTTGGATGACATAACTCCTACTGTTGTGTTCCCTTCTGCCTCACACACACAAACATTCACAGGTTTTCCCAAAGTCCCAGTTGGAAGTTTCCCGGAATCAGGAGGGAATAAGCAGGGAGGGAATCCTCCAACCGGCTTTTGGGAAAGTTACCGAAATATTGCAACCCTACACAAAGCTATCATATTTTTAGAACAGTGGTCCTAACCTGTGTGTGTGTGTGTCAGGACAGAGACTGTGCCTTGTCTCCAGAGGAAGTCAAGGACCTGTTCAAAGTGTTTCCCTACATGCCTTGGGGTCCCGACGTCAACAACACAGTGTGTACCAACGACCAGGGCTGGATCACCTACCAGGGTTATCTGTCACAGTGGACGTGAGTTAGGCCAGCATACCTGGACTACACTACCTGTTACCTCTGTCTAATTTGAATGATTTGGTAATGCAGTTAAACAGCGCTTTGCTGAAACTCAAACTTCTTCACTTTCGTATGGTAACAGGCTTTCAATTGTCTGATTGGCCAGGTTAACCACGTACCTGGATGTGCAGCGCTGCTTGGAGTACCTGGGCTACCTTGGCTACTCAATCATCTGTGAGCAGGAGTCCCAGGCAGCAGCCATCACAGGTAATGTGAGCGTGCGTGACTGGGTTTATATGCTTGTCATGTATTGGTGTTAATTATTGTGGCCTCTCTGTTTGTGCATTTGAAACATAATTAGTGGTGAGTTACTATAAATCTACAGTCACTGTATTTGTATGTTTGCGTGCACATGCATCTGTATATCTGTATATGTTGTTCCTCACCCGTCTCTCCTCCCTCAGTGACCCGTAACAAGCGCATCGACCTGCAGAAGAAGCAGACGCAGCGCAGCGTCTTCCGCTGTAACATTCTGGGAGCCAGGGGGAGTGGCAAGACCAGCTTCCTGCAGGCCTTTCTGGGTCGCAACCTGCTGGTGAGTCCCTGGAGCTACCGGACAACTGGGGTGTATTCATTATGGCACACCCCAGCAATATGTTTTGCAATGCAAAAATATATATGTTTTTTTCTTATTGGACAAATTCAGGTAGTCCCTCCCTGTTTCATTCAGTTTTTTTTCCGAATTTGGTGCCTAATGTACATGATCCTGGCTTTTCCATGGAAGGCTCACTGCTACCTGCTAAGCACACATTTCTGTTTCATAGCTACTTTTAAGTAGCCAGGGTGACTTGGGCAGTCTGTTACTGTGTTACCAACTCCTTTAAGACATAGCAAACTATCTATGATTATTATTATTATTATTATTGTTATTATTATTATACAAACTTAACTATTTAGCAGTGAGGAATAACATGTACTGTTGTATCAATGTGGAGTGGTGAATGTGTGTTTTTCTGCGTTACTTAACAGAAACAGCGGAAGATCAGAGAAGACCATAAATCGTTTTACTCCATCAACACCACGTATGTCTACGGCCAGGAGAAGTACTTACTGGTGAGGCTGTGCATCTCTCTCCCCGTATCCATGCTTTCTGCCCGGTAACAAGATTAAAACCCCGGGAGATGGATTATAATACAGTTGTATCATTTATAATACTGTGTTTTATGTGTCCAGCTGTCTAGCAGTAAATCATAAGTGTTTTCCCCTCGTATGTTTTGGAAACTAATATGTTCAGTGTGACACAGTGAATATTAGAGAGGCCTTTCTGCTGAAACGTTGACATTGAACGGTCTCAACTATTTCCCCCTTCTCCCCTCTTCACCCCTCTCTCCTCTTCACCCCTCTCTCCTCTTCACCCCTCTCTCCTCTTCACCCCTCTCTCCTCTTCACCCGTCTCTCCTCTTCACCCCTCTCTCCTCTTCACCCCTCTTCACCCCTCTCTCCTCTTCACCCCTCTCCCCTCTTCACCCCTCTCCCCTCTTCACCCCTGTCTCCTCTTCACCCCTGTCTCCTCTTCACCCCTCTCTCCTCTTCACCCCTCTCTCCTCTTCACCCCTCTTCACACCTCTCTCCTCTTCACACCTCTCTCCTCTTCACACCTCTCTCCTCTTCACCCCTCTCTCCTCTTCACCCCTCTCTCCTCTTCACACCTCTCTCCTCTTCACCCCTCTCTCCTCTTCTCCCCGCTTCTCTCCTCTTTTGTCTCCCTGTAGCTTCATGAGGTGATGCCAGACTTTGACTTCCTCTCAGAGGAGGACCTGGCGTGTGACGTGGTCTGTCTGGTGTATGACGTTAACAACCCGCGCTCCTTTGAGTACTGTGCCAAGGTCTACAAGGTGTGTACAGTACCTAACTGACAAACTGTATCAAATCCATCAGTCCTTAGTTTAGTCCTGGGCCTGTATTCACCACATGTCTATAGTAGGAGGACTGATCTTGGATCAGGTTCCTCCCTGTCCATGTAATCCTATTCGTTATGATCTAAAAGGCTAAACTGATCCTAGATCAGCACTCCACTTGAGATGCTTTGTGAATATGGGCCCTGATCCTTGATTCACTAACCTGGAATAGAGGGACTTCTCAGCTTTCAGCTTTTCACCTTCTGAAACTGTTTACCAAAATGTTATGATAGCAACAATCCTTATCTCGTCTTGCTCTTATAACTAACCTCTGAACTTGAACCTTTTGACCCATGACAGCAATACTTCATGGACAGCAAGACGCCGTGCATGATGATCGCCTCCAAGTCAGACCTGCACGAGGCGCGCCAGCACTACAGCCTGACCCCGCTGGACTTCTGCCGCAAGAACAAGCTGCACCCGCCCCAACCCTGGACCTGCAACACGGTGGACGCCCCCAACAAGGACCTCTACACCAAACTCACCACCATGGCCATGTACCCGTGAGTATAGTCCCCTCAAAGACCTCTACACCAAACTCACCACCATGGCCATGTACCCGTGAGTATAGTCCCCTCAAAGACCATAGTGGTCCTAATTCCATCCTCTGACTTCACCGTCACCTCGTAGTCTTTTCCTCCAGCCAGCCCTCTGTGACCTCGTTACGTCCTGTATGACGTCTCCAGACACCCCTGGCTTTCTATTGATCCCCTTTGAATGAGCAGGGGTGAGCCCAGCCCTCCACTGTCCTCCATGTATCCCTTCCTCTCTAGTCCTACATTAAGCTGCTTCTTCCTGAGAGGGTGAGATATTTTAGGTGCTGTTTTATTTCAGTTCCTTAGCGTTGGCAACTGTCAATGTGTTGTGGTACGATAAGTTTAACTGTAAGGTGATGACTAGGCCATTTGAAGTCCCAAAACGAAGGTAATCCACTGAAAATCCTTTGGCCTTGAAGGAAGTCTCCCCAGTCAGCTGTACTGAATGGGTGTTATTGACTTGTTGACAGTCTTAGCCATTCATTCTCTATGAGAGGTGGAGTTGTTGACAGTCTTAGCCATTCATTCTCTATGAGAGGTGGAGTTAGAGATTATCCATTGGGTTAGATTAATGTCCATTTAATTGAGCCTTAAATCTCCGCTATACAGGGAAGAACTCCCGTTATCTAATGTTAAAAGCATTGTCTTTCCCAAGGCATAGAGGCCTATAGCTAAGAATCCAGGCCCTCGCTCTTCAAATGACTGGACTCTAGGATGGAAATCATTTGACAGAAATCATCAGCAGCTTCTGCTCTATACACTACAGTGCTTCACCTGTTTCAGACATCTCTCTTGATAGTGAACAGAGTTCTTTATGTAGTTAGGGCACTACTATTATTCTGCGTTCGTTGGGGATTTGGTACGGACTGTTTCAGACATCTCTCTTGATAGTGAACAGAGTTCTTTATGTAGTTAGGGCACTACTATTATTCTGCGTTCGTTGGGGATTTGGTACGGACTGTTTCAGACATCTCTCTTGATAGTGAACAGAGTTCTTTATGTAGTTAGGGCACTACTATTATTCTGCGTTCGTTGGGGATTTGGTACGGACTGTTTCAGACATCTCTCTTGATAGTGAACAGAGTTCTTTATGTAGTTAGGGCACTACTATTATTCTGCGTTCGTTGGGGATTTGGTACGGACTGTTTCAGACATCTCTCTTGATAGTGAACAGAGTTCTTTATGTAGTTAGGGCACTACTATTATTCTGCGTTCGTTGGGGATTTGGTACGGACTGTTTCAGACATCTCTCTTGATAGTGAACAGAGTTCTTTATGTAGTTAGGGCACTACTATTATTCTGCGTTCGTTGGGGATTTGGTACGGACTGTTTCAGACATCTCTCTTGATAGTGAACAGAGTTCTTTATGTAGTTAGGGCACTACTATTATTCTGCGTTCGTTGGGGATTTGGTACGGACTGTTTCAGACATCTCTCTTGATAGTGAACAGAGTTCTTTATGTAGTTAGGGCACTACTATTATTCTGCGTTGGGGATTTGGTACGGACTGTTTCAGACATCTCTCTTGATAGTGAACAGAGTTCTTTATGTAGTTAGGGCACTACTATTATTCTGCGTTCGTTGGGGATTTGGTACGGACTGTTTCAGACATCTCTCTTGATAGTGAACAGAGTTCTTTATGTAGTTAGGGCACTACTATTATTCTGCGTTCGTTGGGGATTTGGTACGGACTGTTTCAGACATCTCTCTTGATAGTGAACAGAGTTCTTTATGTAGTTAGGGCACTACTATTATTCTGCGTTCGTTGGGGATTTGGTACGGACTGTTTCAGACATCTCTCTTGATAGTGAACAGAGTTCTTTATGTAGTTAGGGCACTACTATTATTCTGCGTTCGTTGGGGATTTGGTACGGACTGTTTCAGACATCTCTCTTGATAGTGAACAGAGTTCTTTATGTAGTTAGGGCACTACTATTATTCTGCGTTCGTTGGGGATTTGGTACGGACTGTTTCAGACATCTCTCTTGATAGTGAACAGAGTTCTTTATGTAGTTAGGGTACTACTATTATTCTGCGTTCGTTGGGGATTTGGTACGGACTGTTTCAGACATCTCTCTTGATAGTGAACAGAGTTCTTTATGTAGTTAGGGCACTACTATTATTCTGCGTTCGTTGGGGATTTGGTACGGACTGTTTCAGACATCTCTCTTGATAGTGAACAGAGTTCTTTATGTAGTTAGGGCACTACTATTATTCTGCGTTCGTTGGGGATTTGGTACGGACTGTTTCAGACATCTCTCTTGATAGTGAACAGAGTTCTTTATGTAGTTAGGGCACTACTATTATTCTGCGTTCGTTGGGGATTTGGTACGGACTGTTTCAGACATCTCTCTTGATAGTGAACAGAGTTCTTTATGTAGTTAGGGCACTACTATTATTCTGCGTTCGTTGGGGATTTGGTACGGACTGTTTCAGACATCTCTCTTGATAGTGAACAGAGTTCTTTATGTAGTTAGGGTACTACTATTATTCTGCGTTCGTTGGGGATTTGGTACGGACTGTTTCAGACATCTCTCTTGATAGTGAACAGAGTTCTTTATGTAGTTAGGGCACTACTATTATTCTGCGTTGGGGATTTGGTACGGACTGTTTCAGACATCTCTCTTGATAGTGAACAGAGTTCTTTATGTAGTTAGGGCACTACTATTATTCTGCGTTCGTTGGGGATTTGGTACGGACTGTTTCAGACATCTCTCTTGATAGTGAACAGAGTTCTTTATGTAGTTAGGGTACTACTATTATTCTGCGTTCGTTGGGGATTTGGTACGGACTGTTTCAGACATCTCTCTTGATAGTGAACAGAGTTCTTTATGTAGTTAGGGCACTACTATTATTCTGCGTTCGTTGGGGATTTGGTACGGACTGTTTCAGACATCTCTCTTGATAGTGAACAGAGTTCTTTATGTAGTTAGGGCACTACTATTATTCTGCGTTCGTTGGGGATTTGGTACGGACTGTTTCAGACATCTCTCTTGATAGTGAACAGAGTTCTTTATGTAGTTAGGGCACTACTATTATTCTGCGTTCGTTGGGGATTTGGTACGGACTGTTTCAGACATCTCTCTTGATAGTGAACAGAGTTCTTTATGTAGTTAGGGCACTACTATTATTCTGCGTTCGTTGGGGATTTGGTACGGACTGTTTCAGACATCTCTCTTGATAGTGAACAGAGTTCTTTATGTAGTTAGGGCACTACTATTATTCTGCGTTCGTTGGGGATTTGGTACGGACTGTTTCAGACATCTCTCTTGATAGTGAACAGAGTTCTTTATGTAGTTAGGGTACTACTATTATTCTGCGTTCGTTGGGGATTTGGTACGGACTGTTTCAGACATCTCTCTTGATAGTGAACAGAGTTCTTTATGTAGTTAGGGCACTACTGTTATTCTGCGTTCGTTGGGGATTTGGTACGGACTGTTTCAGACATCTCTCTTGATAGTGAACAGAGTTCTTTATGTAGTTAGGGCACTACTATTATTCTGCGTTCGTTGGGGATTTGGTACGGACTGTTTCAGACATCTCTCTTGATAGTGAACAGAGTTCTTTATGTAGTTAGGGCACTACTATTATTCTGCGTTCGTTGGGGATTTGGTACGGACTGTTTCAGACATCTCTCTTGATAGTGAACAGAGTTCTTTATGTAGTTAGGGCACTACTATTATTCTGCGTTCGTTGGGGATTTGGTACGGACTGTTTCAGACATCTCTCTTGATAGTGAACAGAGTTCTTTATGTAGTTAGGGTACTACTATTATTCTGCGTTCGTTGGGGATTTGGTACGGACTGTTTCAGACATCTCTCTTGATAGTGAACAGAGTTCTTTATGTAGTTAGGGCACTACTATTATTCTGCGTTCGTTGGGGATTTGGTACGGACTGTTTCAGACATCTCTCTTGATAGTGAACAGAGTTCTTTATGTAGTTAGGGCACTACTATTATTCTGCGTTCGTTGGGGATTTGGTACGGACTGTTTCAGACATCTCTCTTGATAGTGAACAGAGTTCTTTATGTAGTTAGGGCACTACTATTATTCTGCGTTCGTTGGGGATTTGGTACGGACTGTTTCAGACATCTCTCTTGATAGTGAACAGAGTTCTTTATGTAGTTAGGGCACTACTATTATTCTGCGTTCGTTGGGGATTTGGTACGGACTGTTTCAGACATCTCTCTTGATAGTGAACAGAGTTCTTTATGTAGTTAGGGCACTACTATTATTCTGCGTTCGTTGGGGATTTGGTACGGACTGTTTCAGACATCTCTCTTGATAGTGAACAGAGTTCTTTATGTAGTTAGGGCACTACTATTATTCTGCGTTCGTTGGGGATTTGGTACGGACTGTTTCAGACATCTCTCTTGATAGTGAACAGAGTTCTTAATGTAGTTAGGGCACTACTATTATTCTGCGTTGGGGATTTGGTACGGACTGTTTCAGACATCTCTCTTGATAGTGAACAGAGTTCTTTATGTAGTTAGGGCACTACTATTATTCTGCGTTCGTTGGGGATTTGGTACGGACTGTTTCAGACATCTCTCTTGATAGTGAACAGAGTTCTTTATGTAGTTAGGGTACTACTATTATTCTGCGTTCGTTGGGGATTTGGTACGGACTGTTTCAGACATCTCTCTTGATAGTGAACAGAGTTCTTTATGTAGTTAGGGCACTACTATTATTCTGCGTTCGTTGGGGATTTGGTACGGACTGTTTCAGACATCTCTCTTGATAGTGAACAGAGTTCTTTATGTAGTTAGGGTACTACTATTATTCTGCGTTCGTTGGGGATTTGGTACGGACTGTTTCAGACATCTCTCTTGATAGTGAACAGAGTTCTTTATGTAGTTAGGGTACTACTATTATTCTGCGTTCGTTGGGGATTTGGTACGGACTGTTTCAGACATCTCTCTTGATAGTGAACAGAGTTCTTTATGTAGTTAGGGCACTACTATTATTCTGCGTTCGTTGGGGATTTGGTACGGACTGTTTCAGACATCTCTCTTGATAGTGAACAGAGTTCTTTATGTAGTTAGGGTACTACTGTTATTCTGCGTTCGTTGGGGATTTGGTACGGACTGTTTCAGACATCTCTCTTGATAGTGAACAGAGTTCTTTATGTAGTTAGGGCACTACTATTATTCTGCGTTCGTTGGGGATTTGGTACGGACTGTTTCAGACATCTCTCTTGATAGTGAACAGAGTTCTTTATGTAGTTAGGGCACTACTATTATTCTGCGTTCGTTGGGGATTTGGTACGGACTGTTTCAGACATCTCTCTTGATAGTAAACAGAGTTCTTTATGTAGTTAGGGCACTACTATTATTCTGCGTTCGTTGGGGATTTGGTACGGACTGTTTCAGACATCTCTCTTGATAGTGAACAGAGTTCTTTATGTAGTTAGGGCACTACTATTATTCTGCGTTCGTTGGGGATTTGGTACGGACTGTTTCAGACATCTCTCTTGATAGTGAACAGAGTTCTTTATGTAGTTAGGGCACTACTATTATTCTGCGTTCGTTGGGGATTTGGTACGGACTGTTTCAGACATCTCTCTTGATAGTGAACAGAGTTCTTTATGTAGTTAGGGCACTACTATTATTCTGCGTTCGTTGGGGATTTGGTACGGACTGTTTCAGACATCTCTCTTGATAGTGAACAGAGTTCTTTATGTAGTTAGGGCACTACTGTTATTCTGCGTTCGTTGGGGATTTGGTACGGACTGTTTCAGACATCTCTCTTGATAGTGAACAGAGTTCTTTATGTAGTTAGGGTACTACTATTATTCTGCGTTCGTTGGGGATTTGGTACGGACTGTTTCAGACATCTCTCTTGATAGTGAACAGAGTTCTTTATGTAGTTAGGGCACTACTATTATTCTGCGTTCGTTGGGGATTTGGTACGGACTGTTTCAGACATCTCTCTTGATAGTGAACAGAGTTCTTTATGTAGTTAGGGTACTACTATTATTCTGCGTTCGTTGGGGATTTGGTACGGACTGTTTCAGACATCTCTCTTGATAGTGAACAGAGTTCTTTATGTAGTTAGGGCACTACTATTATTCTGCGTTCGTTGGGGATTTGGTACGGACTGTTTCAGACATCTCTCTTGATAGTGAACAGAGTTCTTTATGTAGTTAGGGCACTACTATTATTCTGCGTTCGTTGGGGATTTGGTACGGACTGTTTCAGACATCTCTCTTGATAGTGAACAGAGTTCTTTATGTAGTTAGGGCACTACTATTATTCTGCGTTCGTTGGGGATTTGGTACGGACTGTTTCAGACATCTCTCTTGATAGTGAACAGAGTTCTTTATGTAGTTAGGGCACTACTATTATTCTGCGTTCGTTGAGGATTTGGTACGGACTGTTTCAGACATCTCTCTTGATAGTGAACAGAGTTCTTTATGTAGTTAGGGCACTACTATTATTCTGCGTTCGTTGGGGATTTGGTACGGACTGTTTCAGACATCTCTCTTGATAGTGAACAGAGTTCTTTATGTAGTTAGGGCACTACTATTATTCTGCGTTCGTTGGGGATTTGGTACGGACTGTTTCAGACATCTCTCTTGATAGTGAACAGAGTTCTTTATGTAGTTAGGGCACTACTATTATTCTGCGTTCGTTGGGGATTTGGTACGGACTGTTTCAGACATCTCTCTTGATAGTGAACAGAGTTCTTTATGTAGTTAGGGCACTACTATTATTCTGCGTTCGTTGGGGATTTGGTACGGACTGTTTCAGACATCTCTCTTGATAGTGAACAGAGTTCTTTATGTAGTTAGGGTACTACTATTATTCTGCGTTCGTTGGGGATTTGGTACGGACTGTTTCAGACATCTCTCTTGATAGTGAACAGAGTTCTTTATGTAGTTAGGGCACTACTGTTATTCTGCGTTCGTTGGGGATTTGGTACGGACTGTTTCAGACATCTCTCTTGATAGTGAACAGAGTTCTTTATGTAGTTAGGGCACTACTATTATTCTGCGTTCGTTGGGGATTTGGTACGGACTGTTTCAGACATCTCTCTTGATAGTGAACAGAGTTCTTTATGTAGTTAGGGCACTACTATTATTCTGCGTTCGTTGGGGATTTGGTACGGACTGTTTCAGACATCTCTCTTGATAGTGAACAGAGTTCTTTATGTAGTTAGGGCACTACTATTATTCTGCGTTCGTTGGGGATTTGGTACGGACTGTTTCAGACATCTCTCTTGATAGTGAACAGAGTTCTTTATGTAGTTAGGGTACTACTATTATTCTGCGTTCGTTGGGGATTTGGTACGGACTGTTTCAGACATCTCTCTTGATAGTGAACAGAGTTCTTTATGTAGTTAGGGCACTACTATTATTCTGCGTTCGTTGGGGATTTGGTACGGACTGTTTCAGACATCTCTCTTGATAGTGAACAGAGTTCTTTATGTAGTTAGGGCACTACTATTATTCTGCGTTCGTTGGGGATTTGGTACGGACTGTTTCAGACATCTCTCTTGATAGTGAACAGAGTTCTTTATGTAGTTAGGGCACTACTATTATTCTGCGTTCGTTGGGGATTTGGTACGGACTGTTTCAGACATCTCTCTTGATAGTGAACAGAGTTCTTTATGTAGTTAGGGCACTACTATTATTCTGCGTTCGTTGGGGATTTGGTACGGACTGTTTCAGACATCTCTCTTGATAGTGAACAGAGTTCTTTATGTAGTTAGGGCACTACTATTATTCTGCGTTCGTTGGGGATTTGGTACGGACTGTTTCAGACATCTCTCTTGATAGTGAACAGAGTTCTTTATGTAGTTAGGGCACTACTATTATTCTGCGTTCGTTGGGGATTTGGTACGGACTGTTTCAGACATCTCTCTTGATAGTGAACAGAGTTCTTAATGTAGTTAGGGCACTACTATTATTCTGCGTTGGGGATTTGGTACGGACTGTTTCAGACATCTCTCTTGATAGTGAACAGAGTTCTTTATGTAGTTAGGGCACTACTATTATTCTGCGTTCGTTGGGGATTTGGTACGGACTGTTTCAGACATCTCTCTTGATAGTGAACAGAGTTCTTTATGTAGTTAGGGTACTACTATTATTCTGCGTTCGTTGGGGATTTGGTACGGACTGTTTCAGACATCTCTCTTGATAGTGAACAGAGTTCTTTATGTAGTTAGGGCACTACTATTATTCTGCGTTCGTTGGGGATTTGGTACGGACTGTTTCAGACATCTCTCTTGATAGTGAACAGAGTTCTTTATGTAGTTAGGGTACTACTATTATTCTGCGTTCGTTGGGGATTTGGTACGGACTGTTTCAGACATCTCTCTTGATAGTGAACAGAGTTCTTTATGTAGTTAGGGTACTACTATTATTCTGCGTTCGTTGGGGATTTGGTACGGACTGTTTCAGACATCTCTCTTGATAGTGAACAGAGTTCTTTATGTAGTTAGGGCACTACTATTATTCTGCGTTCGTTGGGGATTTGGTACGGACTGTTTCAGACATCTCTCTTGATAGTGAACAGAGTTCTTTATGTAGTTAGGGTACTACTATTATTCTGCGTTCGTTGGGGATTTGGTACGGACTGTTTCAGACATCTCTCTTGATAGTGAACAGAGTTCTTTATGTAGTTAGGGCACTACTATTATTCTGCGTTCGTTGGGGATTTGGTACGGACTGTTTCAGACATCTCTCTTGATAGTGAACAGAGTTCTTTATGTAGTTAGGGCACTACTATTATTCTGCGTTCGTTGGGGATTTGGTACGGACTGTTTCAGACATCTCTCTTGATAGTGAACAGAGTTCTTTATGTAGTTAGGGCACTACTATTATTCTGCGTTCGTTGGGGATTTGGTACGGACTGTTTCAGACATCTCTCTTGATAGTGAACAGAGTTCTTTATGTAGTTAGGGCACTACTATTATTCTGCGTTCGTTGGGGATTTGGTACGGACTGTTTCAGACATCTCTCTTGATAGTGAACAGAGTTCTTTATGTAGTTAGGGCACTACTATTATTCTGCGTTCGTTGGGGATTTGGTACGGACTGTTTCAGACATCTCTCTTGATAGTGAACAGAGTTCTTTATGTAGTTAGGGTACTACTATTATTCTGCGTTCGTTGGGGATTTGGTACGGACTGTTTCAGACATCTCTCTTGATAGTGAACAGAGTTCTTTATGTAGTTAGGGCACTACTATTATTCTGCGTTCGTTGGGGATTTGGTACGGACTGTTTCAGTACCGTCTCAGGCTGCAGATCGACTGTAGGTCAGAGTGATTCATGCTATATAACCCAGGCCAACAGGTACGATTATAATGGTTTAGTTCCATGTATTTTTAATGGTCAATCTGGAGATTCTGAGATGGGTTAGCTGTTTTTATTGAATTACCCTGAACTTTCTCATCACTTTGTCACTATTTCCTTCATTCTCTGTGGCTTTTCCCCTCTTCTACCTAAGGATGATTGTGGTATTACCACTAATGAAAGGTGTATGTTATTACAGAGGACATGTCTCCTTCTGTATGTTATTACAGAGGACATGTCTCCTTCTGTATGTTATTACAGAGGACATGTCTCCTTCTGTATGTTATTACAGAGGACATGTCTCCTTCTGTATGTTATTACAGAGGACATGTCTCCTTCTGTATGTTATTACAGAGGACATGTCTCCTTCTGTATGTTATTACAGAGGACATGTCTCCTTCTGTATGTTATTACAGAGGGCATGTCTCCTTCTGTATGTTATTACAGAGGACATGTCTCCTTCTGTATGTTATTACAGAGGACATGTCTCCTTCTGTATGTTATTACAGAGGACATGTCTCCTTCTGTATGTTATTACAGAGGGCATGTCTCCTTCTGTATGTTATTACAGAGGACATGTCTCCTTCTGTATGTTATTACAGAGGACATGTCTCCTTCTGTATGTTATTACAGAGGGCATGTCTCCTTCTGTATGTTATTACAGAGGACATGTCTCCTTCTGTATGTTATTACAGAGGACATGTCTCCTTCTGTATGTTATTACAGAGGGCATGTCTCCTTCTGTATGTTATTACAGAGGACATGTCTCCTTCTGTATGTTATTACAGAGGACATGTCTCCTTCTGTATGTTATTACAGAGGACATGTCTCCTTCTGTATGTTATTACAGAGGACATGTCTCCTTCTGTATGTTATTACAGAGGGCATGTCTCCTTCTGTATGTTATTACAGAGGACATGTCTCCTTCTGTATGTTATTACAGAGGGCATGTCTCCTTCTGTATGTTATTACAGAGGGCATGTCTCCTTCTGTATGTTATTACAGAGGACATGTCTCCTTCTGTATGTTATTACAGAGGACATGTCTCCTTCTGTATGTTATTACAGAGGACATGTCTCCTTCTGTATGTTATTACAGAGGGCATGTCTCCTTCTGTATGTTATTACAGAGGACATGTCTCCTTCTGTATGTTATTACAGAGGACATGTCTCCTTCTGTATGTTATTACAGAGGACATGTCTCCTTCTGTATGTTATTACAGAGGACATGTCTCCTTCTGTATTTATGTATGTATGTATGTATGTGAAGAATGTTCCTCAAGCTATGTAACTTTCATAATGCTCAGTACTTAGTTCTTACCACTTTCTCTGTATTACAGTACTTAGTAAAGTAATAACCAATCTTCTTTGCCTTTGTTAGTGATGGAGTTCTTATTTCATAACTCAGTCACCCAAAGTCCAAGCCCCCCCATCTGGTGCTAGAACAGGGTCTGTCTTTCAGGGTTCTGCCATCCCACGGTGATGTTTCCATGGAAACGTGTACTAATGTGGATCTGACTTCATCTTTGTGTGTTTGTATGTGCGTGCGTGTGTTGTGATTGTGTCTCCTCAGCCACGCCAAGCTCCGCTGCATGTGTACCTGCAACAGGTGTACCTTCTGCATCTGTCAGAACATCCTCCGGTCCCAGCTACTGACAAATATCAAGGCCAAATTCTACAGTGTTGTTCTGAACAGGTCCATACTGTAAATACTGTAGTGTTTAACAGCCCGTCCTCTCTCTCTCTCTCTCCCCCATGAGGCGGGAGACCCTAGCTTTCTAACATGGGTGAAGGTTTTTCTCCTCTTCTCCCTCAATGCTTCCTCATAGTCAGGTTTACACTGCATATCCACAATGGAAAACTGGAAAAAAGTTTAAATTCTGAGATCTTATTTCGATCTCCAGGCCTGATTTGCACATCTCCATTGAATTTCATATGATTCTATGGGTGGGTTTATAAGACTGTATTCCAAGTACTCATATCGGCTATAGAGTTGACAAGGAGGTTTCAAGACTCCATTTATTTGCTCTCCTTATTTGTTTTAACTCAATCAAGTGGATTGTCCAAGCTGCTTCTATCCCCATCTCTCTGTCCCCATCTCTCTGTCCCGATCTCTCTTACAACGAGAGCTCAGTAACAAGAGAGCTCAGTCCAATGCAGCCAGTGTTGCCCCTCAATGTTAATTCTGTGTTCTTATACTCAAACAAAATAAATGGGTATCCAAATCAGGGCCCCTGGGCATGTGCCCGATTGGTAATCCAGCCATGCCTAAAGTACTCCAAAATTAGATCAAGCTTTTATTTTGTTGATTTTCTAGTTCTCAAAGATTATATTATAAAATAAATATAGGTCAATTATCTTTTCTACAAACTTTGTCTGGTTTTAGTCGTTTTTAAGTTTAAACCGAAAGCGTTTTTCAAAAAAGTGTGTGTGTACATACATACATACAGTTGAAGTCAGAAGTTACATACACCTTAGCCAAATACATTTAAACTCAGTTTTTCACAATTCCTGACATTTAATCCTAGTAAAAATTCCATGTCTTAGGTCAGTTAGGATCACCACTTTATTAAGAATGTGAAATGTCAGAATAATAGTAGAGAGAATTATTTATTTCAGCTTTCTTTCATCACATTTCTTTCATCACATTCATCACACATTTCTTTCATCACATTCCCAGTGGGTCAGAAGTTTACATACACTCAAATAGTATTTGGTAGCATTACCTTTTAAATTCTTTAACTTGGGTCAAACGTTTCGGGTATCCTTCCACAAGCTTCCCAAAATAAGTTGGGTGAATTTTGGCCCATTCCTCCTGACAGAGCTGGTGTAACTGAGTCAGCTTTGTAGGCCTCTTTGCTCGCACACACTTTTTCTATGGGATTGAGGTCAGGGCTTTGTGATGGCCACTCCAATACCTTGACTTTGTTGTCCTTAAGCCATTTTGTCATATCTTTGGAACTATGTTTGGGGTCATTGTTCATTTGGAAGACCCATTTGCGACCAAGCTTTAACTTCCTGGCTGATGTCTTGAGATGTTGCTTCAATATATCCACATAATTTTCCTGCCTCATGATGCTATCTATTTTGTGAAGGGTCCCTCCTGCAGCAAAGCACCCCCACAACATGATGCTGCCACCCTCGTGCTTCACGGTTGGGATGGTGTTCTTCGGCTTGCAAGCCTCCCCCTTTTTCCTCCAAACATAGCGATGGTCAATATGGCCAAACAGTTCCATTTTTGTTTCATCAGACCAGAGGACATTTCTCCAAAAAGTACAATCTTTGTCCCCATGTGCAGTTGCAAACCGTAGGCTGGCTTTTTTATGGCGGTTTTGGAGCAGTGGCTTCTTCCTTGCTGAGCGGCCTTTCAGGTTATGTTGATATAGGACTCGTTTTACTGTGGATACTTTTGTACCTGTTTCCTCCAGCATCTTCACAAGGCCCTTTGCTGTTCTGGGATTGATTTGCACTTTTCGTACCAAAGTACGTTCATCTCTAGGAGACAGAATGCGTCTCCTTCCTGAGCGGTATGATGGCTGCGTGGTCCCATGGTGTTTATACTGGCGTACTATTGTTTGCACAGATGAACGTGGTACATTCAGGCTTTTGGAAATTGCTCCCAAGGGTGAACCAGACTTGTGGAGGTCTGCCATTTTTTTTCTGAGGTCTTGGCTGATTTCTTTTGATTTTCCCATGGTGTCAAACAAAGAGGCACTGAGTTTGAAGGTAGGCCTTGAAATACATCCACAGCTACACCTCCAATTGACTCAAATTATGTCAATTAGCCTATCAGAAGCTTGTAAAGCCATGACATCATTTTCTGGAATTTTCCAAGCTGTTTAAAGGCACAGTCAACTTAGTGCCTGTAAACTTCTGACCCACTGGAGTTGTGATACAGTGAATTATAAGTGAAATAATCTGTACGTAAACAATTGTTGGAAAAATGTCTTGTGTCATGCACAAAGTAGATGTCCTAACCGACTTGTCAAAACTATAGTTTGTTAACAAGGAACTTGTGGAGTGGTTGAAAAATGAGTTTTAATGACTCCAACCTAAGTGTATGTAAACTTCCGACTTCAACTGTGTGTGTGTGTGTGTAGCAGTGGTGGTGCGCCGCGGCAACAGTTTAGCAGTGGTGGTGCGCCGCGGCAACAGTTTAGCAGTGGTGGTGCGCCGCGGCAACAGTTTAGCAGTGGTGGTGCGCCGCGGCAACAGTTTAGCAGTGGTGGTGCGCCGCGGCAACAGTTTAGCAGTGGTGGTGCGCCGCGGCAACAGTTTTGCAGTGGTGGTGCGCCGCGGCTAAATAAATACTGGGGAAACACTGTAGGTAGTGACACTGTAGGTAGCTAAGGTAGTGATCCAAAAATAAAGGAACTCAGTCCGGCTTTAAACTTACTCTTGAAAGTTGTAACAGTAGAATGCACAAGGTACATTTTCAATATTGGGTAGGTCATCATCAGTTCCTCTTGTCATGTTAGTCATTGCATAACTTAGAGCTATTTATAACTTGTCAGAAATATCCAGATCAACTAGCCCATGTCAGATGTGTTTTTATTTAGGTTTTTTTTGCCCATAGATATTGTTCAATTTTTTTGCCACTCAAATATCACAGAAATATACATTAGACATGGCAAAATGTTTAGAATTGCAAGAACATTTGCTTTAAAACTGCAAAATGTTCTTTGAACACTATGACAATTTTTTTAGAATTGCAGGAAATAAGCTTTAAACTTGCAAAATTCTCTCCACCAACAAGAGAGGTGTGAACAGTTTGTGTCATGAACAGTGCTTGTGCCCTTAGAAATAGACATGATGTTGGAAGGGGCCCAGAGTAAAAAAGTTTGGGAACCCCTGGGCGACGGTATAGGTCAGCTGTAAGGTAACATAATACTATAGGTCTACTGTAAGGTATCATACATAATACTATAGGTCTACTGTAAGGTAACATAATACTATAGGTCAGCTGTAAGGTATCATAATACTATAGGTCAGCTGTAAGGTATCATACATAATACTATAGGTCAGCTGTAAGGTATCATACATAATACTATAGGTCTACTGTAAGGTAACATAATAGTATAGGTCTACTGTAAGGTAACAGAATACTATAGGTATGCTGTAAGGTAACATAATAGTATAGGTCTACTGTAAGGTAACAGAATACTATAGGTATGCTGTAAGGTAACATAATAGTATAGGTCTACTGTAAGGTAACAGAATACTATAGGTATGCTGTAAGGTATCATAATACTATAGGTCTACTGTAAGGTAACAGAATACTATAGGTCTACTGTAAGGTAACAGAATACTATAGGTCAGCTGTAAGGTAACATAATACTATAGGTATGCTGTAAGGTAACATAATAGTATAGGTCTGCTGTAAGGTAACAGAATACTATAGGTATGCTGTAAGGTAACAGAATACTATAGGTCTACTGTAAGGTATCATAATACTATAGGTATGCTGTAAGGTAACATAATACTATAGGTCTACTGTAAGGTATCATAATACTATAGGTCTACTGTAAGGTAACATAATACTATAGGTCTACTGTAAGGTATCATAATACTATAGGTCTACTGTAAGGTAACATAATACTATAGGTCTGCTGTAAGGTAACATAATACTATAGGTCTGCTGTAAGGTATCATAATACTATAGGTCTACTGTAAGGTAACATAATACTATAGGTCTGCTGTAAGGTAACATAATAGTATAGGTCTACTGTAAGGTAACATAATACTATAGGTCTGCTGTAAGGTAACATAATACTATAGGTCTACTGTAAGGTAACAGAATAGTATAGGTCTACTGTAAGGTAACATAATACTATAGGTCTGCTGTAAGGTAACATAATACTATAGGTCTGCTGTAAGGTAACATAATACTATAGGTCTACTGTAAGGTAACATAATACTATAGGTCTACTGTAAGGTAACATAATACTATAGGTCTACTGTAAGGTAACACTGCACCATCATCTAACACCTGTGGTGCTAGCCAGGGAGGTAACCGTGTGTTGTGGTCGACCCCACCGTGTGGTTGTTGCTTTCCGTTTGAGCCAGTCTGACCTGAAGATGCATGTGTGCAGTCTGTTGGCGATGGGTTGTGGGTAGATTACCCTCCTGTAGCAACACGGTGCAGTCTATCATCAAGTAACTAATGCATGGATTTTTAAGATATAAAAAATGTCGAAGTTATTGGCAAGTCATTGATCTTTGGAGAGTTGAGCATACAAGTGGATGTTGAAGCCAACTTGGCCATTTCGTTTAAGAATGGTGTTTCTATCATGTTAAGTGGATATGCAAACCGTAAATCTGTACTAAAGACTACTTTACATAGTGAGTGAGGGAGAAACGTCACCTTGCAGATCTTTCTGTTTTGGTTACATTTCGCCCCACTGAAGCTGTTGGTGAAACTGAAAGCCTCATAGAAGTCAGCTTGGGTTGACTGGCTGGTTATTCTCCTCTTCACGAAAGTAGATGTTAATATTTGCTTCAAATGGCATTTTCTAAATGTCTATCTTTTTTAGTTGACCGTTTCCACCGCCAGAGATGTGCATGGTTTGATTTCTATGATGATTTCAGTTTGATTGGTTGTTGAGTGATTCTCACTTCTTAAGTTTACACCCACAAGATACAGTTAGTCTATATAAGGTCCTATGTTAGGCCCTAAATTCATTCTCAAACGTGGCACATACTGCAGCCCTAGTGTTATCACAACCTAATTCATCTACACAGTTTATAAGACTTCTATAAGATCTTCTTTACAATTCTGCTTCTCTTGTGGTTGAAACTTTATTTTTTTACTAACAAAAACATTTTAATTTGTATAACAACAAATGTTTTTCTTCCACAAAGTGATTTTACACTGTATGGATCACATGTAATTTCATTGTGTTTCCGTTGTCTTGTTTTCATCCTATAGGTGTTCATACACACGTTTTTGGCTGCCCCTCTTTCTGTTACTGTTGCATGTGTTTACTTCTTGTTAGTTGCATGCACCTGTCTGTCTGGTCTGTCTGTCTGTCTCGACGCTGTCTGTCTGTCTCGACGCTGTCTGTCCGTCTGTCTCGACGCTGTATGTCTGTCTCGGCAATTCCAGTCCTCGGGGGCCTGACTGGTGTCACTCCCCCCCCCCCATCCCTAGCAAACACAGCTGATTGAAACTAATTGCATTGTAAACTGAAGATCATGATTATGTGATTATTGGAGTCGGGTGTGTTAGCTGGGACTGGGGAAAAAGTGTGCCACCAATCAGACCCCGGGGACTGGAGTTGGCCTGGTCTAGACGCTGTCTGTCTCATCTTCCAATAGGCTTGCCTTGGTCTTCAGCTCACCACTGCCCCCCTATGGACGGCTATGCATAGGCTCCACTCAAATCAGCAGTCTGTTTTGAGCATTGGGAAGTATGGGAACTAGCCTAGTGCTTGGGGTTTGAGTGCGTGTGGTTTATGATGTGCAGGGTTTGGATGGCTTGTGGTGGCTCACCATTGAAGGGTTGACATTTCATTGTGCTTGTATATGCTTGTACAATAGAGTGTGTGATGTGTGAGAGTGTAGATTACTGTATGTATTGCTATGGTTTGGGAGGGTTACAATGGTTCCTAGTAAGTTTACAATGGTTTCTGGGGACCCAGGCATGCCTGTTATAACACGATTGTGTTACATGCTAACTCCTTTGTCAATGCCTGTTTAACCTTGGGAGAAGAGAATTAACGCACCAGAAAGGGTAAGCCACTAATACAGAAGTTATTGAAGGCGGTCACACCACATTGACTAGCTGAGATACTATAGTATTTAACACCTAATTGGTTTGAATCTTCGCTGTTTTTGGTTTACCTCAGATATATATATATATATCTCATGTAATGACTCAAAGTAGCCTATTTCAACAAATTCGGAGAACAAACTGAATGTAAAGTATTTTCTAACCCTGTATCTTCATCAATCTTATGATTGAAGCCTGTCTTCTTTTTGGCTGGCATTTTGCCAACTCAGCCACCGCATTGGACAAGATTCTTTAGCTGCAAGGTGTGGTGTGTGTGACCTGGTGTGGTGTGTGACCAGGTGTGGTGTGTGACCAGGTGTGTTGTGTGACCAGGTGTGTTGTGTGACCAGGTGTGGTGTGCTGTGGGGTGAGTTCTGCGGTGTTGTCATGTCCCGTTGTGTGTGGGGTTGGCGTTGAACTGCCCTACTGTGTGCACGTGTGTGTGTGTGTGTGTACACAAGGTTACATGATGTTGGAGCCTATCTGTTGGCTGACGAGGAGTGCAGTCTGATCCAGCAGGTTCACGCCATCAGTAATGTAGAGGAGTCTATCTACATGGAGTCTTCTGTCCAGCCCTATGGGCCCCAGGCCAGGTAAAAACACAGCATGGAGTCTTCTGTCTAGTCCTATGGGCCCCAGGCCAGGTAAAACACAGCATGGAGTCTTCTGTCCAGCCCTATGGGCCCCAGGCCTGGTAAAACAAAGCATGGAGTCTTCTGTCTAGTCCTATGGGCCCCAGGCCAGGTAAAACACAGCATGGCGTCTTCTGTCTAGTCCTATGGGCCCCAGGCCAGGTAAAACACAGCATGGAGTCTTCTGTCCAGCCCTATGGGCCCCAGGCCAGGTAAAACACAGCATGGAGTTTTCTGTCTAGTCCTATGGGCCCCAGGCCAGGTAAAACACAGCATGGAGTCTTCTGTCTAGTCTTATGGGCCCCAGGCCAGGTAAAAACACAGCATGGAGTCTTCTGTCTAGTCTTATGGGCCCCAGGCCAGGTAGAACACAGCATGGAGTCTTCTGTCCAGCCCTATGGGCCCCAGGCCAGGTAAAAACACAGCATGGAGTCTTCTGTCTAGTCCTATGGGCCCCAGGCCAGGTAAAACACAGCATGGAGTCTTCTGTCTAGTCTTATGGGCCCCAGGCCAGGTAAAACACAGCATCTGACAAACTGGGGGCTAAGGGACAGCTGTTTGTCACTGGCTGGGTAGATGCAGGTATGGTGGACGTTGATGTGGCAACGGCAAGCACTGTTAGGGGAGGAGATTGCTGTAGCCTCCCTTATTATATGAAGAGGAGATTATAATGAAGGCTACAGACATAACGAGCTACATCTAAGTACTTTGGCCTCAACCTTTAATAAACACCAGCCTTTGATCTGTTTTCACCCAGTGTACCTGATGGAACTCACTGACTACCTTTTTAATGGGCATCTATCATTACTTTTGAAGGTCAATGTCTTAGTCCTACAAATAGCTGGTTGGTCTGGTTTGTGTGTGGCTGCTTGCTGAATAAGCTTTGTTGTGCAGTATGCTGGTGGGAGGAAGGTATTTCTCTTCCTCTGAGGTACAGGTCATAGTTAAGCAGGATGGCAGTTGTCTATCTAATGGACTCTTCCTGCTAAACCTGCTTGAATGGGTTAGGGTTTCTGCTGCTGTGTCAGATATCACTGTGAAGATTAATGGGTTGTTGAGCTGTGTGTGAGTGTGTGTGAGAGAGAGTGTGTGTGTGTGAGAGGGAGAGAATGTGAGTGTGAACACGAGATTGTGTGTTTGGCAATTTATAAGTTAGAGCTTTCTGCTAACCTCTGCACTTCAGAAATTCCTCTCGCTTCTAGAGCCTCTCCCCCTCCCCTCTCCTTCTCCCCCTCCCCTCTCCTTCTCCCCCTCCCCTCTCCTTCTCCCCCTCCCCCTCCCCTCTCAGCCTCCTGTCTTCCCTCCATGTTGTTGTCTCATACTGTTGGTACTGTATGTTATAGCCAGGGTTGTGCTCAGTGGACCTAGAAACTGAGGCACTATATTAAATCAGTACAGTCAAAATGCTTGTTCATTTCCACCTCGTGTACCTATTGAATGTGACCCGGACTTAGGGCTTTTGTCTTGTTTCTGTTTCCCAAGCAGAACCTCCTCCGCATCCCTCACTCTTTCTGTCCATAGCCAATACTTTCCTCGCCTTTGAGGTTTCACCCAATAAATAGGAGTTATTGTCAGATTGACCAAACAAATTTAATGTTCCAGTAACAGCCACTCACATGTTAGTGTATGCGGTACTGCTCGCATCACAGACTTAGCCTGGTTAAACTAGCCTGAACGCTGAACTCCCCATTCTAGGGAAGTGAAACAATGGTGTGCGCAGCATTCAGTCTGGTTTAACCAGGCTATCACAGACTAGCTCATTTTCAGAAGACCGTTTAACTAGGCTGTCTTCTGAAAATGAGCTAGTCTGTGATAGCCTGGTTAAACAGGATATACTATCTCATTTTCAGAAGACAACCTCATGTAAAGAGGTTGTATTGGTTCTACAACATTGGTACTATCGAACAGTTGGACTGTACCTCTGTTTTTGTAGAGATTTGTTTAGGAAGCTCAGAGAACATAACTTTGGTTTGTAATTTGTCAACATGTCCTCATGTGATTTGGAAACGAGGCTGTATTGTTGTATTCATTTCTTTATCCCCCCACTCCCTCTCTTTCTCCCCCCTCTTCTCAGGCACATGGCTCAGGCAGACCTGAAGAGCTCT
The DNA here is from genome assembly GCF_013265735.2 of Oncorhynchus mykiss. Classification (NCBI taxonomy): domain Eukaryota; kingdom Metazoa; phylum Chordata; class Actinopteri; order Salmoniformes; family Salmonidae; genus Oncorhynchus; species Oncorhynchus mykiss. The sequence continues at coordinate 87,235,803 of NC_048576.1, read as the reverse complement.
ACGTTTTGGCTAAGGGCAAGCGTGGGGGCAACTGTGTTTGCAGTCCTGGGCTTCGCTATGTACAGAGCTATCCTCAAACAACGATGATCAAGACAGACACAGGATGCATGAGATGACCCGCCCCCCCACCGCCTAGTCTCTGCCCTTTGACCCCTCACCCCCTCCCTGAAAGAAAACATGACCTCCAACATCCCACAATCCTCTGCTCCCCTTCCCCAAAAAAGAGACAACTACTGAATGAAGCGGAACTTCCAGCCCATCTGAACCAGCCCTGATCCCACATCCACCCTACCGGAGAAGGAACAAACCGGAGAAACCATAGATTGATTTTATATATTTGAAACAGAGAAAAAAACTTGTCATCAACTGTTTTTTGTTTTTCTTCGGGGGAAAAAAATGTCACCACAAACTCACATTGTTTTTTGAACACCATCTAATCAATCTACTGCAGGCATTCTGGTATCGTGTGATCTGGTCTAGTCTTGGGCTATTTTCTTCTCCAGGTCAGACAGTAGTAGTTGCTGGTTGTTTTTAAATCTGTGTAGAACCCGGCCTTTTTTCTCAGGTCAGTATTATAGCTAGCTGGTTTGACCCCCAGAGCCCAGGAGAAAGCAAAGAAGGCAGCCGCATACAACTCACTACAAAAGGGACTGAAAATATTTGTTTATAGATGTGTGTGTATATATAAATATATATATTTGCTCGGGTACTTAGAGAAATACCCAACTAGATTACGGCGTGAACAAAGCTTGCCAGGATCAAAGCATTCAGTTCTGTAACACCTCAACAGTGAGCCTACAGGAAGAGCTGCAAAGTCAAAGCCATTTGTAACGTTGAAAAGGTCATGGGTTTCGTGCACGCGTTTCAATTGCTATTAATTTATTAACCTGTTTTATTTGGTTTATCAGTTTGGAATGGTTTGTTCAGCATCGCATGAAACAGACGCACTTCAAGAGGATAATGCGTTCATTTCCCATGTGTTTTTGTATATCTAGTATTATCAAAGCCGTTATTAATAATGACATCCATCATTCACTTACTCTGAAAGACAAAAGACTACAACATTATCATGACTGCTTCTTCCTCAACTTGTTTTATTTGTATTTTTCATATTATGATTCTATTGGTCTGTTCCACTGTTATGCCTCCAGGTTACACTATGTTATTAACAGCCATGCAGTGCACCTCTGACTCCCTCCTTGGACCATGGACGGAACTGTTTATTCTCATTGACTTTTCCAACATTTACAATAAAGAACTGTGTGATCTGATACAGGTGTCTGCAATGTGATTTGATACATTCATATAACATACACATTATCCCCCCTCAAACTATTCCCTATCTTTTAGCAGTGTCAGAACAGTGTGTAAATGTTGGAGTCATCTGATTTCTTCAAATCCACCATACTTACATTTTCATTGTACAACATGTCACGAAGTGTAGCCTGCTTTTACTAACATTGAATCCTTTGAAGAATAATGTACTCTTCATTGAGCTCAAAATTCTCAGTGGACAAACACCTGAAATGTGGGTACGTATAATGGCTAGGCAGGCGCGTATAGTTCACCACACACAGTCAACGTCAACTTGACCTTAATATCCCATACGTTTCTATACCGAGTGATTGAAGACAAACATGGGGACAAACAAGCATTTTGTGGGTCAGAATGGAGAAGTGTGCAGGTGATGAAGCCAGTGATATCCCAGTTCTCAGTGAAAGGGGGAAGTCACACATCGACTAGTGATACTGAACAAGAACTAATAACAGGATTTAGTATAAGTGTTAACTTCTGAAACGATGTCAACGGAGAGGCAACAGCTGCTTTTCGAGGGCTTCCTGAAGAAAAGGAAAGATACAATGGTAAGACAAATATGTAGAAATAATTGTCACATCAACAGCTCAATTACTGGACTCAGTTTACTTGGTAGTTGTTGGGGAATTGTTAGATTACTGCACTGTCTGAACTAGAAGCACAAGCATTTCGCTACACTCAAATTAACACCTGCTAGCCACGTGTATGTGACCAATAACATTTGATTTGATGTGTTGATGAATACTTACAAGTGATCACTTTTCCAATATTTTTGTCAACTGCTTTCTATATATGCCAATATATTCCATACTACTGTGTTTTACTCTGTTATTGCCAGTCAGTCATGGTTTGTATCCAGAATCAAGTCTTCACTATCTGGAGGGACACTGAGTCTGGAGGGACACTGAGTCTGGAGGGACAATGAGTCTGTAGGGACACTGAGTCTGGAGGGTCACTGAGTCTGGAGGGACACTGAGTCTGTGTTTTACTCTGTTATTGCCAGTCAGTCATGGTTTGTATCCAGAATCAAGTCTTCACTATCTGGAGGGACACTGAGTCTGGAGGGACAATGAGTCTGTAGGGACACTGAGTCTGTAGGGACACTGAGTCTGGAGGGACACTGAGTCTGGAGGGACACTGAGTCTGGAGGGACACTGAGTCTGTGTTTTACTCTGTTATTGCCAGTCAGTCATGGTTTGTATCCAGAATCAAGTCTTCACTATCTGGAGGGACACTGAGTCTGGAGGGACACTGAGTCTGTAGGGACAATGAGTCTGTAGGGACACTGAGTCTGGAGGGACACTGAGTCTGGAGGGACACTGAGTCTGGAGGGACAATGAGTCTGGAGGGACACTGAGTCTGGAGGGACAATGAGTCTGGAGGGACACTGAGTCTGGAGGGACAATGAGTCTGGAGGGACACTGAGTCTGGAGGGACACTGAGTCTGGAGGGACAATGAGTCTGGAGGGACACTGAGTCTGGAGGGACACTGAGTCTGTGTTTTACTCTGTTATTGCCAGTCAGTCATGGTTTGTATCCAGAATCAATTCTTCACTATCTGGAGGGACACTGAGTCTGGAGGGACACTGAGTCTGTAGGGACACTGAGTCTGTGTTTTACTCTGTTATTGCCAGTCAGTCATGGTTTGTATCCAGAATCAATTCTTCACTATCTGGAGGGACACTGAGTCTGGAGGGACACTGAGTCTGGAGGGACACTGAGTCTGGAGGGACACTGAGTCTGTGTTTTTTCTCTTTTAGAAAATGAAGTGGTCAACCTATTGGTTCAGGCTCCAAAACACAACATTATTCTTCTTCACTAAGAAACATGGGAGTGCTGTGAGTATCAGCTGTGAGAAGTCCAACGTTTTCAGGGGAAGTTGAATGTTATTTACACTGTTCAAAGTAGTAATAGTCTTCTGATCTTCTCTGTCCCCCACAGTCACACCTAAGAGGCCTGTACTACATCTACACTGTAAGTCAAACTGATTTGATTTGATTTGGTCTGAAAGCCTTCCTGGTCCTTCTAGCCGGACAGACAGGAACAATTGTCCTGGACTTCGTTTTACTTTCCCTTGTGTTCAATGAACATTACCCACTATTCCATATGCCCTAGTTACAGCTGCTTAATAGTATACTATTTACAAGTATGTATAGCAGTTTATGTCTGAAATAGAAGTGTTGTTGTTGGGTCAGGTGCAGTCTGTGCGTGAGATCCAGAGGGAGAAGCGTAAGCACTACGTGTTTGAAATCACCATGAAGAATGGGAAGAGGAAAGTACTGGTGAGTCACACAGACAGCTCCACTCCCACTTCAGGTGTACAGAACCGTGTGGTGTGGGCTGTGCAGGCTGCCCTGTTGTTTCAGGATGTGGTCTGTTACTAGTGTCATTACAGAACCGTGTGGGCGCCGATGCCTGTGTAGGTTTAACATGTGGTTTCAGGATGTGGTCTGTTACTGTCACTTCATACTCACTGATGGGAATTTCCCAAATGAAAGTAGCAGGTGAAGAAGCTGTCCATTGTTGAGAAAGATAAATTCAACTGTATTAAAACATTTTATCAGCTGTTTACGTTTGAGTCATTTAGCAGACACTCTTATCCAGAGCAACTAGGGTTATAGGTGCTTCACACCTAGATGTTGGACCTAGTCATCTTGGGGAATAGAACCAGAGACCTTTTGGTTATTAACCCAACACTCTTAACCACTAGGCTAACTAGTACCCAGCTGTGTTCTACAGTACTTGGATTGCTTAAAGTCATTTAACACTTCCTCTAACAACTAAGGATGATCTTTTTAACTCAGACTGTAACAATGTACTAAATGCATCCCTGCTACCCCCTGACCATGTGTCTGCAGTCTGCAGAGACAGGGGATCTGAGGAGGGAGTGGATTGGCCAGCTGTGGAGGGCCATGCATCTCTCAGGCCCAGGGGGTACAGACCCAGGCTGCATACGGTAACAGAAAGCTCAGGATTATTGAGACACTACTGCACTGTTTGTCATTACATTACACTAGTAATTTATCAGGAGCTCATACCTAGAACGACTTCCAAAAGGTTCATTCAAATTAGGCTAAATAACCTATGAGCATCGTAAGTTAAACCTTAAAAAATAACTGTTTGTAACAATCACAGTGCTAGAATAGATGAAATCTGTGCAGGTGTATTTGAAGCCTGAAACTACTATATAGATATGGGAGGATTTGCTATGCAGACAGCACAGGAGGTTGGTGCCACCTTCATTGTGGAGGACGGGCTCGTGGTAATGGCCGGAGTGGAATTTGTGGAATGGTATCAAACACATGGTTTGCGTTCCAGCCATTATTATGAGCCGTCCTTCCCTCAGCAGCCTCCAGTGGCAGACAGAGCCTATGCAACAGCTGTCTAAGATAATGCTTTATGTATTCCTGGTCAGCATTTGAGTGCCTTGGAATGCATTATCTGCAAAAATGTTGGTTTAATAAAATATAGTGGGGAACAGTTTTATTTCTGTCCATTTGAGTGTTGCCTGTCCATCTGTTTTGTCTCCAGACAGCAGGATGTGAGGTCTGATGACCTGAAGGCCAGAGGTCGCTTCAGCACCTATAACAGCTCAGAATGTGACAGCATGATGGAACCACTGGGGGTTCATCGACCCCTCTATGCACCCCTCAACCCCTCCACCCCTGACCAAGACCTAAACCAGGGACACAGGATTACCCAGTGCCTCTCTGGCCCCCTCACCCCTGACCAAAATCTGGGGCACAGGGCTACCCTCTCTCTCTCCCTCACTGATGAGCCCAGTAATGAGGAAGCCATATACCAGAACACCATCTCACATTGTAAGTAGAGCATCAATCCTCTGTAAACTCAGCAAACTTAAGTGGAAATGTGTTTGTTTTTTCATTCACATTTGCTGTGCCAAGCAGTTGGAGGGAATCAATGGTTTGGTTGTCTAGTGGAAAGAGGAAATGGGCACGTTGTGGCATTTAATGCTTTGGTGGTGAGGTGGGGAGTGTTACAGGAATTAAATTCCTCTATGTTTTAATACCCAATTAAAATTAAACACTCTGTCAATTCATAAGAATTTGTAAGACCCTTATTTGTATAAAATGGACAGAGACCAGTCTTTGAAATCAACCAGCTGTGTTTATTCTCGAGAGTACTGCCCATGATACATTTTATCACAGGTTATAAACTGAAAATGACATCAGCGTTTTCTAAACTGTTCCGTCTCTTCTTGACACTGGTACAAAGGCTGTATAGTTCTCAAGCCTTCCCACATCGTCTAGAGCCAAGGTCAGCCTGTGTAGATAAGCATTCTAGCCAGTCTGGCGATATAGTTCATTCATTTCTACCAATGAACAGACAGTCGTTGTTCTTATTCTTGATTATATTTACACACATTATATTCAGTACTAGGATTAAAAGAACATTCATACATATACAGTAACATAATAGTATTCTGATTAGTCAGTCCTGATTGAAATGTATACATAATTAGTCATTATTGATCAAATTCCCTTAACAGGGAGCCAAGCTGTATCTTCAGCTCTGAAATATGGCAACATCTTTTCACTGTAATTTCAGATGGAGAGGAGGATGAAGACAGTGTCCATAGATTTAGAAGGAGATGTGAGGAGGAGAGAGATGAAGAAGAGGAGGAAGAGTGTAAGGAGGAAGAGGATCAGTATGACATTCTACCAGCCCCCCGGAACTGTGAGTACTACCCTCATGGTCACATCAGTGTGTTGTTATATGTCATAAATCAATAAATTATCCATCATAAATGTCATAAATTCTTCCATTATGGAGACCACTGTATAGGATATAAAATACAAGTAGATATCATCATATTACATGATAATGACTTATGTTAATGGTCTGTGTTTGATAAATGACCAAAAACCTACCTGCCATTTCCTCTGTAGCTGAGTATCACATCAACCAATCAGATGAAGACTTGACTGATGGAGAGGACCTCTATGACTTCCCACTGTCCAATAGGAGGGCAAGTGACCGCCATGGTGAGATTATGAAAATGTTTATTTTTCAATTGATTGGGTTTTAAATTAATTCAATATTTTTCATTTGTTTACCAGCAAATTAAAGTGTATTTGGGTTTATTTTCATGTTCTATCTCAGATTATAGCGAGATGACAGAGAGCATCTATGACGTCCCCAGTTCCCTAATGAGGAAAATGTCTGAACACACACTTGGTGAGTATGACAGCAGCGTTCTAGTTCTAATTCCCTTTTCATACATTTCTGTTTTCTGCTAATTTTATAGACACACAAATATAAGGGCCCTTTCAATCTATATCCTTGAATAGCACGGTGTAAAGGTCATTTACCGTTTTAGTTTCTATTTATCCTTTATTTAACCAGGCAAGTCAGTTAAGAACAAATTCTTATTTACAATGACGGTCTACCCCGGCCAAACCCGGACGACGCTTGGCTAATTGTGCACCGCCCTATGGGACTCCCAATCACGGCCAGATGTGATACAGCCTGGATTCAAACCAGGGACTTCAGTGACGCCTCTTGCACTGAGATGCAGTGCCTTAGACAGTTGAGCCGACATATGCAGTCTCCGCTAAGAAAGAAACATTGCCTTTAAATGTAAATCACGCTGTGAGGCTGAACTCCCGCGATACGGATTGAATAGATCCCTAACATATCCTGAGAATGGTATACTTTTATTTAAAGGAATGTGTAGAACCAGAAGTAAAGTAGCCACTATTTCCCCCCTATCTACCCCATGAAAATCCTAACCAGACTCATCATCAGTATTAACAAAAACACACACGTCTTTATCCCTCACTCTCATAGCAGAGCCTTACCCTGGAGGTGAGATACTGGTGGAGGACAGGGGCCTCCTGGATGACATGATGGCCAGTCTGGGTGGAGGGACGGTGGGCTGGATAACAGGTGCTTCTACTGTGGAGACCTACGGGCTGGCTCGTCATGGCTCTTAGGACTGGTATATAGTATAGACTCTGGATAATATAGACTGAATGAGTTTTCCTCATTCAAATTGTTCTATAAAGCTTGACGCATTCTGTTAGAGATTTAAATATGTTTACATTTTATGAAAAAAAAATCTCATTTGTCATGATATTCTATTCTATTGACTTCTCTTTTAATACAATCTACTGTCAAGGAAATACCATATTAAATAACTAACTTTATACTGTCAAAGTGTTCCACTTAGTATATAATGTCAGGAGAGAGGTACTATAGTATTCAGGCAGACCCTATCCTTCTTTTTTAGAAGGTAGATCAGATTTAATACTGCAGATACATTGTGGCATCATTTCCAATCACACATGTATATTTTTTGTAAATATATAGAGTATATATTATTTAAATATATATACATTTTAAATATATTTAGCTTCTTTATTATGTTCCCCTCACCCTACCACCCCTCCCTTAATTGGAGTAAACAAATGAAATAGATTTGACTTCTTTATTATGTTCCCCTAACCCAACAATACTTAGGCTTCCACTTCCAGGTTATACATACTACATACCTTTAATAGAAAATATATTTTACATTAGTTATCTTCTGTTTGTTTTTAGTCCCAGCCTTCAGCTACCATCAACCCCTCCCATCTACAGTGAGGGGAAAAAAGTATTTGATCCCCTGCTGATTTTGTACGTTTGCCCACTGACAAAGAAATGACCAGTCTATGTTTTGCAGAGGGGTCAAATACTTATTTCCCTCATTAAAATGCAAATCAATTTATAACATTTTTGACATGCATTTTTGTGGATTTTTTTGTTGTTATTCTGTCACTCCCTGTTCAAATAAACCTACCATTAAAATTATAGACGGATCATTTCTTTGTCAGTGGGCAAACGTACAAAATCAGCAGGGGAGCAAAAACTTTTTTCCCTCACTGTATCTTTGAAGACCATCCAATTTAGATTTTTTGATTTCACCTTTATTTAACCAGGTAGGCTAGTTGAGAACAAGTTCTCATTTGCAGCTGTGATCTGGCCAAGATAAAGCAAAGCAGTTTGACACATACAACAACACAGAGTTACGCATGGAATAAACAAACATACAATCAATAATACAGTAATACAATACATTTCTGGCTGCCATATATTTTTCAACTGTGCTTTGATTTTTCATAAAAGTTCTGAACCTTTCTATACTCATAGTTTCTACAGATTGTAAATTAAAGATAAACACCTTTGCTAAGAGTATTATTATACTATTGATCGATTGACTATGACTTTTTAAATCACCCAGCAGAGCTATTTGCAAAGTTGGTTCCGAGTAAATTTGGCAATTTTTCTGAACCTGCGACCAAAAACAAGCTACATATGGACAGTACCAAAACAAATGATCCAAATATTCTCTTTGCAATAAAATCTGCAAAGCTGGGATGGTTGTAGCCCCATATATATAACATTCTATTGGTTGCAAGAATGTTATAGAATATTTTAAATGGAAAAACTCCGGCTGTGTTTTTTGGTCCTTAAATGAAACTGGTATACTTTGTTATTTATCACAATTTTCTTTAGAAAAATGTTGGTATTTAATGCAGGGCCGACAGACAAGTTCCTTACCTTCTCCCCTTTCCACTTGCCTCCGCCATTTTTGCGGTAATGCTGCAATCAGTTGGTTGTAATTTTGGATAGAGCAGACATTTCCATATATTTTTTGTTAACTGCATGTATGAAATAACTCCACCAGTCCTATTTCTGATATAATTTACAAAGATTATACTGTCTTTTTTTAAATCAATTAGTATATTTGAGTTCAACCATAGTATTTGTTCTAATATTTGTACTGTCTTTTCTGGTGGATTAAACTGAAATTGCAACCAGCTTTCTATTGCTTGTTTTAAAAATAGACATATTTTGGAGATTATTTCATTTTCAAATAACTGAAAGTGAGAGGTTGTAATCTGGATGAAGGTAAAAAAAAGGCCATTCTTGAACACGGGGTGATTCACTCTTACTAATCTCCTAGAGCAGGTATTCTACTAGAGCAGGTATTCTACTAGAGCAGGTATTCTCATAGAGCAGGTATTCTCCTAGAGCAGGTATTCTACTAGAACAGGTATTCTACTAGAGCAGGTATTCTCATAGAGCAGGTATTCTCCTAGAGCAGGTATTCTACTAGAACAGGTATTCTACTAGAGCAGGTATTCTACTAGAGCAGGTATTCTCCTAGAGCAGGTATTCTACTAGAGCAGGTATTCTACTAGAGCAGGTATTCTACTAGAGCAGGTATTCTACTAGAGCAGGTATTCTCAAACTGGGGTACTACGCGCAATGCCGTCGCCAAATAAAAATGTGATTCACATAATTTTGTAAAACATTTTGTTTATCATAATTACTATTTTTTTTTTATTCACATTTTCAAACAGTCCATTTAGTAAGGCCCACGTCCATAGAGACACATACCACCAGTTACTACCATCAGTACGACACCTGCACCTGTCGACGACACAAGTTGTTCTGCTTCCACGAGCACATCCAATGCTAGCATCAGTAATTCTACATTTGTTGTAGCCCAGCTTGAATGGTCACTGACAGTTGTGAATCTGATGCAGCCGAATAGCTACTGCCCCTTACCCGGGAAAGCACAGAACAACAGACAGGGACGTTGGACCATCGAAGAGGCGCAAATATGATGAGAACTACGTTGTTTTGGGGTTCACTTATATTGGGAGTAGTGCCTTTCCTCAGCCACAGTGTGTTATATGTGTAAAAGTACTATCTCACAACTCGATGAAACCTTCACTCTTGCACCGACATTTAGAAACAAAACATGCCAATTTGAAAAATAAGGAATTTTTTGTCTGAGAATTAAGACGACTTTCGAGTCGTAAGACATGTATAAAAACAACAGATACCATTAATAAGAAGGGGCTAAAATAGTCTTATATGGTGAGCTACCGAGTGGCTAGGACAGGCAAGACCCATACTATTGTGGAGGAATAAATGGGACAATGCTGGGTGGAAAAACTATACATACAATGTCTTCATCAAACAACACTGTTTCACGATGCATCAGTGACATGGCAGGAGATGTGTGGAAACAATTACTGCTTCGCATACAAGCCAGTGAATTACATGCGTTACAGCTGGATGAGTCAACAGACGTGGCGGGACAGGCACAGCTCCTGGTATATGTCTGTTACGTTTATGGGGAGTCAATTAAGGAAGACATCCTCTTCTGCAAACCACTGGAAACCAGGACAACAGGAGAGGATATGTTTAAAGTATTGGACAGCTTTGTGACATCAAATGCAGTTTGGTGGTCAAGATGTGTTGGTATCTGTACTGATGGTGCAAAAGCCATGACAGGGAGACACAGTGGAGTTATAACACACGTGCAAGCAGTTGCTCCCGACGCCACTTGGGTACACTGCAGCATCCACCGAGAGGCTCTTGCTGCCAAGGGAATGGTTTCTCACACGACTGTCCTATCTGGGTGATGTTTTTTCCTGCCTGAATTATCTGAATCTAGGAATACAGGGACTCTCCACAACTATAATCAATGTGTGAGGCTATAATTAAGAAGTTGGAGCTCTTCTCTGTCTGCATTAACAAGGACAGGTCTTTCCAAGGTCTTTCCAAGGTCTTTCCATCATTGCATGATTTTTTGTGTGCAAATGAACTCAAGCTTACGGACAATGTCAAATGTGATATAGCGAAGCACCTGAGTGAGTTGGGTGCGCAATTACACAGGTACTTTCCCAAAACGGATGACACAAACAACTGGATTAGTTATCCCTTTCATTGCCCTGCCTCCAGTCCAGTTAGTGATATCTGAACAAGAGAGCCTCATCGAAATTGCAACAAGCAGTTCTGTGAAAATGTTATTTAATCAGAAGACACTGGCAGATTTCTGGACTGGGCTGAGCTCAGAGTATCCTGCTTTGGAAAATCGCGCTGTTAAGACACTGATGCCCTTTTCAACCACGTACCTATGTTAGAGTGGATTCTCGGCCCTCACTAGCATGAAAACTAAATACAGGCACAGACTGTGTGTGGAAAAAGATTTAAGACTGAGACTCTCTCCAATACAACCCAACATTGCAGAGTTATGTGCATCCTTTCAAGCACACCCTTCTCATTAACCTGTGGTGAGTTATTCACCATTTTCGATGAACAAATAAGGTTTTATATGTAAGATGGCTAAATAAAGAGCACAATTATTGATTATTATTATTTGTTCTCTGGTCCTATAACAGCTCTTTGTCACTTCCCACAAGCCGGGTTGTGACAAAACTCACACTCATTCTTATCCTTAATAACTGTTTTGTATAGTGTGTGTGTGTGTGGCAGGCTTAAAATGATGGCAAAAAAGTGCGCTGACCCTGGTGCTAGAGGGGGTACAGCTGACCCTGGTGCTAGAGGGGGTAGAGCTGACCCTGGTCCTAGAGGGGGTACAGCTGACCCTGGTGCTAGAGGGGGTACAGCTGACCCTGGTGCTAGAGGGGATACAGCTGACCCTGGTGCTAGAGGGGGTACAGCTGACCCTGGTGCTAGAGGGGGTACAGATGACCCTGGTGCTAGAGGGGGTACAGCTGACCCTGGTGCTAGAGGGGGTACGCAGCTGGAGGTTGAATGTGTGAAGGGGTACGGGACTATAAAAAGTTTGGGAACCACTGTACTAGAGAACCAGTTCGGAATTAAGTAAAGTTGTTGTACGATTGAAGCCTTTAGTGAGGTCTAATGCTCTAATATTTAATCATTTCTGCCCGTCCAAATTCATATTCATTATATAAATAGGCTCGTTTAACTTTGTTTGGCTAGACACTCCAAATAAAATGGAATATTTTTTGCTCATGTGATTTTTATTTTTTTAATCGTTAGGTGTAGGCAGGGCCATAATTACATAGGTAAACTGGGACCCTATTGTTTCATATGGTCAGAAATCAGATTTCATATTCATGATTCAGTCCACACAGAGGATTCACATGACTATTTATACAAGTCAAACCACAGATCAACATGATAGACACCACATTAATAGACATTAACTTGTACAGGAGATTTAAATGCACAGTTAAAAGGTTGAATGATCATTCACCATTGTCCACTACAATAGATCACCGACTAACATGTCACTTGGTTCACAGTTTAAAGGACACACTTTCACAGACAATATTGCTTCATTTTCACCATAATATACTTTTTAGAGACGTCGACACATTGATAGGAAAATAGAACCTACGTAGTTGCTGTCATACAGGCACAATAAATCATGTGGGTTATTTAGCCCTGAACACACTATCATTACAATAGGGCTGGTGAAGAGTAGTGAAGGTCATTTTTGTAACTTAACATACAGTGACAGTAGATCACAGGAGGTTGGTGGCACCTTCATTTGGGAGGACGGGCTCATGGTAATGGATGGAGAGGAAAGGGTGGAATGGTATCAAACACATGGTTTCTATGCGTTTGATGCCATTCCATTCACTCCGTTCTGGCTATTATTATGATGAGCCGTCCTCCCCTCAGCAGCCTCCTGTGAAGTAGATATACAACACGTTGGCCTCTACAACACTAATATTCCCTACTAAGGAATGTAAGGATTAACCACATTAACGAGTATCTTTAGATAAGACGAAGACAGCAGTCAGCAACAGAAATACAAAAACAAGCAGCGCATGAATTTAGTCACTTAGCAGAAGCTCTTATCCAGACACATGCAGTAGTGAGTGCATGCATTTTCATACTGCTCCCCCTTAGGAATCGAACCCACAACCCTGGTGTTGCAAGCGCAGTGCACTACCAACTGAGCTACGTGGGAATGTCAGTGTGTTGCAATTTCTTTACTGGTGAAATTGAGTAAGTAACAAAAGCTGATTAAAGTGATTTGTGCATTGTTCCACTGTGCAGAAAAGCAGGATTGTACTGTAGTATGTAGATAGCATACTGACATGCAGACAAAAGGCAAGCAACACTAATCATTTAAAAGATATACAACATGTGGACATGATGTAAGACAAGCAAAACAAATGATTCACATGTTGAGATGTATATTCTGGGTTAAACATACTGATTGTGTTTCCATTCGTTTATAGTACTGCGTGTTTTAATACCAGCAAAGAAATCACTAGTGTTAACATGACTTTGGATATGTTTGTTTTTAGAGTTAATTCTGATCCAGATACAACATACTTGGTCTGTTTCTTCTGGGTAAATGCTATTCAATCACACCGCAAATGAAGACAGGGACCACTGTAAAACACCATTGGTAAAGGAAAGTGCCAAAACAGATACACACTGACAACTAGCATGGAAGAGTTCCCGTGTGAGGAGACCTGGGTCAAATACTTCCACATCCTTGTGCTGTGCTTGATTTAGTTAGTCTGGTACAACAATTTAACAAAAGAAATGAACCCAAAAGTGGCCAACTCAAATCAAGCGCACCCCTATTTCACAGAGGTCTGGGCCTGTATTCACAAATTCACATCTCAGAACAGGAGTTCTGACTTCTATAGGATAATTTATAAATACAGGCCATGGTGTTGAGACTGGGTAGGTTAGAGTTGAACTATCGCCGCCCTCGAGGTGTCACTGCCAATTCGAGGTTCAACTATCGCCGACCTGGTGGCTGCGGTGTGTCAGTGTCCCTCATCCCTATCCTCATCCCTGGGCCTGCTGTTCGCCGAGGAACTCATCCAGCACGCGGATGATGCTGCAGGCCTCAGGGAGGTCCCGGTGCTCGGCGTGGGCGTTCTGGAGCAGCACGTCCCCATTCCCACAGCCCTGCAGGAACTGGCAGCAGCGGAACAGAGCGTAGTGACTCGACTCAGCCTGGCGGATGAACCGCTTCAGACTGTTCATGTCCTGGATGGCCTGGAGAGACAGGGGGAGGAGAAGGAGAGAGGGGGGAGAGAGAGAGCATGGATGAGAAAGCAGTCAGCCATTTTAAACATGGCCTGGACATACAGTATTTATATAATGGTTTAAAGTGATCCACTTGTCTGTGTGCTGTGCGTTTGCCCACCTTGAGTTTGAAGTTCTCCAGGATCTGTCTGAGGAGGAAAGGGTTACAGCGCTCTGCTGCGTTCAGGAATGACTGGATCCAACCGTCACAGAAACGGTTACTGACTGGAAAAAGGTGTGAGAGGGATGACGGAGTGATTAGTCAGTGTGTATTCTGTGACGATCATTAATGGGAAATGTTTTGGTGATTCTATGTCTGTGTGTACATGTACTGTGCCTTCGGAAAGTATTCAGACCCCTTGACTTATTCTAAAATGGATTAAATAATTGTTTTTCTTTAGCAATCTACACCCAATATCCCATAATGACGAAGCGAAAACAGGTTTTGTACATTTTTGCAAATGTATTAAAAATAAAAAACAAATACCTTATTTACATAAGTATTCAGACCCTTTACTATGAGACTCGAAATTGAGCTCAGGTGCATCGCTATTTCCATTGATCATCCTTGAGATGTTTCTACATCTTGATTGAGTCCACCTGTGGTAAATTCAATTGATTGGACATGATTTGGAAAGGCACACACCTGTCTATATAAGGTCCAACAGTTGACAGTGCATGTCAGAGCAAAAACCAAGCCATGAGGTTGAAGGAATTGTTCGTAGAGCTTCGAGACTGGATTGTGTCAAGGCACAAATCTGGGGAAGGATACCAAAAAATGTCTGCAGCATTGAAGGTCCCCAAGAACACAGTGGGCTCCATCATTCTCAAATGGAGGAAGTTTGGAACCACCAAGACTCTTCCTATAGCTGGCCGCCAGGCCAAACTGAGCAATCACGGGAGAAGAGCCTTGGTCAGCTAGGTGACCAAGAACCTGATGACAGATCTCTCGAGTTCCTCTGTGGAAATGGGAGAACCTTCCAGAAGGACAACCATCACTGCAGCACTCCACCAATCAGGCCTTTACGGTAGAGTGGCCAGATGGAAGCCACTCCTCAGTAAAAGGCACATGACAGCCGGCTTAGAGTTTGCCAAAAGGCACCTAAAGACTCTCAGAACATGAGAAACTAGATTCTCTGGTCTGATGAAACCAAGATTGAACTCTTGGCCTGAATCCCAAGCGTCACGTCTGGAGGAAACCAGGCACCATCCGTACGGTGAAGCATGGTGGTGGCAGCATCATGCTGTGGAGATGTTTTTCAGCGGCAGGGACTGGGAGACTAGTCAGGATCAAGGCAAAGATGAACGGAGCAAAGTACAGAGAGATCCTTGACAAAAACCTGCTCCAGAGCGCTCAGGACCTCAGACTGAGGTGAAGATTCACATTGCAACAGGACAATGACCCTAAGCACACAGCCAAGACAATGCAGGAGTGGCTTCAGGACAAGTCTCTGAATGTCCTTGAGTGGCCCAGCTAGAGACCGGACTTGAACCAGATTGAAAATCTCTGGAGAGACCTAAAAATAGCTGTGCAGCATTGTGCTCCATCCAACCTGACAGAGCTTGAGAGGATCTGCAGAGAAGAAACGGGAGAAACTCCCCAAATACATGTGTGCCAAACTTGTAGAGTCATACCCAAGAAGACTTGAGGCTGTAATCGCTGCCAAAGATGCTTCAACAAAGTACTGAGTAAAGGGTCTGAATACTTATGTAAATGTGATATTTCAGCTTTATAGATTTGTAGAAATGTTTTGTAGAAAAAGTTTTTGCTTTGTCATTATGAGGTATTGTGTGTAGATTGATGAGAGAAAGAAAACGATTTAATACATTTTTTGAATAAGGTTGTAACGTAACAAAATGTGGAAAAAGTCAAGGGGTCGGAATACTTTCTGAATGCACCATACAAAGACCTGTTTTGTAGAGTGGTGTGGCTACAGCTGTAACACAGATCTGTATTTGTGACTGTGGGAGAGTGTCTGTTTGTTAGAGTCGTTTCAATAGGCCTGTGTGTGTGTGTATGTCCACAGGTTAGAGCAGTCACACAGACCTGTGTGTGTGTGTATGTCCACAGGTTAGAGCAGTCACACAGACCTGTGGGTATATGTCCACAGGTTAGAGCAGTCACACAGACCTGTGTGTGTGTATATGTCCACAGATTAGAGCAGTCACACAGACCTGTGTGTGTGTATATGTCCACAGATTAGAGCAGTCACACAGACCTGTGTGTGTATATACAGTGCCTTGCGAAAGTATTCGGCCCCCTTGAACTTTGCGACCTTTTGCCACATTTCAGGCTTCAAACATAAAGATATAAAACTGTATTTTTGTGAAGAATCAACAACAAGTGGGACACAATCATGAAGTGGAACGACATTTATTGGATATTTCAAACTTTTTTAACAAATCAAAAACTGAAAAATTGGGCGTGCAAAATTATTCAGCCCCCTTAAGTTAATACTTTGTAGCGCCACCTTTTGCTGCGATTACAGCTGTAAGTCGCTTGGGGTATGTCTCTATCAGTTTTGCACATCGAGAGACTGACATTTTTTCCCATTCCTCCTTGCAAAACAGCTCGAGCTCAGTGAGGTTGGATGGAGAGCATTTGTGAACAGCAGTTTTCAGTTCTTTCCACAGATTCTCGATTGGATTCAGGTCTGGACTTTGACTTGGCCATTCTAACACCTGGATATGTTTATCTTTGAACCATTCCATTGTAGATTTTGCTTTATGTTTTGGATCAGTCTTGTTGGAAGACAAATCTCCGTCCCAGTCTCAGGTCTTTTGCAGACTCCATCAGACTCCACCAGAATGGTCCTGTATTTGGCTCCATCCATCTTCCCATCAATTTTAACCATCTTCCCTGTCCCTGCTGAAGAAAAGCAGGCCCAAACCATGATGCTGCCACCACCATGTTTGACAGTGGGGATGGTGTGTTCAGCTGTGTTGCTTTTACGCCAAACATAACGTTTTGCATTGTTGCCAAAAAGTTCAATTTTGGTTTCATCTGACCAGAGCACCTTCTTCCACATGTTTGGTGTGTCTCCCAGGTGGCTTGTGGCAAACTTTAAACAACACTTTTTATGGATATCTTTAAGAAATGGCTTTCTTCTTGCCACTCTTCCATAAAGGCCAGATTTGTGCAATATACGACTGATTGTTGTCCTATGGACAGAGTCTCCCACCTCAGCTGTAGATCTCTGCAGTTCATCCAGAGTGATCATGGGCCTCTTGGCTGCATCTCTGATCAGTCTTCTCCTTGTATGAGCTGAAAGTTTAGAGGGACGGCCAGGTCTTGGTAGATTTGCAGTGGTCTGATACTCCTTCCATTTCAATATTATCGCTTGCACAGTGCTCCTTGGGATGTTTAAAGCTTGGGAAATATTTTTGTATCCAAATCCGGCTTTAAACTTTTTCACAACAGTATCTCGGACCTGCCTGGTGTGTTCCTTTTTCTTCATGATGCTCTCTGCGCTTTTAACGGACCTCTGAGACTATCACAGTGCAGGTGCATTTATACGGAGACTTGATTACACACAGGTGGATTGTATTTATCATCATTAGTCATTTAGGTCAACATTGGATCATTCAGAGATCCTCACTGAACTTCTGGAGAGAGTTTGCTGCGCTGAAAGTAAAGGGGCTGAATAATTTTGCACGCCCAATTTTTCAGTTTTTGATTTGTTAAAAAAGTTTGAAATATCCAATAAATGCCGTTCCACTTCATGATTGTGTCCCACTTGTTGTTGATTCTTCACAAAAAAATACAGTTTGATATCTTTATGTTTGAAGCCTGAAATGTGGCAAAAGGTTGCAAAGTTCAAGGGGCACTGTATATCCACAGGTTAGAGCAGTCACACAGACCTGTGTGTGTGTGTATATGTCCACAGGTTAGAGCAGTCACACAGACCTGTGTGTGTATATATCCACAGGTTAAAGCAGTCACACAGACCTGTGTGTGTGTATATGTCCACAGTTAGAGCAGTCACACAGACCTGTGTGTGTGTGTGTGTATATATATATCCACAGGTTAGAGCAGTCACACAGACCTGTGTTGGAGAGTGTAGGAGGGCTGGTGGAGCAGTCTATGACCAGGTCAGTAAGAGCCTCTGAGGCCTTATACAGAGAGGCTGTTGTAGTGTCCTCCTGGACCAGGCCCTGCAGACTGGCTGCCTTAATGAACCTACACACACATGAACCATATTCATTCATATTCACAGCACATACTGTATATTCTTATAGTTTAACCACAGGAATAAAGACCAGGTGTTTTCAGATTATTTTCAGAAGTGATACTCATTTATTAAACAGAATTTGACCGAAAACCCAATTTGGACTGGACTGGACCTTTAAAGTAACTCACCTAGCAACATCAGCCTTGGTCCTGTCATCTGCATTGGTGACCTCCACGTGTATGTGACTCAGAGCCTTGAAAACAATGACATGGGCCTGATCAGCGCTGCATATTAAACTAAACTTTATTCTACAATGACACGGGCCTGATCAGTGCTGCATGTTAAACTTTATTCTACAATGACACGGGCCTGATCAGCGCTGCATATTAAACTAAACTTTATTCTACAATGACATGGGCCTGATCAGTGTTGCATATTAAACTTTATTCTACAATGACACGGGCCTGATCAGTGTTGCATATTAAACTAAACTTTATTCTACAATGACACGGGCCTGATCAGTGCTGCATGTTAAACTTTATTCTACAATGACACGGGCCTGATCAGTGTTGCATATTAAACTAAACTTTATTCTACAATGACACGGGCCTGATCAGTGCTGCATGTTAAACTTTATTCTACAATGACACGGGCCTGATCAGTGTTGCATATTAAACTAAACTTTATTCTACAATGACACGGGCCTGATCAGTGTTGCATATTAAACTAAACTTTATTCTACAACGACACGGGCCTGATCAGTGCTGCATGTTAAACTTTATTCTACAATGACATGGGCCTGATCAGTGTTGCATATTAAACTAAACTTTATTCTACAATGACACGGGCCTGATCAGTGTTGCATATTAAACTTTATTCTACAATGACACGGGCCTGATCAGTGTTGCATATTAAACTTTATTCTACAATGACATGGGCCTGATCAGCGCTGCATATTAAACTAAACTTTATTCTACAATGACACGGGCCTGATCAGTGTTGCATATTAAACTTTATTCTACAATGACACGGGCCTGATCAGTGTTGCATATTAAACTTTATTCTACAATGACTTGGGCCTGATCAGTGTTGCATATTAAACTTTATTCTACAATGACACGGGCCTGATCAGTGTTGCATATTAAACTTTATTCTACAATGACATGGGCCTGATCAGTGTTGCATATTAAACTAAACTTTATTCTACAATGACATGGGCCTGATCAGTGTTGCATATTAAACTTTATTCTACAATGACATGGGCCTGATCAGTGTTGCATATTAAACTTTATTCTACAATGACATGGGCCTAATCAGTGTTGCATATTAAACTAAACTTTATTCTACAATGACACGGGCCTGATCAGCGCTGCATATTAAACTAAACTTTATTCTACAATGACACGGGTCTGATCAGTGTTGCATATTAAACTAAACTTTATTCTACAATGACACGGGTCTGATCAGCGCTGCATATTAAACTTTATTCAACAATGACATGGGCCTGATCAGCGCTGCATATTAAACTAAACTTTATTCTACAATGACACGGGCCTGATCAGTGTTGCATATTAAACTAAACTTTATTCTACAATGACATGGGCCTGATCAGTGTTGCATATTAAACTAAACTTTATTCTACAATGACATGGGCCTGATCAGTGTTGCATATTAAACTAAACTTTATTCTACAATGACATGGGCCTGATCAGTGTTGCATATTAAACTTTATTCTACAATGACATGGGCCTGATCAGTGTTGCATATTAAACTTTATTCTACAATGACATGGGCCTGATCAGTGTTGCATATTAAACTAAACTTTATTCTACAATGACATGGGCCTGATCAGCGCTGCATATTAAACTAAACTTTATTCTACAATGACACGGGTCTGATCAGTGTTGCATATTAAACTAAACTTTATTCTACAATGACACGGGTCTGATCAGCGCTGCATATTAAACTTTATTCAACAATGACATGGGCCTGATCAGCGCTGCATATTAAACTAAACTTTATTCTACAATGACACGGGCCTGATCAGTGTTGCATATTAAACTAAACTTTATTCTACAATGACATGGGCCTGATCAGTGTTGCATATTAAACTAAACTTTATTCTACAATGACATGGGCCTGATCAGTGTTGCATATTAAACTAAACTTTATTCTACAATGACATGGGCCTGATCAGTGTTGCATATTAAACTAAACTTTATTCTACAATGACATGGGCCTGATCAGTGTTGCATATTAAACTTTATTCTACAATGACATGGGCCTGATCAGTGTTGCATATTAAACTTTATTCTACAATGACATGGGCCTGATCAGTGTTGCATATTAAACTAAACTTTATTCTACAATGACACGGGTCTGATCAGCGTTGCATATTAAACTTTATTCTACAATGACATGGGCCTGATCAGCGCTGCATATTAAACTAAACTTTATTCTACAATGACATGGGCCTGATCAGTGTTGCATATTAAACTTTATTCTACAATGACATGGGCCTGATCAGCGCTGCATATTAAACTAAACTTTATTCTACAATGACACGGGGCTGATCAGCGTTACATATTAAACTAAACTTTATTCTACAATGACATGGGCCTGATCAGTGTTGCATATTAAACTTTATTCTACAATGACATGGGCCTGATCAGTGTTGCATATTAAACTAAACTTTATTATACAATGACACGGGCCTGATCAGCGCTGCATATTAAACTAAACTTTATTCTACAATGACACGGGTCTGATCAGCGCTGCATATTAAACTAAACTTTATTATACAATGACACGGGCCTGATCAGTGTTGCATATTAAACTAAACTTTATTCTACAATGACACGGGTCTGATCAGCGCTGCATATTAAACTAAACTTTATTCTACAATGACACGGGTCTGATCAGCGCTGCATATTAAACTAAACTTTATTCTACAATGACACGGGTCTGATCAGCGCTGCATATTAAACTAAACTTTATTCTACAATGACACGGGCCTGATCAACGTTACAACCAGTCAAAATGATTCTTGGAACCTTGTTTCTGCTCTAAGCTACACAGTGGCAACATTGATGGCCATCAAAGAAAATGATGCGTTTTGAACTATGCAATTGCGTGACTGACGCCAACAAATGTGAAGATGTTTTGTGACAATACAATACGCTGGGAATATCTCATTGTTAGAGTGGATGTTTTGTGACAATACGCTGGGAATATCTCATTGTTAGAGTGGATGTTTTGTGACAATACAATACGCTGGGAATATCTCATTTTATATTTGAATGTTTCCACTTCCCATTTGTTTTGTCAAGCAAGATGGCTACTAGTCAGTAAAGACTAAATTATAGCTTTATCTAGTAGACACAGCCCAAGTAAGTAACTAGCAAAAACATAACATAGTGAAGCATGGAGGGGAAGTAAATGTATTGAAACAATGAGGGGGAATCACTGGTACAGGGGGAATTAATCACTATGGTAACGGTCAAATGATGGGTCAAAGGTGACTCACAGCATATAGCAGGAAGCTGATGCTCCCCTGGACCATCTGCACCACTCTGTGGATGTGCATCACAGACTCCTCGTACCACATGCTCAGGTAGGGCCTGATCTCAGTCTCTAGGTTCACCAGCTATATATATATATATATACACACACACACACACACACACACACACGGAGGACAGAGAGGGAAATAACACTTATAACCCTACACAGGGGACTACCTATTTGTGTAGTCATTTTAGATTTATCTATCTAGGGTGGGGTTAAATAGGTCACACTGATAGCAAAACATTTCACAATGGAGAAGAAAAATCTGTGTTCTTATTTGACAACATCAGGTAGTACCACCCCATTTCAAAACATTTTTTTCCCTCTTGAACACAACCTAGGTGAGTCCCCTTCAGATAGTGTTTATTACAAAGGAGCCCTGTCCAAGAGATGATGGAATCCAGTACAATTATATTATTTTGGTGATTCCACTTCCTGCTTACCTCAGCAGTCTGTAGACTGCTCTGCAGGCCTTGCACGTACTTGTCCAGTTCAAGTCTAAACGTACAGTCGATTAAGGAAATGGTTTATAGTTTAATGATGAATGGTTTATGAGTTTCAGTACCCATCTATACATCTAGACTGACTCTACATTAGTATGATTCAGAAAGACCATGTTAGCCTATAAAGGATATAGGTTGAGGCCTTTCTCAGAGCCTCCCATCAGGCAGATTACATAGCCATTGCCGTCCGCGTCGGGCTGCTCTGGGGATCTCTCCTGCTCCAGGAGACAGCAGTAACAGCCCACCGTTGCCTCTGGGACACTGGGATGGGACAACAAACACATATTTATTATGAATGTAAAACACTGGCTTTACACTACTTTAGAAGTGTGCAGGCTAATTGGTGCCACATTGCTTCAGATGTATACATAAGGAGAGAATACTTCGGTCTGATTCCAAATTAAGACCTTGCTTAGCTAGATAGAGCCAGAGACACACAGGCCTGTATATACACTGCTCAAAAAAATAAAGGGAACACTTAAACAACACAATGTAACTCCAAGTTAATCACACTTCTGTGAAATCAAACTGTCCACTTAGGAAGCAACACTGATTGACAATAAATGTCCCATGCTGTTGTGCAAATGGAATAGACAACAGGTGGAAATTATAGGTATTTAGCAAGACACCCCCAATAAAGGAGTGGTTCTGCAGGTGGTGACCACAGACCACTTCTCAGTTCCTATGCTTCCTGGCTGATGTTTTGGTCACTTTTGAATGCTGGCGGTGCTTTCACTCTAGTGGTAGCATGAGACGGAGTCTACAACCTACACAAGTGGCTCAGGTAGTGCAGCTCATCCAGGATGGAACATCAATGCGAGATGTGGCAAGAAGTTTGCTGTGTCTTTCAGCGTAGTGTCCAGAGCATGGAGGCGCTACCAGGAGACAGGCCAGTATATCAGGAGACGTGGAGGAGGCCGTAGGAGGGCAACAACCCAGCAGCAGGACCGCTACCTCCGCCTTTGTGCAGGGAAGAGCAGAAGGAGCACTATCAGAGCCCTGCAAAATGACCTCCAGCAGGCCACAAATGTGCATGTGTCTGCTCAAACGGTCAGAAACAGACTCCATGAGGGTGGTATGAGGGCCCGACGTCCACAGGTGGGGGTTGTGCTTACAGCCCAACACCGTGCAGGACATTTGGCATTTGCCAGAGAACACCAAGATTGGCAAATTCGCCACTGGCGACCTGTGCTCTTCACAGATGAAATCAGGTTCACACTGAGCACATGTGACAGACGTGACAGTCTGGAGACGCCGCGAAGAACGTTCTGCTGCCTGAAACATCCTCCAGCATTACCGGTTTGGCGGTGGGTCAGTCATGGTGTGGGGTGGCATTTCTTTGGGGCGCCGCACAGCCCTCCATGTGCTCGCCAGAGGTAGCCTGACTGCCATTAGGTACCGAGATGAGATCCTCAGACCCCTTGTGAGACCCTATGCTGGTGTGGTTGGCCCTGGGTTCCTCCTGATGCAAGACAATGCTAGACCTCATGTGGATGGAGTGTGTCAGCAATTCCTGCAAGAGGAAGGCATTGATGCTATGGACTGGCCCGCCCGTTCCCCAGACCTGAATCCAATTGAGCACATCTGGGACATCATGTCGCTCCATCCACCAACGCCACGTTGCACCACAGACTGTCCAGGAGTTGGCGGATGCTTTAGTCCAGGTCTGGGAGGAGATCCCTCAGGAGACCATCCGCCACCTCATCAGCATGCCCAGGCATTTTAGGGAGGTCATACAGGCACGTGGAGGCCACACACATTACTGAGCCTCATTTTGACTTGTTTTAAGGACATTACATCAAAATTTGATCAGCCTGTAGTGTGGTTTTCTACTTTAATTTTGAGTGTGACTCCAAATCCAGACCTCCATGGGTTGATAAATTTGATTTCCATTGATAATTTTTGTGTAATTTTGTTGTCAGCACATTCAACTATGTAAAGAAAAAAGTATTTAATAAGAATATTTCATTCATTCAGATCTAGGATGTGTTATTTTAGTGTTCCCTTTATTTTTTTGAGCAGTGTAGTTACTATATTGCTGATACCATACCTAAGCCACCCAATCAGATCTGTGAGATGGGCTCAACAGGTTCCTAAGGATATTAAAGCTGGATTGGTTTGAAATTAGGTTCAACAAGTTCTTAAGGAAAGGAGAGATGAGTTGGTTTGGAATGAGGCCCTTAGTTTAAGTTCGTTAAGGTCACCTGAGCTCCACGGCGGCAATGTTTCCCATGCCCCCGAGCAGGGCTCCTTTGCTCAGCCTCCGGGAGATGTAGCATCGTAGCTCAGGCTCTGCCTCTACCGGCAGGCTGCTGTCCACTAGGGTGAGGCTGTTGGTGGGGCAAGAGTCAGTTACCATGGAAACAGAGTGACAGGCAACCAATCCGATCTGATGAGAAAGTGGACAGCCAAAGAGGTGATGAAGAAGGAAGCCGACGAATAAAAGCCACATCAACACAACATGAAGGCTAGATACAGATATAGTGAAACAGAATCTTCCAGTTTCCATGTGAGTCACAGAGCCTATTTAAATCCTTCCTTCCCACTTCTCTTTCCTTATGGTCACTATGTAAGATGCATGATGTGACACTGAAATATCACATTTTAATAACATAACAATATCATATCACATAACTATATCATCATCGATATAGAATCTGAGGCTGAAACAACTTGACGTCACAGAAAGACGACATCCCAAAAGAAGTAGGGTGAACAGTGTGTACAGAAGGAGGTAGATAGATACTAGGCTTTGTGACTCCATATCCCAGATAGCCGGAAGCACACTGATGACATCATGACAGGAAAGAAACAGTGTTGATTCCAGGTTGATAGGTTTCCAGCAGCAGGCCCATGGATACGACAGAGAAGGACAACACTGAAAGCCACAGAAATAAAACCACTAGAGAAACAGACAGGTCACGGGGAGACCTTGGTTACCTAAAGTCTTCCTGACTGGTACTGGCTGTGGAATCTGTTCTTCTCTGGCTCCATGCCACGTTGCCCTCTGCAGCTGCCTCAGATCTAGACAGGTACTGTAGGTAGTTACTATACTCATGACTTGGTTAGTTAGTGGAGAACAGAACAGCAAGTCTGAACTGACAGTACAGTAAGTCAGCAGCAGGATCCACAGTTGATGTCCACAGAGAACCAGTGAATTTGGGAGAAAGTGGTTATACAGTGACAAAGAAATTGGCCTCAATATGCAGCTGGACTAGCTTGATGATGTTATCACAGTCAGTGGAGACTGGTGAGTTGAGCTATAGGAGGATGAGCTCATTGTAATGACTGGAATGGAGTAACTGGAACGGGGTCCAACATGTTGTTTCCATATGTTTCATACCGTTCCATTGGTTCCATTCCAGCCATTACAATGAGCCCATCCTCCTATAGTTCCTCCCACCAGCCTCCACTAATGACAGTGTATGTATAAAGACTGTCCGAGCATGAATACTGTACATTGTGAGAACCTCCAACCTCCAATGAGTCTAATAATATCAACAAAGTGAGACATTGGTGTGATTGGTAATGCATTTCCATTCATCCCTATGGAGAAGGGTGAGGGACCGAG
This sequence comes from Oncorhynchus mykiss, assembly GCF_013265735.2. Lineage (NCBI taxonomy): Eukaryota > Metazoa > Chordata > Actinopteri > Salmoniformes > Salmonidae > Oncorhynchus > Oncorhynchus mykiss. Next base: position 87,209,827 of record NC_048576.1, on the reverse strand, counting down.
GTCCATAGATTCTCTATAGCCTAGTAGCTAAGGCAAGTAAACATTCACGTAATCTGCAGATATTTGCATACCAAATAATGCCCTAGTTTAGGTCATTGTGTACTGTCAAAACAAATTGCTTGATGTAAAGTTAGATAGACTCAAGCAGAACATTCAGATGGAGAAGATTACCTGGTGCCTTGGTAGAGATAAATGGTATAGTAACAGTTCAACTGTATTTTCTGATTATATCCCATCTCTTCGTTATCATAATCCGTATCCTTTTCTTCCACGTCAATTGAATCTTGGAAGGAGGACGTTTGCATGGAAGTTTGCGAGGTAAACATGATTGCTTCGCACGTATCAACAAATGACAGATACCGAGAAATGACGTTCAGTTATTTAGGATGCAGGTTGAACTGGATAAGAAATAATAACAATACTAGGCATGTGAATAGACTAACAACTTCCTTTACTGAAGAGACGAGTCTATCATTATTTCTAAAGATCCATGATCTGATTCACGCATGCGCCGTGTAATTCCATGAATCCGTCGTTGTTTAAGGTCCGTGTAAAATTTGCTATGACATGATTTGGTCCAGGAAATAAACTGAACACATCAGTTATTATAATAGCTAAATTATGCCCAAATTATCAGAGGTCGTTGCCTTCTTATAGCCACGTATCAATGGGTAAAATTAAGCTAATGTTTCTGAATATACAAACAATGCCATAATAACTTTTGGGATATTGGCGTTCATTAGCCTGAACAGCCGCTAGTGGTCACTGTTTACCGGTCTTTTGAAGGTTTACTATCCGATGACCGATGGACTGTTTTGTATTTCGATTCCACAGCCACAAAGTCAAAATGGTCTATATAGTAAAAATTCATGTAAACAAACAAATGATTGTTGGTCTTAATTTAAGATTAGGCATAAGGTTAGCTGTGTGGTTAAGGTTAGTATTAAAGTTAGGGTTAGGTATAAAATACTCCGGAGTGGCGCAGCGGTCTAGGGCACTGCATCTCAGTGCTAGAGGCGTCACTAAAGACCCTGGTTTGATTCCAGGCTGTATCACAACCGGCTGTGATTGGGAGTCCCATAGGGTGGCGCACAATTGGCGCAACATCGTCCGGGTTAGGGTTTGGTCGGGGTAAGCCGTCATTGTAAATAAGAATTTGTTCTTAACTGACTTGCCTGGTCAAATAAAGGTTAAATACAAATAAAATATATACATTTTACAAATGGGCGGGGTTTAACCATCATTTTTACTTTGAGGATGTGGAAGCTAGTGATGACCAGGTACCGTACTGCTGCAGAGATTAAGACGATACAAAAAATTGTCATTCAAATACTTAAAAAGTCACATATGTAAAAATCTATCGTTCTGCCCCTGATCAAGGCAGTTAACCCATTCGTTCTTAACTGACTTGCCTAGTTAAATAAAGGTGGGGAAAAAAAAAAAAGGACATCAAATTCGCAGAGCAAAATTCGGGCTAGGCAACAGCCAGGCATTTAGGAATTGATACAAAATGAGCGAGGGAATGGTGAAATAAAAAGGTCGAACTTCAATGTTTGTCTGAGGTGGATCAGAAGAGGGTGAGACTAAGGTTGGGGGAGGAAAATGGTTTGTAAGAAAATAGATGCCTAGTTCAAATAGAAGCCTGTCTTCACGAAGCGTTGGTTGTGTTCAGTGATTGAAACAAATTAACGCCCAGGCTATTAATTGAGGTTTTACAGTAATTATACATTATTTCAATTCCATACTTTGGCTACACAGGCAGTCCAATTCTGATATTTATTTTTACTTATTGGTCTTTTGACCCATTAGATCAGCTCTGAAAAAAATGTAATGAAAATATCTGATGTGATTGGTCAAAAGACAAATTAGTGGAAAAAATATCAGAATTGGGCTGCCTGTGTAAACAGCCTGACTAATGTTGCTAGCATGTTATTTTCTTAAGTTTACTTTTGTAGTTGTGTTCGTCATAGAGCAACAAGAAGATGCTGCAATACTGTACATTTAGTTGTTGATTTATTTCCCCTGAGCCCTTTGTTTACATCGTTGCTCTTTAGTTATTGGCACTCATTATTAGCCACAGTATTTCTTTTGTTAATTAGCATAATTGTCCTAATTATTCACAGACCCACCTAGTACACACAACTAAGCCAAAGAAAACCTACTGTATAGTACTTTGTGACAAATGCAGATTTTGTTGTGGACAAATCCAGTCATATTCAAATTAGAATAAAGAACTTTAAACATTAACATGATGTGTCCATTTTGTTAATCTGCAGTGTATTTTACATAAAGTATAATATGTGTAATTTATGTGCAATTGAGAATTGTATTTAGCATTATATAAGGTATGCGAACCAAACAAATTGTTTTTGGCTAAATGAGGAGGTTTTAGGATCAACATGTCCTTTGTACTGGTAACATAAATACCTCTCCTGGATAGGCTTTTAACAAATGGTTTTATTTGACTAACCTCAATAACAGCACATATGGGTATTATGCATTGAATACTTTCTCTTGAGATGACATTTTCATATGTATGTGGATAAGACAACATTAGACATATTATACATAATACTGCAATATTATTCAATATTTACATAACGCAGCTTATTCTAACAGGACCATGTACCCCCTGTTTGTGTTCTAGGGTTCCCATTGTATTTACATAATGCAGCTTATTCTAACAGGACCATGTACCCCCTGTTTGTGTTGTAGGGTTCCCATTGTATTTACATTTTGCTGCTTGTATTTCTTGTCAAATTCTCAATAATTTGAGCAACCACCGCATTGAAAGAAAGGCCTGGGTAAATAGAGTGTTATTTTTGTTTGTATTTGGTAGAGGCAGACTGCTAATGGATGAGCCTGATCTTGCTTCCCTTGGCTGTACCTCGGACATACAGGTTTCCATTTTCTGTCCAACACTCTGTACGTTTCTGTCAAGAGAATTTTGTTCTCAATGTTAACTTCAATTAAAATACTCTGTCTGTTACTAATACTTTGTAAGGTTCTTATTGAAATGAAACAGTCAGAGGCCAGTCTACTTAGTCAGCAGGTTTATTTACGAGAGCTCTGCCTATCATTTCCTGTACATTGGTCTATATACCTCACATTTCGTCATAAATGTCCCTCCTCTCAGAAACAATGACAATATAGTTCACAAGTCTTCTCCTATTCATACATTGTCTGCCCCCTGTTATACAATCTACTACAAGCCCAAGGTCTCTCCCCTCCCTGGGTGGGGACAGAATGTCCTGTAAGGAACACAGTAGTACAGCTTGTCTGTCGATAGCTCCTCTTATCATTTGTTTCACACTTGCACCCTGCTTACATACTAAAAAGGAACAAAATGTTCTAATTCTGACTAGAACTACACACATAACATGTGTCATACAATCATACAGTGACAGGGTAGTATTCTGTTAGTTATAGTTCTACGTTAAATGTATACATCATTTAGTCATTATTCATAACAGTTTCAGCATTTGGACAACCTTGAAGTTTGTCCAATGCTCCCCACCCGGCCACATAATTTTCATACATACAGTACCACAACATTCTTTACCTTTTGCATAATGCAGCTTATTCAAACAGGACAATGTACTGTATGTGTTCCAGGGTTCCCATTGTATTTACATTTTGCTGCATTTTGCTCATAATCAGCTGCTAACCATTCACAGTAGTGAAAATGTAAATCACATTAATTTGGTTACTCTCGTTTCGCTTTGTTGTAGAAACCTTTTGGGAGCACATTTTGTGCTTATATGGACATAAAGTTGAAGTGTACTTTACTCCTCCAGAACTTGAATGTCAAAAGCAACCACCCCATCGAAAGAGAATCCTAGGTAAAAAGTGACGTTTTCATTGGCATTTGGTAACGAGGCAGAATACAAGGGGATGACTCTGATCTTGCTTCCCTTGGTAGTGCCTCGCACAAAGAGCTGCCCGTTTTCCGTCCATCCTTCAACACGTTTCAGCATTCGCACCACCTCAGGGGTTGTCCACACCTCTCCACCTCTCCACTTGAGCCTTCTCTCTGTGAGAGTTCCCTTTATGTGCTTTTCGATTGCACTTCGATGAACAATCTTGTACAGACCCCTTGCCTTTCCAAAAAAGAAGTGAGTCACTATTCTCCCTTTCCGTGGTTTTGTTTTGAGCATACATAGTCTTTGAAGGTCGTCAATTGCTGAGATTAAGACCTTTTCATATTTTGCAGAGCTAGCTTCCTTCCAACGGTTGTCATTTGGATCCTCTGGCCAGAATAAGATTGAAAGCAAAAAGAAGGCACTTGCTGACCTGCTGCCTTCCCTGTAAAATCTCATGCTCAGATCTTGAAGTTTCGTAAGCGCAACCAGCTTTGACGAACCAGGTAAAACACAAGCAAGAGCTATTTGAGAGAAAATGAAGTTGATCAGTTCTGTTTGGTCAAGGTCATTCCTTTGGGGGTTCTCTGGATACATGGCAATTATCTCCTCTAGCTTTTTGCCACATCTCTCATTCTTCTGATCAGAGAGCAGGGAGAGTATGGTTGTGACATTACCACCACCCAGCTGGTAAATGTTCATTTTTCTTTTGAGTGGAGAGACCATTCCAGTGTCACTGCAGTCAGACACTGGACTGTCTAAATGTGAAACAACATTACAGAAAAATCCAGCATAAACAGCACTTTTCCTTGTAAGCCATTTTCTTGGATTGCTCACTTGTTCAGGTTCTCTTGTGTCAAGCTCCTCTTCTTCCTCACTTATATGTGTACGATAGTAACTGAGATCTTCAGAAATGCACTCAAGAGCAATGTAAATACTCTTCTGCATTCCTTTTAACTGACCATGGAACTTCATCCAGGGTTTTTTGACAGCGTCTGGTATGTTGTCACTGAGTAAATACCTCATTAGTTCAGACTTTCCTTCTTTTGTTGAGAAAACATTCACTGATGATATGAGTTGAAGTAGCCGACATCCAACGTCTACTTCCCCAAAGTAGGAGCTGTTGAGACTGACTGTCTCTGATTTTGGAGCTTTTTCAGAGGCACGGAAGGCAGCAATTCCTTTCAGAGCTGTACCGATGGCTTCAGAGACCTCTTCGGGCCTTAGTTCAGCTTTCTCCAGAGCATCATGCTGTTCATAAAACCACTTCTTGTACACCTGCCCCTCCGTATCAAGGATGAAAGTGTCATGTGGCAGCTGTGCTTTTGCTTCCTCCGCCCAGTGCTGGGCTTCAATGAATAATTTGTTTGTGTAAAGCAGTCGTGCAAGCTGCTGGGCTACAAATGCATTCTTTCCAAAGTAAGTGTAGGCTACTTCTAAAAGTTTAATTGCTTTTTGAAGGCCATCCTTCTCTGTACAGACATGCTCAATTAAAGGAGAGAAAGAACTGTCGTCGGGATCTCCTCTGCTTATTTTGTTTCGTCTGATGAGCAGATCTCGGATAAACTTTAAAAATTCATCCCTACCAAACCTATGATCCATCAGCACCTTATCTAAGAGAAGAGCCTTTGCGATACAGCTTTGAGGCTGAATGGCAGACAGCTGTTTCAGAATTTCCTTTGCTACAAGAGGATGGATTCTAATAGATGAGATTTGTGTTGTACTTTCTCTTAGGTGTATGAAAACAAGTTTAGCTTGTTCACTTAGAGAATTCACAAATGTATGGTAACGGAAACGATCCATTTGAATACCTAAGCCCAGGGAGGCCTCACAATGTGACACAGATATGCTGGAGTTCGCAACATAACAGTTCAGCAAGGCCACAAATCTGATAAGGCGAGTGGTGAGAGATGAGTGGTCAATATCCTCCAGTAGGTTCTTCACAAAGTCCTCAATGTAACTCTTTTGGTATTCCTCACTCATGAGTACAAAAGCAAGAATGGACTCTGGTTCAAAAATCAGTTCCTGACGTTTCTTTTTGAACAGAATCTTCTCCTGGCTAGACAGCTTGTGTGTTACTGCTACTGTCTGGGAAGGCATTGTTCTGCTCATCTTTTCTGGGTTGTGGCATCTTTTGCAGACAAGAAGGATGAAACATAATACAGAAGAATTGATCTTCATGGTTGTAATTCCGTTATGTAATTCATGTCTGAACTCATCTATATACTCTGCATTACAGTCATCCAGCAGCAAGAGCACCGGGAGACAACGGTTTTTGTCTTTCTCTTCATATTCTCGCAGGCGTACTGAATGCTGACATACAGTTTGAATTAGGTATGATTGCTTAACCACTGCACACCGGAGTTTGGTTCGACAGTTCCAGAGGATCTGATGTGCGACTGTGCTTCCACCACTGCCAGGTTGGTGACATATGTTGACACTCTGAATGGACCTTTTTGTTGTATCATCCTGTAAAATGGCCTCTAAAATCTTGGTTGTTTCTTTGTATGCGTCTCTCTGAATGACCTCTTCACACTTCACCTTTTCTGCAAGCCACAAGTGCATCCAGCTGATTTTCCCTCCTTGATAGAAATACTTCTCAATGTTACTAACTTGGTCATTGCCCATTACATCCAAGTTTGTTTCTTCACACTGATCAGTACTGACTATGTCCAGAGAAAGCATTGTGTCTTCATCTATAGGCTTCAGGAAGCACAGACCTTTGTTGAACACAGGTAAGCGTCGAGTCAGTTGTTTATTGGAAAGCTGAATGCTTTGAATTGTAGCATCTACATGACTCATTGGCATGCCAACAATACTAATTTGTTCCAGTGATTCCAAATCACAAGACGCTTGAGCGAGACTTGACCACTTGTTGTAGTTCTCTTTGGACTCTGAAATGACGGCCAAATCCTCATGACCATTCATTTCTGCATAGAATTCATGAAATGTATCAACAAGTGGCTGTTCGACCTGAGACATGAGCAAGAAAAGCACCACAAATGAACCTTCAGGAAGGATGTCATTGCAGATGACAGAGACAGTCCTTTTCAGTAGTTTTTTCTTTGTTCTGATCCAGGTTTTTTCATCACAAGGATCTTCTCCACCAAGGTAATGATTCCGCCCATTGCAGAATATCCAGCTTGTCCGATCAAATAGCTGTAAGCTCTTCTTGAAGTCAGTGGTGAAGACCAGGATCAATAGCAAAGTCATGCAAAAAGTGGAGGTTAGCAGCATGGTGCTCACGATATTGTCCACAAAGTCCAGATGTTTTGGAGTCTGTATCGAAGTCAAAAACACAGAATATTTTCATGTGCACTAAGAAGTTGATAGTCTTCAGATGTTCTTCTTGAAACTTATTTGTCACAATGATGAATGACAAGGTGTCATCCATGTACTTTTTTCCACAGGTCAAGAGAATTGACAATTTTCTCCCAAGATCCTCCCTAGTGTCTGCAGCTGTTTGACTGGTAGAAGACTCTGCCTCTTCCCTCTGTAGATATTTCTCTTTCAATCCTTGAATGAAACGAACTAAGTCTTCACCAGGTATGCGGGGTGTATTGGCCCCTACTCTGTGGTATGGTGCTTTCTCCTCATAGATTACTTTGTTGGTTTTCTCGCTGAACTTTGGAATAGTAACACTGTAGAGTTGGTCTTTCACCACTCTTGCCTTTGGGACAACATCAAATTCAATGATCCAGTTTCCTCCACTGCTCCCCTTGTCAATTACCTCAATAAACTTTGGATTCCTTATGCATTTCCTGGCATCAGAATGGTGGTTTAAATCCTTGAAGCAGTTTTCAATGTAGTCCAATGCATCCACAAAGTCACTTTGGTTTTCAACTGGTATTCCGATGATTTCACCATGCTTGTAGCTGCCTTTAATCTTATCCATGACCCCAAAGTGTATTGTGCCATTGGTCCGCATGTTCATGCACCCACAAGCAAATCTGATTACCTCACTTTCGACTTTGACTCTAAGCTTCAGTGGTTCTAATTTGTGGGCAATTTCCAGTGATTTGTATTCATGGCATGGAACAATCATGTTTTCAGTTCCAGTCTCTGGTGGAAGCACTCTGTGCTTGACATATCGGAAGTCTTTGTCATGTTCATCAAATGCACGGAAGTTACTTAGAGAACAAGATGAGCCATCTGTTTGTTCATTTTCACTTGTTTCACTGGTCCTCTCAACGTTGTGTTCTGACTCTTGTGTGAACACAGCACTGGAACCAACATTTCTGGTATCTCTCTGTGCTACTGCCTGCTTTTAGATTCTGTGTTCTTGGCTTTAATAAATCAATTTGACCACCTTTCATTTCAATTGTGTCACGCAGATATTCTTTTTGCAGCTTTATTAGTGCAGGTCCTGTAATCTCCTCTTCGTACAGTTTCAGAATGTACTTCTCTTTCACTCCAATGGATTTTAACCAGGAGCTCACATGGGATTCTGTCCATTTGCCACATGTCAATCTAGAAATGTGGTGGCTTTGGACATGGAATTTGGGAAAAAAATGAAAGACATTTTTCTATAAATGTCTAAACACCTCCCTCTGCAACTGGATCCTGGACTTCCCGGCCCGCCCCCAGGTGGTGAGGGTAGGTAGCAACACATCTGCCATGCTGATCCTCAACACTGGAGCTCCCAGGGGTGCATGCTCAGTCCCCACCTGTACTCCCTGTTCACCCATGACTGCATGGCGAGGCACGACTCCAACACCATCATTAAGTTTGCAGACGACACAACAGCCTGATCACCGACAACGACGAAGCAGCCTGTAGGGAGGAAGTCAGAGACCTGGCCAGGTGGTGCCAGAATAACAACCTCTCCCTCAATGTAACAAACCCCTCTATTACACTACTGCTACTCTCTGTTCATCATATATGCATAGTCACTTTAACCATATCTACATGTACATACTACCTCAATCAGCCTGACTAACCGCTGTCTGTATGTAGCCTCACTACTTTTATAGCCTCGCTACTGTCTATAGCCTGTCTTTTTACTGTTGTTTTATTTCTTTACCTACCTATTGTTCACCTAAAATATTTTTTGCACTATTGGTTAGAGCCTGTAAGTAAGCATTTCACTGTAAGGTTGTATTCAGCGCACGTGACAAATAAACTTTGATTTTATTTGATTTAAATGTGATTGGGCACATCTTCCCATTCTAAATCAACTAATATGTCAGCTTGATGACTTTAAATGTTTTACCATTATGATAACATTATACCTCCAGTAGGAGTAGTAACACCAATGACGGTAACACCAATGACACATTTTAGGTAATTGAGGATTTTCTTAAATGGAGGCCAGAGATGCTCAAATCTAAGGTCATTAACTTAATAATTTACTAAAGTGATATGATTAATGAGAAACACCGATGACACTTTTTATTCAGACACACTAAATAATTCTCAAATGTATGACATGTTAAAAGGGTGTTATTAGCTAATAATTTTCCTAGGACATTGGATCGTTGGAAATTTGTATTTTGGTCTTGGAGTCTAAATTGGAGATGTTTGGTTCCAACCCTTGAATGAGTAGGTGTTCTAAAACTTTTGACCGGTAGTGTACAGTACCAGTCAAAAGTTTGGACACAACTACTGATTCAAGGGTTTTCTTTATTTGTACTGTTTCCTACATTGTAGAATAATAGTGAAGATGTCTAAACTATGAAATAACACATATGGAATCATGTAGTAACCAAAAAAAGTGTTAAACAAATCAAAATGTATTTTATATTTTAGATTCTTCAAAGTAGCCACCCTTTCCCTTGATGACAGCTTTGCAAACTCTTGGCATTCTCTCAACCAGCTTTATGAGGTAGTGCATTTCAATTAACAGGTGTGCCTTGTTAAAAGTTAATTTGTGGAAATTCTTTCCCTTAATGCATTTGAGCCAATCAGTTGTGTTGTAACAAGGTAGGGGTGGTATACAGAAGATAGCCCTATTTGGTAAAAGACCAAGTCCATATTATGGCAAGAACAGCTAAAATAAGCAAAGAGAAACGGCAGTCCATCATTACATTAAGACATGAAGATCAGTCAATACGGAACATTTCAAGAACTTTGAAAGTTTCTTCAAGTGCAGTCGCAAAAACCATCAAGCGCTATGATGAAACTGGCTCTCATGAGGACCGCCACAGGAAAAGAAGACCCAGAGTTACCTCTGCTCCAGAGGATAAGTTCATTAGAATTAGCTGTACCTCAGATTGCAGCCCAAATAAATGCTTCACAGAGTTCAAGTAACAGACACATCTTAACATCAACTGTCAGAGGAGGCGTGAATCAGGTCTTCATGGTCGAATTTCTGCAAAGAAACCTCTACTAAAGGACATCAATAATAAGAAGAGACTTGCTTGGACCAAGAAACACAGGTAATGGACATTAGACCGGTGGAAATCTGTCCTTTGGTCTGATGAGTCCAAATATGAGATTTTTGGTTCCAACCACTGTGTCTTTGTGAGACGCAGAGTAGGTGAACAGATGATCTCTGCATGTGTGGTTCCCACCATGAAGCATGGAAGAGGGGGTGTGATGGTGCTTTGCTGGTGACACTGTCTGTGATTTATTTAGAATTAAAGGCACACTTAACCAGCATGATCACCACATCATTGTGCAGCGATACGCCATCCATCTGGTTTGCGCTTAGTAGGACTATCATTTGTTTTTCAACAGGACAATGACCCAAAACACACCTCCAGGCTGTGTAAGGGCTATTTGACCAAGAAGGAGAGTGATGGTTTGCTGCATCAGATGACCTGGCCTGCACAACTACCTGACCTCAACCCAATTGAGATGGTTTAGGACCGCAGAGTGAAGGAAAACCAGCCAACAATTGCTCAGCATATGTGGGAACTCCTTCAAGACTGTTGGAAAAGCATTCCTCATGAAGCTGGTTGAGAGAATCCCAAGAGTGTGCAAAGCTGTCATCAAGGCAACGGGTGGCTACTTTGCAGAATCTCAAATATAGAATATATTTTGATTTGTTTTATAGTTTTGATGTCTTTCAGGATGTTGTGTATCCCTGGACATAATCAGAATTCATGTAAACATTACAGTTTAGAAAATATAGCTTGTCAAAAAAAGTGGTCTCTTTGCACAAGTTACCTGGGGTATGGATAAATTGAGCATTGAGCCGCCTTGGGGTAAGACGGTATACATCTACAAAATGCTGTACTGTATGAAATATTATCACCACCTTTGAAAAATGCACTTGCATCTTGAGTTCATATGTATAACAAATGACAAAAATACTATTCATATTACTAACAACATGTTTCATCATTTGTATGGGTTATGTTGAGGCATTGGCTCAACTTGCCCCTGGCCAAATGGCACAATTTACTCCAAAGCAACCATTTTGACTATAATAGCCCACACAGTTACAAGGATGCACTTTCATGTTAGGTTTACGACCTCAGATTGATGCTTAAAGATGTATAAACTGATGTATAAAACTGTCTTAAAACGATATACTTTGAATTAGATACAAGCGTCATGAAGCCTCTAACACATTAAATTAATTCGACTTTTTGAAAATCTGTTTTTGGACCTAACTTGCTTACCACTTTTTCCATGTGGTATCTTCCTTCACAGACTCCGTGAAATTATGACGAGATATATGCACATGGTTTCCCAGAAAAAAAGGGTGGCTCAACTAAAACTTTGGAACAACTTAGCCCACTCTCGCCACCAACCATGGGCATGAGGCCCTCTATCCTGTCTCCTGGAGGCCGCTACTGAAGCTCTCTTCTATAGGTGTGGACATTACACCCTTTTACTTTCCTCCTGCTCTGCTAGTAGAAAAACTAATTAAATTACCACCTGGTGATGTCACCAGTCAGACCAAAACTCCATCCCACCAAAACAGGCTGAAATTTCAGGCGTTCTTTTAAAACAGCTCTTACACTAAAAGGACATTATCATAGTTTTCACAGTTTCACAATATTATTCCAACCTCATAGTGTGGGAATATATATAAAAGACAAAAATCACAGTTTTGGCTGCACTGGGCCTTTAAGGTGTGAGTGGAAGACAATATTCATGCAATATCTGAGCCTTGATGTATATCATTTTAGCCAGTTTTTCCACAGCCATTGCAAAGTCATAGCAACAGAACTCACCCTTACATGTTAATATGATTTATTATAATATTTAAGGCTTGATTCTTTAGACCAGGGGTATTCATCCTGGGGTCTGGCAAAAATAAAACATTTTTTATTTATTTCAATGTTTTTATGGATATCGCTAGCAACAACAGAATAAACACATTTTGAATTACATACATGTGGTAAACCGTTGTTTAACCAGCTAAAAAGCTGCTATTAGTGAAAATGTGTTTGGAGTCATTTTTCTTGCTAATAGGCTATGTTAGAGTTTACACTTCCTCTTACAATTATAACGTGGGGATGTCAAAATAATGAAAAACCATCCACTGAATCTATATACTTTAAAATGTTGATTAGGCTACTTCTCATTCCCATTATCAAATCAAATTTAATTTGTCAAATGCGCCGAATAAAGCAGGACACCTGAGTTTTCGAAACAAATGTTTCAAATCTCCACATTTCACATGATATCAAGGGAGATGCTAACATGCGCTCGCACAAACTGACTCACACACAACCACACAAACTAAAGGTCACTGTAGACCTTACAGTGAAATGCTTACATTCATCTGAAAACATCAAAATGTTTTTTTGTTCACATATGATGGGGGTCCCTGGGTTGTCCGTTTGCCTGGGTGGGGGTCCCTGGCCGAGAAAAGGTTGAAGACCCCTGCCTTAGACTATTCTATATTCAAAGACGATATGTGTAGGACTATTCTTTCTGTATCAATATCTTTCTTACAACAGTTGATAGTAACTGGATCCTAAACCTTTCCCAGTCCAGAGTCTGTGGTGTACTTCATGTTGAATGGTAAAATGTGTGATGACCGCTCTAATAATGAAGGGTGTGACCTGTACAACTGAGAAGATGACTCATTCCTGTTTTAGATAATAGCCTATTCTGTATGAACTGGAGATTCAGCTTTTTAATAATAATAAAACAATATGAATTGATTAGATAAGTAAATCATAAATACATCATGTAATAAACCATGTCAAGTGTTATGATCGTGTTTAGCCATGTTCTTCTGGACGATACAGTAAGGTGTGTTGTACAGACAATATACAGTATACATTTCACACTTTCACAGTGCAATATAGGAAATAATATGGTTGACAATATTAGGATAAATTAAGATGTGTCCACCACACATTAGTTATTAAGTACCCATAGTAAACGTTGGTTCCAAGATAAGGTGTTACATCTGAGTGTTCACAAACTGTTCATTTTTCACATGGAGTAGTCAACAGTACTCCATGCACACTTAGTAGATATCTGTTGTCGTGTCTCTGGCTATGGAATTAAATGCTATTTTATCAAATCAATTCTCTGTAATTATTATTACCTGATTAAACTAATCATGTCAATTTAATTAACTAGGAAGTCGGGGGAACACAGAATAATTAGTTTATATAGAGCTACTATCTCCCCAAAACACTCTTAAAGATCTGATGATCTTTTATATCAATAGCAGTCAATTATTAATCGTCACCTTATTCAGTCTCATCTGAACATCGTCAAATTCTTGGTTATCGTCAAGTTGAATCAGCAATACAAAAAATTGGCTTAATTATTTATTTACTTAATACCAAAATAATCACACAGAATTACATATACACAGGATGGATTATACATTGATTACTAATCATGTCATAAAAGAAAACGTCCCTAGCGGAAGAAACCGATATGACGGCTGGTTACACAAAGAAAGGGTGTTAGGGTTGGAATGAAAGAGCGGGAAGACTGGGGAACAAAATGACTGGGTCTCTATTGCACCTTGTGAATCTGTGCTATCGTAAATACAGAATCTTATGCATCCTAATAACCGCCCTTTCGGAAAAGGAAAATGTTAGACGAAATATTTACACTGAGCTGCGCTTCGATAGATGGGTCGAAGATGGAAGGCTGGTTTTCCCAGTAGAGATCGCCCTTGTCCTTTGAAGAATATTTCTGGTCGTAGTAACCCTGTCGTCGTGTGGTAGAGCAGATATGTTGTATTACCCTGTTGTTCTGAAGAGATTGTCTCCTTTCCTAGGACACGAACGTTTACAGCTGCAGCTGATAACTTGACTTCTAGGATGTACAACTTCTTCTTTAGTGAATAAGAGTTCAAAGTTCATTCCATTTTGTCATAATCAGCTCGTCATGATCTACACCCAGAAAGGGCTACGTCATGATACTGTACATGAGGTTTTAGTGTACTGTATATAAAAAGCTAGCTAAGCGACATGGAAAGGCTACTTTTAAACATTATGTTCCTTTAATTGATGATAAGGTTCAATGATAACAAATCAAGGTACTGTGCATTGAATACATACATGAACCTACACACACATTTACATTACAAAAACAAAACTGCTTGTAATATATGGACAGTAAAGAATTACTATACATACAACAACAGTATTCATTATATATTTGCACTTTATTCAAACAGGGACTTATTTAAAACCCTCTGTTTTTACAAATGACTTCTTAGTCATCTCAAAATATCACTGTTTCAAAACATTTACTAGCTCTTGTTTAATGTACTGATTATACAATACAAGAGTAAGGTATTGTTCATATAGTGTCTTAACTACAACACCATTTCAGTGCATAATAAACAGTGCCTCACTTGGCTCATTGGTACAACAGAATACATAACTCAGATACACGTAAGAGCCGCGCCACTTACTGACTGGCAACATCTCGTGGCAAGGTCACGCAATATCACGTGTCTAAAGACCTACTCATTAACACATTTAGGGAAATCCATTCCAAGAAAAAGGGGGGCATTACCAGAGACAACATTGTGGGCAACGCCATGTTTGCTTAACTGCCCTTTGCAGCATTCAATGACGGTGGCTGAGGGAGTCAGTCAGTTCGTCCAGCTCCCAATAGTCAGAATAATAATCCACGATGATGAGGTAGTTGGTTTTGAATGTGAGTCCATTCAGACCTTGTACCATGGGAGGGGAGGGATTTGTTGGGGATGAATGTCTCCATTTGCTGTCACTTCTGAATGGAGTTGCAGGTGACACATTTGCTGTCTCTTCTGAATGGAGTTGCAGGTGATACATTTGCTGTCTCTTCTGAATGGAGTTGCAGGTGACACATTTGCTGTCACTTCTGAATGGAGTTGCAGGTGACACATTTGCTGTCACTTCTGAATGGAGTTGCAGGTGACACATTTGCTGTCACTTCTGAATGGAGTTGCAGGTGACACATTTGCTGTCACTTCTGAATGGAGTTGCAGGTGACACATTTGCTGTCTCTTCTGAATGGAGTTGCAGGTGACACATTTGCTGTCTCTTCTGAATGGAGTTGCAGGTGACACATTTGCTGTCTCTTCTGAATGGAGTTGCAGGTGACACATTTGCTGTCACTTCTGAATGGAGTTGCAGGTGACACATTTGCTGTCACTTCTGAATGGAGTTGCAGGTGACACATTTGCTGTCTCTTCTGAATGGAGTTGCAGGTGACACATTTGCTGTCTCTTCTGAATGGAGTTGCAGGTGACACATTTGCTGTCTCTTCTGAATGGAGTTGCAGGTGACACATTTGCTGTCTCTTCTGAATGGAGTTGCAGGTGACACATTTGCTGTCTCTTCTGAATGGAGTTGCAGATGACACATTTGCTGTCTCTTCTGAATGGAGTTGCAGGTGACACATTTGCTGATGAAGAGCTTTACATCCTCCGTAATCCATGGCCAGAAAACAGAATATGGTGTAATTGCAGACCGCAATTCATGGCGTTTCGTGATATAGGTGTACACTGATATCAGGAAACTCCCATTGACACCTGCCATTCTGGTGTCATGAGACTGATGGTTTCTTGACACAGATGATTTGTTTACATACCAGGTCAACAACTGTTGTTCCCGAAGCAAAAGAAACATACGCTCCTCTTTGTGTGTCCAGAAATCTCTCAGTGTGACTCACAGCCTATTTGGTTCTGAACTTCCGGACCAGCCTTTGTTGATTTGAGCATGACTCGTGTCTTAGTTAAGATGTTCACATCACTGTGTGATCCACCTGTTCCAGGTCAGTTGTGGCCAGGGCCAAAGCGTAGACTGGCTGGTGTTTGTGTTTGACTGTGCTCTGGGGTTGATTGAGCAGTTCTGGACAGGAAGTCAGTTTGTAGTTCTTTGCCTTGTTTGTGTTGCACATGGAGCTGGTATCTTTGTAACCTAAGCAACATTTTCTGCAGTCGCTTGGGTGCTGTGAGTAGGAATTTCTTGAAGACTGTCATGAGCGGCTTGTGTAGTCACTTTGTGACGAACTATCTGCCAAGCAGATACTGATCAAACTTGTCACATGCAAAAACATTGGCGAGACAGTCTTTCTCAATCTGTGCATATCAATGTTCTCGAGGCAAATGCATTCAGGTTTTCCTTTCTCAAGGCCTGTCTCACTGGCATCACACTGCAGTGTGACTTTAACTGTTTAATAGTCCCAACTGCTGCGCCATGCTGTGGTAGCCATGTCCATTCAATGTCCTTGTCAATCAGTGGTCTAAGCGACTCCCACACATCAGATAGGTGGGGCATGAATTTTGAAGATAGTTCACAAACAAAAGCTGAAGAACAAACCCACATCCAGGTACTTCTTTGTAGGTGCTGGAGTTATAGGAGGCCCTCTGTGGTGAGAAGATGACCCATGCTACAGCACACTAGGTAGCTTTATCCTGAGTTTGTGTTCAACTTCAGATGGATATCTCTGGCTCTCTGCAGGAGAGCTGTGTGGTTTCTGTTGGGATCTGCAGTCGCTTGTTCTCACTTCTTCTCATTTGTGCCGCCACATCCATAGGGTAGAATATCCTCTACGATGACACTCAATCCTTTTAGTCCCTGTAGTGCTTCACGCTGCCTGCGCTGGTATTCTCCAGCTGCTGGCTTGATTCCAAAATGCATTCACAGCCATCTATACCTGCTTATCGGTGTCCAAAAAGTTGTTAGATAGCTGCCCGCTTCATCAAGTTTGACTTGCCAATGGATATCTTTGGTGTTGAGTACTGAGAATACTTTGGATATCTCTGGTATAATCTCTTCTATGGTGGGCATCTGGTAGTGCAATCTCAGTAAGGTTGAATGCACTGGGTGTACATACAGATTCGTAGTTTGTCTGGCTTTTCAATGACGACCATGTTGCTGATCCACATTGTTAGCTCTTTTGTGATGATTTTGTCATTAAATGTTTGGCCTTTGTAATATTTTCTTCCAGTGGAATATGTATCCGTCTTGGTAGCTGCTGCATAGGCAAGGCTGCTGCATTCACTTCTGTTGTTTGGTCATCTGACCCATTGTATTCCTCTACTAGATTGAGTTGAGGTTTGCTTGTTTACAAACTCTGGCAAAATGGTTTTGTTTGCAGCATGCTTTACAGGTGACACAGAATGCTGGGCATTTGGCTTTGGCATGTACTGAACTACAGTAATGACTGGGTGAGTCTTTTGTCTGTCTATTTTTATAAGTTTGGCCTTTTGATTCTGAACATCGCTCCTGGGAGGTACAGTATAATTTATTTTACAGTCTTTGGTTTACCTCCTCCCATTTTCTTGATTTGCATTGGTGCTTGTTCACTTGAACGACATGTCAATGGCTTTGTTCAGTGTGAGCTTTGGTTCTCTGAGTATGCATGCTTGTACACCAAGATTCTTAGTGACAATGACAAGCCTGTCATGGATTAGATCCCTTCGTAATGCGCCAACAACCACGTGTCTGCTAGCTCCCTACGATTTGCAATGTACTGCTTTACTGTTTCACATTGACTTTGTTGACAAGCATTGTACACGTACCTCTCGTAGATTATGTTTCTGGATGGTTCAAATTGTTTTTGTAGTGCCTCAATCATTTTTTACAAGTCCGTTCTCTGCTTCAGGCATATTCAGATGCCGCTGTAACAGGTGGCATTCCTTTCCCATCACTGTTAGCAGAGTTGTTATGCAGACCCTTTCTTCCTTTTTTTCCAGACAGGTAGTTTTACCATTGTGCTCGATAAGAATGTCCAGTTATCATATATCGCTCTTCATGTCCTTGGGCTCTGATACAGGAATTGCCAGGTAAGCCATTTGTTTCTTCTTGTTGGCTAGTTTGTGGGCAAGGCCCTTCATAGAATGCTTTTCTCCGTTGAGGACATATCTTTTTGGTTCTGACTTTTGACATCATGTTTTATGTACTTATTATACAATACAAGAGCAAGGTATGGTTCATATAAGTGTCTTTACTTCAGCATCATCAGGATTGCATGCATACAACTCCATGCAGTGCGTAGGAAACAGTTCCTCACTTGGCTCACTGCTACAATAGAATACCAAACTCAGATTAAACAGCAGTGTCATCTGTTGACTGGCAATATCTCGTAACAGCTCTTAGATAATGTAGTAGGCGATCACATTGGGAGCTTATTTTGCATTAATGCTTGTGGTTTGTAGCATTAATCCTTAGACCTGTTAGATTAGTCCAAAACTTGAATGTCAAAAGCAAGCACCCCGTCAAAAGAAAAGCCTAGGTAGAAAGTGACATTTTCGTTTGCATTTGGTAGAGAGGCTGAATACCGTGGAATGACCCTGATCTTGCTCCCTTTGGTTGTACCCTGAACAAACAGGTGTCCATTTTCTGTCCATCCTTCAACACGTTTCAGCAATCGTACAACCTCGGGGGTTGTCCACACCTCACCTCCGAGCCACTTCATTCTTCTTTCACTGAGATTTCCTTTTATGTGCTTTTCAATCAGACCCTTGTGGACAATCTTGTATAGACCCCTTGCCTTTCCAAGAAAGAAGTGGGTCGCTATTCTACTCTTCCTTGGAGGAACATGTTGAATTTTGAGCTCATAAAGTCTCTGAAGGGCATCAATTGCTGACATTAGGACTTGGCTATGAGCTGGATTAGTGTTCTCTCTGCTTGGCTCCTCTGGCCAGAGCAGAAGTAAGAGAAGAAAGAGAGCACTAGCTGTTGACATGTTTTTTCCCTCTGTGTTAAATCTCATGCTGAGATCTTGGAGTTGTTGAGGTAAAAGTAACTTTGATGAGCCAGGTAAAGCACAAGCAAGAGCTATCTGACAAAATATGAAATTGACAAGTTCTGTCTGGTCAAGGTCATTCCTTTTGAGGTTTTCTGGATACATGCCAATTATTGCCTCCAGCTTTTTAGCAGATCTCTGTCTTCTGATCATAGAGTAATGACAGGATGGACGTGACGTTTCCTCCTCCTAGCTTGTAAATTTTCATTTGTCTTTGGAATGGGTTGGCTATTTCAGGATTAGTGGCTATTTCAGCATCAATGTTGTCAGGCATTGGGTTGCCTAGATCAGAAACATTACAAAAAAAGCCAGCATACACAGCACTCGTCCTTGTTAGCCATTTCCTTGGATTGTGTACTTGTTCAGGCTCTCTTGTGTCAAGTTCCTCTTCCTCGTCACTAATGTCTGTCTGAAAGTAACTGAGGTCTTCAGAAATGCACTCAAGAGCATGGTAAATACTCTTTTGCATTCCTTTCAACTGGCTGTGGAAATTCCGCCAAGGATTTGTAACTGCCTGTGGTATGTAGTCAGTCAGCAAATATTTCATCAACTCAGAATTTCCACCTTTGGTTGAAAAAACATCAACTGATGATATGAGTTGAAGCAGTCTACATCCAACATCCACCTCCCCATAGTAGGAGCTGTTCAGACTGACTGTCTTTTTTAAGGGTGTTTTTTCTGAGGCACGGAATGCAGAAATTCCTTTCAGAGCAGTGTCAATGATGTCAGTAACCTTTTCAGGCACTAATTCTTGCTTGTCAAGGGTGTCATGCATGTGATAAAACCACCGCTTGTACACCTGTCCTAATGTGTCAAGGACAAATGTATCATATGGCAGGATTTCTTTTGCCTCTTTAGCCCAACGTAGGGCTTCCTCAAATCTTGTGTTTGTGTAAAGCAGACGTGCAAGCTGCTGGGCAACAAATGGATATTTTCCTAAAGATGTGTAAGCTGCTTTCAAAAGATCAACAGCTGTTTGAATGCCCCCTGTTTCAGTGCTGACATGTTCAATCAGAGGAGAGAATGAACTGTCTTTAGGAGCTCCTCTGCTTTTTTTGTTACGTCTGATGAAGAGAACTTGGATGAACTTCCAAAATTCATCCTTGCCAAACCTATGGTTCATTAGTACTTTGTCCTGTAGTAGATCCATTGCGATCATGCTTTGAGGCAAGGTTGTAGAGAGTTGCTTCAGAATTTCCTTTGCCACCAGTGGATGAATTATCCGTATGGACGAGATGTGTAATGGACTTTCTCCTTTGAAAGGTGAAAGGTGTATGAAAACAAGTCTAGCTTGTTCGCTGAGACAGTCCAGAAATGCATGGTAACGGATTTTATCCATTTGCATATCTATGCCAAGGGAAGCCTCACAGTGTGACACAGATATGTAGGAGTCATGAATGTAACAGTTCAACAATGCTACAAATCTCATAAGCCGAGTGATAAGAGATGAATGATCAATTTTGTCCAGCAGATTTTTCACAAATCCCTCAATGTAGCTTGGTTTAAAGCCCTCACTCATCAGTACAAATGTGAGAATGAAGTCGGGTTTAAAGTCCAGCTTTAGTTTCTCCAGTTTCCTTGAGAAGAGAGTCTTCTCTCCATCTGTCAGTTTGTGTGTCACAGCGACGGTCTGAGACGGCAATGCTCGGCACATTCTCTCTGGATCATGAGACATTTTGCAGATGAGCAGGATAAAACATAGGACAGAGGAACTTATTTTTTTTGTTGCAATAGCGTTGCCTATTTCCCGCCTAAGGTCATCCAGATAATCTCCATTGCAATCTTCCAACAGCAACAGTACCGGTAGACAGCTGTTTTTGTCCTTTTCTTCATATTCCCGTAGACGCACTGCATGTTCACACACAGTTGTGAATTCTTTTGATTGTTTAACAACTGCACATCGCAATTTTGTCCTCCAACTCCAGAGGATCTGTCGTGCAACTGTACTCCCACCACTGCCAGGATGGTGACATATATTCACAGTCTCGATGGGTCTTTTGACTCGACTACCCTGTACAATGTTCTCCAGAATTTCATTTGTTTCTTTGTATGCGTCTCGCTTGATGACCTCCCCACATAGATTTTTGTCTGCAAGCCACAAATTCATCCAGTCTATCTTCCCACCTTGATAGAAATACTTTTCAATGGTGTTGATTTTGTCTCGGTCCATTATCTCCACCTTTGTGTTATCACACTGGTCAGCACTGACTATGTCCAAAGAATTAATCTCATCCTCTTCAACTGGCTTTAAGAAGCACAAGCCTTTGTTGAAGACTGGTAAGCGCCTTGTGGGTCGACTAACTGTAGGCTGAATAGTTTGAATAGTGGCATCAACATGACTCAGTGGCATTTCAACAATACTGATCTCTTTGAGTGCAGCCATGCTACAAGATACCTGGGCAAGGCTTGACCACTTTTTGTAGTTCTCTTTGGACTCTGAAATGATAGCCAAATCCTCATGACCATTCATTTCTGCATAGAATTCATGGAATGTATCAACAATTGGCTGTTCGACCTGAGACATGAGCAAGAAAACCACCACAAATGACCCTTTAGGAAGGATGTCATTGCAGATGACGGACACTGCCCTTTTCAGTAGCTTTTTTTTGGTTTTCATCCAGGTTTTTTCATCACAAGGTTTCTCATCTCCAAGGTAATCGCTTCGCCCATTGCAGAAAATCCAGCTTGGTTTATCAAAGAGCTTCAAACGGTTTATGAAGTCAGTGGTCTTCACCCCACTATCATTAGCATAGTCATGCAGGAAATGAAGGTTTGTGGCATGGTGCTCTTTATATTTCTCACATAGACCCGATGTCTTAGAATCTGGGTCAAAGTCAAACACACAAAATATATTCATGTGAGTCAAGAAGTTGATGTTCTCAAGATGTTCTTGTTTAAGTTTGTTTGTCACGATGATGTAGAACAGTGAGTCATCCATGTACTTTTTTCCACATGTGAGGAGGATGGAGAGTTTTCTCTTCTGATCCTCTCTGAGAGTTCAGCCTCTTCTCTCTGTTGATCTTTGTCCCTCAGGTCTTGAATGAAATGAATTAGGCCATCCTCTGATATGCGGGGTGTGTTAGCCCCTACTCTGTGGTAGGTGGCTTTCTCCTCATAGATTACTTTGTTGGATTTTTCGCTGAACTTTGGAATAGTGACACTGTACAGTTTGTCTTTTACCATTTTTGCCTTGGGGACAACATCATATTCAATGATCCAGGTTGTTTCACTGGCCTCCTTGTCAATTACCTCAATGAACTTTGGGTTCCTTATGCATTTCCTGGCATCACACTGATGCGTTGATCCTCTGAAGCTCTTTTCAATGTAATCCAATGCATCCACAAATAAATCTTGGTTTTCAACTGGTATTCCTATGATTTCACCATGTTTGTAGATTCCTTTAACTTTATCCATAACCCCAAAGTGTATTGTGCCATTGGACCGCATATTCATGCATGCACATGCAAATCTGAGCACCTCACTTGCAACTTTGACCTTGAGTTTTTGTGGTTCCAATTTGTGGGCATTTTCCAGTGACTTGTATTCATGGCATGGAACAATAATGTCTTCAATTCCGGTCTCTGGTGGAAGTACTGTATTTTTTACATATCTGAATTCTTTTTCAATGTCATCAAATTTTCGAAAGTCACAAAGCGGCAAAGATGCCCCGCCCGATTTTGGTTCACATTCATTTGGTATGGAAACGGGTCTACTTTCACTTTTTTCACTGGATCTTGAAACTTTGTCTTTAGATTCTTGTGTGAACACAGCACTAGATTCAACATGGCTGGTATCTCTCTGTGTGCTACTGACGGCTTTTGTTTTTTGTGGTACTGGCTTCAAAAGTTCATCTCGTTTGTGCAGCATTAGTTGGATTTGGCCGCCTTTCATTTCAATTGTATCGCGTAGATACTTTTCCTGTAACTCAATTAGTGCAGGTCCTGTAACCTCCTCTTCGTACAGTTTCAGAATGTACTTCTCTTTCACTCCAATGGATTTTAACCAGGAGCTCACATGGGATTCTGTCCATTCGCCACATGGCAATTCGTTCCACTCTGTAAAAAATAATACTCACCCATATAAGACTTAATGTTCATGTTATATCAATATTTGCATCAGGGTTGGGGTGAATTCTATTTTCATTTTAGTCAGTTAAGGTAGTGAATTAAAATGAAATTAATACAAATAATAGTCAGAAAATAATTAATAATGATCTATTGAATGTGTAACTATTTGTAATTTTAAAGTGTTTTTCATGGTTGCAAAGAGAGGGACGCAAAAGCCATCTCAATTCATGAATGAACAACATAGCCGGTTTATATATTTACATTTAAACATTCATCAGATGATGGATAATAGCCATTCCTCTCTGATTACATTTCATGACTAGGCTTAAGAACTGTGACACATTACATTTTTTATTTTCTTATTCCAGGTCATTATAAAACTTTGGCCAATCATTTAAAATGGATGAAACTTGGAGCTAAACATATCTAGGCCATCTCTACTTGATGTATAGAATTGATCAGAAACAGAATCCAAATTTCACTGATAGATATTCATTCAATGTTTTGTAAAACTACACACAGTATAAAAGTATTTGACAGTTTGATGTATCTGACTTACCCATCTTATAGACACTGCATGTCAGTTCATTTTGGCATCTTTGAGAGAGGAAAATAAAAGGAAGGGTAATTGAGTCAAAAGTGAAAAATGAATTGTTGATCTCAATAATTTTGCACTTGGAAAATTATTTACAATGAAATCATTCAAGCCCTGTTTATACCTGGTGCTAACATGCATTGTGTGTCCTGATCTTGTCCACATTTAGATTTTTAGACAGGTGTAGATGATTAAAATAACTGTTTGTGATCAGCTCTTCATATCTTACTGGATGATCAAACCATTTAAATCATCATGATACCCCTGTCTAAAATCATTGACAGGTGGCATCTTTGACCTAAGGCATCATTATTTGTATTAACATAAAATAATCATTATTTTGACAAATTTATTTTAAATAATTTGCATATAGGGAGGGATCAAGAAATAAAGGCACACTGTAAACAAGGTGGATGGCTAATAAACATATATAATACCATGTGTAGAAACAAGAAACCTTGATCAGAAAGTGATTGGGTCACCTTGATAGGAACACAACAACCACATGTTAGCATAAGGTGTAAACGGGGATTCAGGTGGGTGCTTATCTACCCTCATACATGAACTTGATATTCAGCGCAGCATTGTTGTTCAAAGACAGGTTTGTCAGCTTTGACAATCACTTCAACCAGGAACCTCAGAACTTCCTCTTTAAAATTACATTTTCTATGTTTAACTTTCATTAGTTGGAAGTATATGAACTTAATTTAAAAGTTTGAAACACATGTAATTGCATGTGTTTCTCACTCTATAATTCCTGCAGGAGTTCAATGACTCTTCTCTACACACCTTTTATCATTCGCATAACAAAACATTAAGGAACGACAGTTAACGATTCAGTTAACGAGTCCAGATTCCAAAACATAAACAATTCAATTCCAGTTCTTGTTTCTATATTTTATATATAAATACCTTAAATTCTGTGCAATCGTAACAAAATGTTCACTAAAAGTTCAGGCAGATATCATTCTTAATAGCTGAATAAAGTTAAATAGTGAGTCATTAAAAATGTATTGGTTTTATACAGAGATTCTAGAGATGAAATGGCAATGTTTAATGGTAACGTCGTAGATTGTGATAATCTTATGCCCTTAGTAATTATACTCTTTTGAATCCACAACTAAACCTAAACACATTGCACTTTTAAAAGCCTTTATGATTATTATGGCATTCAATTAGCTTCTTACAAAATACAAATGTTCCACAATGTTTAAGTACATTTCCTTCTGCTCACCTTGAAACTGACGGCTGAAGTTGTATTCACCATATGAAGTGACTACTTGACAGTGGGGTTGCTTTTATTTTCCGGGCATAGCAACAGGGTGTGTCTTCTGCCAGGGCAGTCCACATAGACATGCACTCTGTCCTAATGCCCCCGCGCATTTGAATAAAGTCCATCCTTTTGAACTTTTAAAGAGTAAGTGTGATATTATGGGGCTGACAACGTATTGAATAATAATGAACGTAACTATCTTATCCTTGGTGCATACACATATTTAACGGTTTGATACATATTGTCATAAAGTATTTCTCTCCAATCAGATATGGTACTTAATGAGTTAATTATGTTGCAACAGCTAAATGTTGCAACACTGAAACTATGGGGGTTGTGCTGAACAGGAAATCGAAGCTTCAGGAAAGAAACGTCAAGGAATCGAAACTTCAGGAAAGAAACGTCAGGAAATAGAAACTTAAAGAAACAACTGGGTCATTCTTCAATTGCATTAGGCCTATGAGGGCTATTCAAAAGAAGTCCCGTTTCATTAAAGTACAAAAGGTTATTTTAGTATAAAAATCTTGTGGGAGTAACCAGATGGTTACTGGTGTTACTAAGAGGATGGGTTGAAGCCCAGGTCTCCTGCACACCACAACATTGTGTTAGCCTGCTGAGATAGGCATTAGTTTGTGGAGCTCGTCTTCAGGTCGCAGCTATAGATGGCTTACTAACACATTACAATGATAAACAATTACTCGGGTACCATCCAGACCTGGGTTCAAATAGTATTTAAAATCTTGGGTATGTGGGGTCTGCACTTTTGGGGCTATTCCATTGATTAGTCAATAGAGCTCACCTCGTCTCCCTAGGCAGACAGGTTGCCTCCCACAATATAAACAAGACTAGAGGGCACCAGGCAAGCTCAATCAAGCACAGCTATGTCCTGTGTTTGAAATATACTAAACCTGGGGCTGCTGACATCTCTTACTGCCATTGTGGCTCTGTGCTCCCAGCCTGTTGTTTGAATAGTGTGTAAGGAGTTTTGGTACTGTGACAGTAAAGATACACATTTCCATTTTACAACGGATTAATACACTTTTATTTAAGGTGAGTTTCATTTTGAAAACTCCTTATACATAATGTTGAATACATGTGTTATAAAGGTTGTTATGCATGATATTGAAACTGTCATAGAGGTGTTATGGCTGGTTCCATAAGGTGTTATGTATAGCTCCATGTATAGTGTTACCCAAATATCAATATTTAGGCTGGAATTCAATTTGCACATAAAAGTTATACCACACTGCACGTTCAGAAGTGAGTTTGAGCCAGCAGTGTTCAGTTTCCTGCATGTGCGCACAGCCATTCAACAAATATGGTCCTGTTTCCTCTCAAATGTATTCATCTAGATTGTTGACAGTTGGGGCTTTCAAGTCTTCTTCCTGTGCTGAGCTCATAGGTGGGAGAACTATACATGTACACAATGCATAACCGCAGAGCTTCACAGTTTAGTAGCCTATAGGAAACAGTCCTCCTCACATGATTCAACATTAGGGTGATATGCTAGAGCAGGTCATGTGGATCAATACATAAGTAAAACCATGAAGACCAGCTGGTATTTGATTTGGATATTCATTCTCACACTGATGATCAGCACTGGTAAGTGGTGAATTTCCATTGAGGGGTTTCCTCCGGGGACTGAGGTTAAAACTAGGTTTTTTAGGAACACAATAAAAGTTGTGTTTGGCTTTGTTGGAAAATAAAATATATTTATGTTAATTTAGCCATTCAATCATATCACCTGCAAATTCCAAAAGGTTATCATTAATACACAATGGAGGTTATGAGTAACTTGCATGAGTTTTAATCCATTACCCTCACTAACCCACAACCGTCTCTCCAGCCCGTCAGGAGGTGATGTACATAAAGGGCTCAGAGGGGCAGTCAGTGGATCTCTCCTGTACACCTGAGCAGACAGGTGGAGCCCCTGTCAGTCTCTACTTGACCCACAGGTGTGTCCGGCCTGAGAGGGAGGTGCTGTTCATGGCCAAGGACCGGAGTCCCGGGACGGTGAGGGTTAACCGGCTGTACAAAGATCGTCTGAAGGTCACAGGCGGATTGAACTCTGACCTGCTCAACGTGACCATAGCCCATCTTCAGCGCACAGACACAGGCCTGTACATCTGTGAGTTTGTCTACACAGCTGACCCCTCTGACCGAACAGTCTCTGGCAGTCTGGAATTCTTCCTGTTTGTTGACGGGACAGGTACGTGATCATGATTTGGCTATAGCACTGAGAAGGAACTATCAGTGGTCACCAACCATGGTACTGGAGAGTTACTGAGAGTGACGGCTTTAAGCCCTGTTCATCCTATGTGTCCACATTCTCATTGGGGGGAATTCCGACCTGAGTTAAATGCAAGTGAATGGAACGTAATTCCCTTTTTATGCACTGTTACCTCCACGTAGTCTGACCTTAAATTTAAGCATGAGAATAGAATGCTATTCACCCCGCTATTCGTTTGGGTGGAGATCGATGAATTAAGGTGTGGCGGAGATGTGTCTACAGATACTCTGCATTCTGACCTTGATTTAGGGATTTATTCCATTTGTAAAGCTTAAGTGTTACAGATTCCGCGATATAAATGTAAAGGTAATTTCCGATTGAGCCGACATATGCACCTATAAGCCACCTACACATAAGCCACCTAGCTAACGTTAGCCACCTAGCTAACGTTAGCCACCTAGCTAACGTTAGCCACCTAGCTAACGTTAGCCACCAAGCTAACGTTAGCCACAACAAATTGTAATTCGTAACATATCATACGAAATGGATAATGGACATCCACAAATGAATACATACTATACAAAACATATCATACTAATTGGAGTGTCCTGGATTTAGACTTACTATGTATTTGGATAAAAGTGTGTGGGTGTTGATTGTGCAGAGAGTGTGTGTCAGTGCTCCAGCTACCCCCCACTGATCTACACCATCTCTGCAGCAGCTGGCCTGCTTCTCCTCGTCCTCATCTGCCTGTGTGCAGTAGAGTGTGTAAGTAGCCTAATCAACCCGAATCTTACCACCATACCACAACCAAGTATGTTAATGTCGAAATTTAAATGTAACTGTTACTCTCGGAATTACTTCATTTTATTTTTCAGACACATGATGAACATTGTTTCCACATCTAATTTTAGTCAGGTATAAAGTCATGAGTAAATTTGTCAGTATAAAAGTATGCCTCATATCCATTTCAGGCTAAGCTGAGAAAATGTCATAAAACACAAGCCCCCATCCCCATCTATGAGGAAATGAACAGTGGGTGTCGAGGAGCTGGAAGTGCCCAAAATAACCATCCTGTGCCTACACACCTGGAGGAAACAGAGTCCCCTGTGTACGCCAACCCCCAGGCCAGACAAGCACAGGAGAACCACTACGCCAGCCCCCGGCATATCACTCTGAAGCCCTGAGCGAACCCCTAATGTTTTTTAAAGGGGGAGTGGATGGCAGAAATAACAGTACCAGAGTTTCAGATACATGTTCTAACCCACTGTGACAGGTGGTGGGAAAGAGTTGGACTGTCATCATTGCTTTTTCAAGTGTGTGCAAGATCGTAAACTATTGGTCCCACCTCACCTCTCTTTTCTACAGTGTCAAGGAGTCACCCAACTATGGTTGCCCAACAAACCCACCTACAGGATGAGAATGGAAAAGACTGAGAGCTAGTACATAGGTCACTGTGCCTGTATAGGTGTACTAGTGGTGCTACCCTCAGAACAGGATCTAATAGGGAAAACTCCAATCTGCAAACTAATTGACAAACACCAACATCAAGAACTGACCACAACACTCTTTAACAGACCAGAAAAAAACTGCAATTTTATTAATAGATGAAAGAAGCTCCATAGTTCATGAAAACATTGTTTTCGGTGCATGTCATTAAACAATCACATTCTATGAGGAGAAAGAGATACATTGAGAAAATAAATCATTACAAGCCACTGACTCTTCTTTAAATCTCAGTACAGACATTTTTCCTTAATATTTCAAAACCAAAAAAGGCAAAAAGCAGCCCTAACCCCAAATCCCCGTCCCACCCATCATCCCAACAAAAACAAAATAACTGAATGAAACGACAGAACATACAGATGGGGTGACGGGCACAGTGCTAAAGAGTAAGACGCTCATTGGTTTAGGAATACACAGTATAGTAATGTAGCGCAAGGTCAATCTGAATACACAGCATAGCCATGTAGCGCGAGGTCAATCTGAATACACAGTATAGCCATGTAGCGCGATGTCAATCTGAATACACAGCATAGCCATGTAGCGTGATGTCAATCTGAATACACAGTATAGCCATGTAGCGCGATGTCAATCTGAATACACAGTATAGCCATGTAGCGCGATGTCAATCTGAATACACAGCATAGCCATGTAGCGCGAGGTCAATCTGAATACACAGCATAGCCATGTAGCGCGATGTCAATCTGAATACACAGTATAGTAATGTAGCGCGATGTCAATCTGAATACACAGCATAGCCATGTAGCGCGATGTCAATCTGAATACACAGCATAGCCATGTAGCGCGATGTCAATCTGAATACACAGCATAGCCATGTAGCGCGATGTCAATCTGAATACACAGCATAGCCATGTAGCGCGATGTCAATCTGAATACACAGCATAGCCATGTAGCGCGAGGTCAATCTGAATACACAGCATAGCCATGTAGCGCGATGTCAATCTGAATACACAGTATAGTAATGTAGCGCGAGGTCAATCTGAATACACAGCATAGCCATGTAGCGCGATGTCAATCTGAATACACAGTATAGCCATGTAGCGCGATGTCAATCTGAATACACAGTATAGCCATGTAGCGCGATGTCAATCTGAATACACAGCATAGCCATGTAGCGCGAGGTCAATCTGAATACACAGCATAGCCATGTAGCGCGATGTCAATCTGAATACACAGCATAGCCATGTAGCGCGATGTCAATCTGAATACACAGCATAGCCATGTAGCGCGATGTCAATCTGAATACACAGTATAGCCATGTAGCGCGATGTCAATCTGAATACACAGCATAGCCATGTAGCGCGATGTCAATCTGAATACACAGCATAGCCATGTAGCGCGATGTCAATCTGAATACACAGCATAGCCATGTAGCGCGATGTCAATCTGAATACACAGTATAGCCATGTAGCGCGATGTCAATCTGAATACACAGCATAGCCATGTAGCGCGATGTCAATATGAATACACAGTATAGCCATGTAGCGCAATGTCAATCTGAATACACAGTATAGCCATGTAGCGCAATGTCAATCTGAATACACAGCATAGCCATGTAGCGCGATGTTAATCTGAATACACAGCATAGCCATGTAGCGCGATGTCAATCTGAATACACAGTATAGCCATGTAGCGCGATGTCAATCTGAATACACAGTATAGCCATGTAGCGCGATGTCAATCTGAATACACAGTATAGCCATGTAGCGCGATGTCAATCTGAATTAAAGAAGCCGGATGTTGGGGTCTTGGGGTGGGGGGGTAGGCCTACCAACCAAATAAAAACAGTGGATCCCAAAACCCCTGCATAAAATGTGCCTTGTACCCATCAAAGCCCCCCGCCCCAAACTTGTGCATAGATCATGATCCTTTACAACCAGCTAGTTTTAAAAACATCAGTTATTTTCCCTGTTCTTTAATATCCGACATAAGAGAGAATGACAGAGGAAAGAGAGTAATGCACAATGGTCCTTATTCAGTCAGGACAGGACTTCTAAGAAAATACAATAAAGTTTCAAAACATACAGAATTTGCATGTTCTTTCACGGTCATTTTTTTATAACAATCAAAATCAAATGATAATTTTGTTTTTAAATGTAAAGCAATTTTAATAAAAATGTATATAAAGCACTCCATTTTTTGTAAGTTCATTTAAAGCCCATTATTTGGTTAATATGTACAGTGCCTTCATAAAGTATTCACAGCCTTCACTTTTTCCACATTTTGTTGTTACTTAGTGGGATTTTTTGGGCAATGATATACACAATTCTCTCATTTCAAAGTGTAAGAAAAAAATCTAATATTTGTGCAAAATTCATGAAAAATAAAACACGAATATTTCTTGATTAGATAAGTATTCAACCCCCTGAGTCAATACATGCTAGAATCACATTTCAGTCTGAGTAAGTCTCTTTCCACACCTGGATTGTGCAACATTTGTCCATTATTCTTTTTAGAATCCTTCAAGCTCTGTCAAATTGTTTGTTGATCAATGTTAGACAACCATTTGTAGGTCTTGCCATTCAAGCAGATTTAAGTCAAAACTAACTCGGCCACTCTGGAACATTCACGGTATGCAACTCCAGCGTAGATTTGGCCTCGTGTTTTAGGTTATTGTCCTGCTGAAAGGTGAATTCCTCTCCCAGTGTCTAGTCTAGTGGAAAGCAGACTGAACAAGGTTTTCCTATAGGATTTTAACAATTACAAGCATACCCATAACAAGATGCAGTGATTGAAAATATGGAGGGACAAAAAGTTTATTGCTTTGCCACATTTTTTGAAGTATTACTTTAGTGCCTTGTGGCGAACAGGATACACGTTTCAGAATATTTTTTATTCTATACAGGCTTCCTTCTTTTCACCCTGTCAATGAGGTTAGTATTGTGAAGTAACTACAATGTTAGTGATCCATCCTCAGTTTTCTCCTGGCATAGCCATTATACGCTGTAATTGTTTTAATGTCTCCATTGTCCTCATGGTGAAATCCCTGAGCAGTTTCCTTCCTCTCCGGCAACGCAGTTAGGAAGGACGCCTGTATCTCTGTAGTGACTGGGTGCATTGAGACACCATCCAAAGTGTAATTAATAACCACCATGCTCAAAGGGATGTTCAATGCCTGTTTTTTGTGTGTTTTTTTTACCCATCTACCAATAGGTGGCCTTCTTTGCGAGGAATTGGAAAACCTCCCTGGTCTTTATGGTTGAATCTGTTTGAAATTCACTGCTGACTAAAGATAATTGTATGTATGGGGTACAAAGATGAGGTCATCATTCAAAAATCATGTTAAACACTATTACTGCACACAGAGTCCATGCAACTTGTGTGACTTAAGCACATTTTTACTCCTGAATGTATTTTGGCTTTCCATAACAAAGGGGTTGAATACTCATTGAATTTAGAAATGTAGAAAATCATAATTCCACTTTGACGTTATGGGGTATTGTGTGTAGGCCAGTGACCAAAAAAATCTACATTTAATACATTTTAAATTCAGGCTATAACAACAAAATTTGGTAAAAGTCAAGGGGTGTGAATACTTTCTGAAGGCACTGTAAACTGCTACGGATTTAAAAACAAAGGATCTTTTCTCTCTTTCTGAAATTCATAAGTTTTTCAGTGCTTCATTTTTTTGAATCTTTTTTTTTTTCTTCGTACATTAAAATGGAGTGGAGTCGGAACTCTGGAACCCTGGCCTTCCTGAGACAAGATCCACTTTATGTGTGCAAGATAGTGAGCAATTATGTTGTTTTTTTTTACAAAGGAAAAATGTAATAAAAATGCACAGGCTTTAGATAGTCCATGAAATCAACATAGAACAAAGATGTCAAAGATCAAATATAACATGACAACACTGTTGGATCCCAGAGTTCTGAAAGTAGCACAATATTAAAATCTTCATTCTGTAAAGTGTTTTTGTTATTATTTTTAAAAATGGAAGTATTTGTCCTTTTCTTTAGTTTTTCCAACATTTTCATACAGTTAATTAATTTTCCTAGAACTTCAGACAAACAACAATGGTTGTAAACCGTCAGTGGCCTTGCAGAAAACAAGCAGACATAACGCACGAGATTTTAACAAAAATGAAACTGAACAAAAGCTAACAAACCAAAAAGGTAGGCACCTCTGAAGTGAGCCTTGTAATCAACCCTCCTTCTGATGTCTTGTCCTTCGGTTTCTCCCTGAATAGACAGGGAGAGCTACAAGTCTCTCTACCCAAACTCTATGGCCACAGGTCTTCAAAAATACTTTTTTTGTAACTTTTTTCAATATTAGTTTTTTTTTGTTGCTTTTGTATACTTTTTAAGTTTATAATCTGAAAAAAATGGTGCAATACTTATACTTAATAATCCATATTTTTTCTTGGATTATTCCACAATGAAAGCCACTACAAGGTATATAAACATATTACAGATTAAAAACACTTATTTTCTTAAGTCCTTGAGTAAACATTTACACGTGAAGTCGCCGTCTGCCCCCAGTATTTTATCTGGCGTTGTTCGATTAGCTTGAGGGGAGGGCTGACACTCAGTGCAACGCTAGAGTCTAATAACAATAAACATCACAATATACTTTGATAAGCCAAAAATAAAACATAAAACTAATATACCGAATAGAAATAAAATGAAAAAGCGGAGATAATTCCCGCTGTAAATCACAGGCTCACAATCGTTTGAAACCTCATACACACGGTCTGTCAAACAGACACATCCATCCACCCACCCATGAATCATACAGTACAGGCAACCTTGTGCAAACACTCAGATACAACAGATGTCATTTAGCCTTTTTTTTATACCAATCTTTGTTTTTAACAATCCTCATTTTCTAATTTAGTTCACTCAGAACAGATATTCTCAGATATCCAGGAAGTGTATGAATGAGACAAAAGTATTACAAAGTGTTCACATTACAATATTGGTGCTTCTTTTCATTCAAGTATTTCTATTCTTTATTTTTGAATTACTCTGATATGTTAATATTAGATTTATCTTCTGGGAAATATACAGAGAAGGAGAATACATAGGGGTAAGGTTGGACCTGGGGCAGAGAGAGCGGGTTTAGGGTAAAGTGGAAAGAGAAACCTAGCTGTATACATATGCACACTTGGATGTATATACATGTATATAAACTAGCATGTGCATATTCAACCCAGGCCCTTGACGAAGATTTGTTTTCCTCTTGAAATGGGGTCTCTACCCCAGAACCTACTCTGCTCCATGATTGAGAAGCATACTTTGCTTAAACTCCAGTTGCCTTTGAGTCATTTAAAAGGGGGAGATTCTCTTGACTTCCTACACCAGTCATCCATGGTGTATATTGGTGGGTCAATAAGGTGGGGTAGGGGTAGGGGTGGGGGTGGGTAGAGTGACAGGTGGGCTCTCAGTGCTTGTGCTGCACAGAGAATCCTGGGACGCCTCTGAGACTTGACCCCCCAATCCCTTTTTTGTGACCCTATTCCAGTCTGTAGCCTGGGGAGCCCAGCGTGGAGCAAAACAATTCAGGTTTTTCAGAAACAGGCATTTAGTGATTGTTGCTAATGTCACACGACAATGACGAGTAGGAAAAACAACTATTGGAAGAGGGCCGTTCCCCTTTTAAGACTTGGTACCGAACAACAAAACTGTGAGGTGTGTCCTGGCCCTGCTGATACGGTGGGCCCCACCTGGACCCTAACCCAAAAACCCAGATCTGGGGCAATGTTCTGTGGGTGGTGCACTCGAGGCTGGAGGTCAGAAACGAACACCGCCAACACAGTGTTCCAGAAGAAAGCCCCAGTCAGAGGGCCACAGTTGGGGGGAAAGGCTTGCAGAGACAGAACGAGGCCTCTCAGCCAAGGAGGTGCACAGCAAAAAAACATACTTTAGGACTTAAAAAAAACTACTTTTTTTTGTACTTTAGTTTCTACTTTTTGTCCCCCCCCCCAAAAAAAAGATAACATGTTTTTGGTTTTATAAAAGGTGTACCCAATGTGACCCATCAACAGTACACACAGACTGCCTGTTTTCTTTTGATAGCTGGGACAAGGACTGCCTCATATGTCCTGGCCCAAATATTACCCCCTCCTCCCACCCCACATTCCTCCATGACCCATGTGCCTTTAAGTCTAGGATTCAGGAGGAAATGTAGTCTCAAAACTACTGAATCTTGGGAATTGAAGGCTCATTTGACAGCAGAGACAACTCAATGGTAAATGGCAGGGCTGAAGTATATATTTTAGTCCAGTTGGCACATGACAAATGAGTAAGGACTCCCAGAAACCCCCATCCCCACCACTCATACCACTCAGCAGGTCATTATTAGTGTTACCTAAAAGCTCTTGAAATCATCACAATGAAGAACTGTACTTTACAGATGTACTTTACACAATGCTAGAGCGCCAACAGGGGAAAGCAGAGTCCACTCGGTGGTCCTCCTGAGGTGTGTATGTATGAGGGATATCAGTGAGACTGAATTACAAACACACCACAGTGATGGGACAGTGGTGAGGGTAGTTGGGAGTCTGCCCAGTGCTGGCTGGTATGAAAAAATGCCAGAGGGGTGGAAAGGAGGGGGTTTAGACAATTGGCAGATGGTTGGTGGACTGATGGTTGATGGTTCTGAGCGCGAACCTCTGTCTTTGCATAGAAATCGAGTGCTGCGTCAGTTTATATGGTATTCAGGGTGACGGAGAGGGATAGTGGTTAGGAGTCTGTCTTTTCATTCTGCCAGAAAGCTCCTAGACAGCCTATGGAAAATAAAGCACCAGTGTGAGTGAGGCCTGACTGGAGTGGAGGATGTGTATGTGTGTGTGTGGAGTGGACAACATGGGGATGGGAAGGGAGAGGCTGAGAGAGAGGGTGGGCTGGCAGCAGAGGCTGAGAGAGAGGGTGGGCTGGGCAGCAGAGGCTGAGGAG
Source organism: Oncorhynchus mykiss (assembly GCF_013265735.2). Lineage (NCBI taxonomy): Eukaryota > Metazoa > Chordata > Actinopteri > Salmoniformes > Salmonidae > Oncorhynchus > Oncorhynchus mykiss. The sequence continues at coordinate 87,174,268 of NC_048576.1, read as the reverse complement.
AGAGGGTGGGCTGGGCAGCAGAGGCTGAGAGAGGAGGGTGGGCTGGGCAGCAGAGGCTGAGAGAGAGGGGTGGGCTGGGCAGCAGAGGCTGAGAGAGAGGGTGGGCTGGGCAGCAGAGGCTGAGAGAGAGGGTGGGCTGGGCAGCAGAGGCTGAGAGAGAGGGTGGGCTGGGCAGCAGAGGCTGAGAGAGAGGGTGGGCTGGGCAGCAGAGGCTGAGAGAGAGGGGGAGCAGAGCCGGCCGGGTAGATAGATACCCTCAATCTCACACCTGATCTGACTATACATTAGAACCATTAGGGTCCGCTCCTGAACCAAACACTGACTGTCCAAACAACCACACCAAATGAACACCCCCACTGAGATCTGCAGTGTCCGTATCCATAACAATTCCTGTGGTGGGCTGCGTTTGCTGAGGTGCGCGTCGAACCAGAAGTATTTTAGCTTCTGCTTCCGAGCAGTAAGAGCAGGGGACAGGAGAGCAGCTAAACACTGCATGGAGCCTTTGAAAAAACATCCGTAAAAATCATTGTAATCATCATAAAACAAACATCAACAACAGCAAGTTTGACAAAAACTAAAACAACTGGAGATTTTTCCAGATATGAAAATAATAAAACCAAAACAATTAAACCAAAAAAAACACTTAACACAATTCAAAAACCTCTCCATCTCTGGCTAAAGTGATCCTTGCATGAGAGACAGAGATAGAGGGATAGAGTGGAGGTGATGAACAACAGAGAGAGGGATAGAGTGGAGGTGATGAACAACAGAGAGAGGGATAGAGTGGAGGTGATGAACAACAGAGAGAGGGATAGAGTGGAGGTGATGAACAACAGAGAGAGGGATAGAGTGGAGGTGATGAACAACAGAGAGAGGGATAGAGTGGAGGTGATGAACAACAGAGAGAGGGATAGAGGGGTGGAGGTGATGAACAACGTGGACGGTGATGAACAACAGAGAGAGGGATAGAGTGGAGGTGATGAACAACAGAGAGAGGGATAGAGGGTGGGATAGAGTGGAGTGAGTGAAACAACAGAGAGAGGGATAGAGTGGAGGTGATGAACAACAGAGAGAGGGATAGAGTGGAGGGTGATGCAAACAGAGATAGAGTGGGATGATAGAGGAGGTGATGAACAACAGAGAGAGGGATAGAGTGGAGGTGATGAACAACAGAGAGGG